>NC_090930.1:913604356-913907387 GCF_040938575.1 Ambystoma mexicanum | reverse complement strand
TGCCAACGGGCTGACAGTCAGCGGTCGTTGGTCTCCGTCGGAGTCCAGACTCCATATCAATCTGTTGGAGCTGAGGGCCGTCAGGCTAGCCCTGAAGGCCTTTCTGCCGACTGTGCGAGGAAAGAGTGTCCTGATCCTGACGGACAACACAGTGGCCATGCACTACCTCAACAAAAAGGGGGGGGCAGGGTCACTTCCTCTGTGCAGGGAGGCGATGCAGCTCGAGTTCTGGGCCATCCAGCAGGAAGTTTCGATCTCGGCAGTTCATCTGGCCGGAGACGAAAACGTGACGGCGGACGCTCTGAGCAGGCAGAGCACGATCTCTCACGAGTGGGAGTTGGCTCAGGAGATTCTCCTGGAGATCTTCGCCCTTTGGGGAACCCCTCAAGTGGATCTCTTCGCCTCCAGTGTCAACCGGAAGTGCGAAAGGTTTTGCTCGCGGGAATTTCCTCCAAAAGGAGCCTTGGGAGACGCGTTCCTGGTGGAGTGGTCGTTCCCGCTGTTGTATGCGTTTTCTCCAGTCCCCGTCATCCCGCAAGTGCTGCGGAGGTTACGGAAGTTCGGTTCCCGGATGATCCTCATTGCTCCGGCGTGGGCTCGGAGGACGTGGTACCCGGACCTTCTCGACTTGTCCATCTGCCCTCCGCGTCGTCTTCCCTACCGAGACGATCTGCTCTCACGGGAGGGGGGTCAGGTTCTCCATCCAGAGGTCAGATCCCTCAACCTTCACGCTTGGCTTCTGAAAGGTTGAGGTATATGGATTGGGACCTCCCTGAAGACATGATGGAGGTGTTGCTTTCGGCCCGAAGGCCAGCAACAAAGTCTCTGTACCGTTGCCGTTGCCGTTGGCGTAAGTTCTGCGACTGGTGCCGAGTTCAGAAAGTGGATCCTTTTGCATGTGACATCCCCATGGTTCTGTCCTTTTTACTTTCTTTGGCCCACAGGGGCTTGCAAGTGGGTACCATTAAAGGTTACCTGGCGGCGCTGTCCATCTTTAAGCGCTTGTCTGAAGAGTGTTCTTACTTTAAAATCCCTTTAATTTCACAGTTTCTGAAAGGGCTCACTAATGTGTTGCCTCGGTCACCTTTCCTGGTGCCCGGTTGGGATTTAAACCTTGTTCTTAAGTTTCTTATGGGTGCTCCGTTTGAGCCTTTACATTCTTGCCCTTTGAGGCTGTTAACTCTGAAAACTGTGTTTTAAGTTGCGGTTACTTCCGCTCGCAGAGTGAGTGAGTTGCAGGCACTTTCAGTTAAGCCACCCTTCACTGTATTTCAGAAGGACAAGGTTGTCCTTAGAGTTCGTCCTTCTTTTCTTCCGAAGGTAGTGACGGAATTTCATTTGGCCCAGAAGGTTGTTCTTCCGGAGTTCTACCCTCCACCGCATCCTGGTAAGGAAGAGGAGAGGCTCCATAGGCTTGATCCTAGAAGAGCTTTAAGCTTTTATGTTTCGCGCATGTCCCGGGTCAGAGTGGACGATCAACTCTTTATTGGTTACGGTGGAAAGCGTTTGGGGCAAGCTGTGACGAAACAGACTTTGTCTCGCTGGATTATTTTGGCCATCTCGGAGTGTTACCGCTTGGCGGGTAAGGACCCACCGGCTGGCTTGCGGGCCCATTCTACCAGGGGTATGGCTGCATCTACTGCCCTGCAGAGGGGTGTTCCTGTTTGCAACATCTGTGATGCAGCCACCTGGGCTTCAGTACATACATTTTTACGTCACTATTCCCTCGATTCCATCCGAGGACAGGATCTAGCCTTTGGCAAGGCAGTCCTTTGCTCTGCTATTTGATTGGCTATTCTAAATTTTGATTCTAAATTCTTTCCCTCCTCCTTGCTCTGGTACTGCTTTGGGAGTCTGTCATAGATATGGAATACGTCGGAGGACCCAATCCCCTCGAAGAACAAGGTACTTTCTTACCTGGTAACTTTCTTTCGATGGGATGGTCCGACGACTTATTCCATATCGCTCCCGCCCTGCCTTCCCCGCTGCAGAATTTCTTTTGCGATTGCAGCTTTTGTTCCGCAAGGCTTTGTGTCTGACTGGCAGTTGTCTAATGTGTCAGGTTCTGGGGGAAAAAACTACAACTGAGGCTACAGGCGTTGTGCGTCCTACTTATCACATCGGATGACGTTGGACGTCGGAGGAGGTCCTCGACGACGGCGCATCAACGTCATCGACGCAGGACGCAGACGCCGAAAAATGTTTCCAAAGCAGCACAGCTGTGATGATTACATGTCATAGATATGGAATACGTCGTCGGACCATCCCATCGAAAGAACGTTACCAGGTAAGAAAGTAACTTGTTCTTCTCCAGCATGGGTCAGGCTTGGATTCACATGCGAACCCTCCCTCCTGCCCCTCTTCTTAGTCATACTGCCACTTTACATGCTTTCCAAATCTGAAGATTGCTGCCAGAGGAGAGGTTTACGGAGACAACTGGCTGGGGCAGTATGACCCAGAGTACAGCGATTGGTTTAGAGGAGAAATACAGGTTAAGTGAAGTGAAACTGCTTTTTCTTTTACTGAGTAATCCTGGCCTGACGGGGAATTTTCATGAGCATGTCAATCCATTCCAGACCCATGCTGGAGAACAATAGTTACAGATAAGTAACTTGTTCTATATTGCTTCTAAGCACATCCAAGCCTCTGTTCAAACGTTAACATTATTTTTTATTTTTTTACATTTTATAGAGCGAACAAGCAGCCCATGGGCATCGGGACATTGTATTATCCCATTTGCCCAAACAGAGTTTTCTTCAGTTATTGGTAAACTGTGTATTACGTGTTCATTAATAGCATCCCACACATCGAGTGTCCCATGAAACGGTGCCAACTGAATCCAGAAATAATGTACACTCAACTCTGTAAAATGGAGGCAACCAGACACACAACTGGACCGAGAGGCAAGGTCTCATGGAATATTTGTGGCAATATATGGGTGACACAGTACTTTATGTGTTGATGAAATGGCAGTTTATGGTGATGGTGACCTGTAGCCAACCAGATAGTGTAAACTTGGCTGAGGGAGCAATTGATCGGTGTCACGCTTGCTCGCAATAAACCTTCTGTGGCGTGGTCATGCACTAATGCATCTGTTCACATCTGGCAGACCTCTCACATATAGCACTGTTACCAATGTTAGGTGGTGTTGAAGATACAGGGTATTACTGTTTAAATTTAAACTTTAAAAATGTACAGTTTCCTTGTTTTGTTTAATGTGTCATGCGCTGCACCCTCACTTGCATACTTCCTCCTGTAGTGTTCCACTGTCCCAGTTTCTTGTAAAGTCCAGGTATGTACTAGGGTCTACTCTGGATCATGTACACTTAATTCCAGGGATCAAGATATCTGCACATGATCTTAACGTGCAACTTTATTTTGATCTGTCTACACCTTTCTCCGAGATTCAAGGATGTTAGAGCCACATTCTTGCACAGTTTTCTCCATTTGCCTTCTGACCTCTGAGTCTATTATGTCTGACCATTTTTATAGTAAGTCATAGTTTAGTTCATTATACTGTTCAAGATTCTTGTACACTTTTGCGGCCATGCCACCTTCTGATTTATGATCTTTTAGCCAAACATGCCACCTCTTGCACCCATCCGGAATCTTGTTCACCAGAGCTTTTTTCAGTTTCCTATACTCTCCCATTGTGCAATCCCTGAGATATTTAACTTGCTTCAGTCTTTTAAAGCTGATCCATTTTCTTTCCTCAACAAGATCTTCGAGCCACTGCACACCACCCGATAGCCAGTTTGATCAGAAAAGAGGTTTTCCATTTAACGTAATGGCTGGATTCAACCAGAGCGAAGTAAATCCATCCTCTGAAACATTCTTTCCGCTCTTGTTCCAGAGATTCTTCCAGCATGATCTCACAAAAGCTGTTAGTGGAGATGATTTATATCCCGTTCCATCCAATGTTGATAGAATTGCCCTGGGGGAAAGAGGTGAAGACCTACTTGATTCCGCCATTGTCCAGACGTCGGAAGAATCTTCTATGAAAGTCGCGAGCACCAAATGCCAAATGATTTTCAAAATCCGGGACTGCCTAGACCACCACATGCTTGTGAAAGTTGTAGTTTCCATAGATTTAGACACAGTAAATGTGTTTTTTTGAGGCAAGTGCATTTCTCTTGGTTAGAGTATGTAAACTAAGTAACTTGCCCTGTAGGTCAAGTGGTTTTTTTAAGAATTTACAAGGCCTGCAATTGAGCTCAATCCATTTTGAATATAAAATTCAAAAAGAATATCTCACAAAAATTCAATTCCGAGGAGAGAACCTACACATCAAGTAATAGTTTTTCCTTTAGTACCCAAAAATGTTCCTGTGCCAGACAAACTCTCATTCTTTGGCTTGCATAAGTAAAAGAAATAAGCAGCTCGACATTGCCTAAAATTCAGAAATCTTAAGAGGTATCGGAAAAGGTTTGCATGGTAATTTACAAAAATATGTGAAATATCACATATGCCAACACTACTCCTAGATTGATTCCAGGCCTATGCTGATGTTTTTATGCTTACATTACGGGTACATTTGTTTTATGGATATTGCATTTCCCAAAAAACGTGTTTTTCTTTTTTTTTTTTTCTTTCCATGCATGTGTGTTTGGTGAAAGAGGACAATCAAACCACAGTTTAGTAATGACCTTTCTAGCATAGCTTTTAGATACTAATGTAAGCTATTTGTCCATGCTTGTATCAGCGCTGTACTGATGCAGTAAATTGGGTTTCACAATTTCCTTACTATCCTCCTCTGTTTGGCCGGCAACACTTTATTCAACTTTCGTTGAATTCTTAATGAACCTGGGTTGTAGATATAAATGATCTAAACCAACATCTGACTGTTCTTTTTACGAAGTGCAACCATAGGCTGTTTTGTACTTTCTCCAAACAACTTCTAAAATCAATGTATTCAAGTAAGTATGCTCACTGCCACATATCAATAACCATATACTCGCTTGGGCATATTGAAGTTTAACAGATATTTGGATGAGATTGGTTTAAAAACACAATAATAAAATAGTTTTCAAAACCTTTCTTTTAATTTAACAGCCCATACTCCTGTGCCATATGCAGGTAATCCTATGGATTTCGCCTAGTAAACCTTTAGAGCTGTTATTGCAGCTTGACCACCATATTGAAAGGGGAAAAAAGTGAACAATACCCATATTGCTTTGTTTAATCCGGCATAAAACTTGATCTGATGTCACCATGACTTTGACCCAGAAAATGTAATTTAGATATTCCCAGGTTTTTTATTAAGGGTTAACATGTCTACATAGAAATTCTGGTTTCTTTTACAGTTCTTTATATGATAAATCTGCACATGAGATTTTCTTTTAACTACCTTACTTTTCAAATTCGTAAATTCCTTGTACACATTCAATAACTTTTGTAAAGCAATAGATGTTTTACCTAATGGCACCACATCATCCGCATACATTAAATATGGTCTACGCTTATTTTTATCTACCAGAACATCCACTGTAGCAACCTTTAAAACTGAATACAGCTCCCTCAAAATGTAAAAACATACTGGAGAAAGAGCACATCACTGACAGACTCCCCGATCAATATGGTATGTAGATGTACATCCACCAGCAAGGCCAAACAAAATAACGGTTTCATTGCGTGAGTAGGCTGAAAATGCTCAAGATTTAAATCAATGACAATTTTCAGCAAGTATTGTATTCTGCAATACAACTCGATCCACTTTATCAGAAGCCATTGATAAATCCATGAATGCCAAATACATTGGCCCTGTTTTATTACCATGATCTTTCTCTAGAAGTAGACCGATTTAAGCATTGCTCTATCATGCCCAGTCCTAAGCGTAAACCCAGTTGGGAATTTGGTATAATAAAAAAAGAGATAATCAATCAAATTTCCCTTAAGTTTGCCCATAGAAATCACACCACAAAATGGGATGGTATCGAGGGGGAACAACGCAAGATCCTTTCTTTAAAATTGCGATAATGGTATTGAGATGTCCAGTATCTTGTAACTTGTGGGTAATTGAAATGGCTCTCATGTTCCAAATTGATTGCCTCCACCTATCAATATTTGATTTGCAAAGGTCCCTGGGATCTGACCGAAGAGCCCTATAAGGAGGCAAGTCGTTTAATACTCTCAATTACAAGGGGTAACCTAGATTTTTCAGCCAGTTTCTCGAGACATGCCTAATGTTTATTACTGTCCACATCACTGCTACCAGTTGAGCAAGATAAAGTACTAAAATGCAATGGCTATAATTTTGAGAAATATATTGATTGCCTCAGTAGCATTGTCATTGGATTTCGCAGTCAGACGCCAACATAGTCTTAGTCAGGGTAATAAATTGTTATATCTATCCTTTTTAATAAGAGTGATTTGTCTGGTTCAGGACATGTTTGTGTTGTGTGCCTTTCAACACTGCCTTATTTAACTGTTTATTTGTATTGGCCATCAGTGAATTCTGCAATCCTTCAAATACAACATTGATTGGGCATGCTTTCCATTCCTATGAGCATTTGTAGTTCCATTTTTTTTTTGTGGGCGTGAGGGGGTGACGTCTTTATTTTTTAATACACGTTTTTTAAAGCAGTAAAATTACTTAGTACATTTCATCAAGAAGCATTTAAAAAACACACACTTTGGGTGGACCACCCCGCAATATTCCTAAAAACATGCATATCAAAATTACAGCACCTGAGTGGATATTGAGCCTTCCTCCTAGTATTTTCTGCAGTTTTTGTGCACATTTGCAGGGCATCCCCTTCCGTTGTAATTCTTTTTTTGAGGGACATATAAATGTCTACATCTGACACCCATGTACTACATTTGGGATGTTCTGGTGCTCCCCACTTCATAGCTATGTTGCACTTTATTAGACTAATTACTGCAATAGAAATATTTTTTCATATATGTTGAAAGAAGCTGCACCCCAGACTCCCAGCAGCAGCTTGGGTTCATGTTGTATCTTTGTGCCCCTGACTGTGGTCCGCCTATCGAGGCATACTCCCCAAATATTGATAGTATGCGGACATGCCCACATATGATGAAAACATTTACCTGCCATACCCCCACATCTTAAACGTTTTGGGTGCTCGGATTGCCCCCATTTAAAGCGCAAGTTACAGGGTAGTCCACCCTGTACAGTATTTTAAATTGCACTAGTTAAAGTCTAGACTCTATCAAAATTTCCCTTAGGAACATTGGTGCCTCGACCCAGCAGGTTCGATTGGGTACACGTCCCCCTTCCATCTTGTTTTGATGCTGGTGAGCTCTCATATTGTAATGCTATGGCATGGTACAGTGTGGAGGTGACCTTGGTTGCAATATTCTCCAGCAGGATATTCACTGCAAGCGGGGAACATAGACCTCCAGGAGAACCCACTGTTATTTTTGTGCACAGGGCGTTGGAGAGCTGTATAATTGGCATCCCATGTGTGCGTTGAAGCTCATCAAAGGGTACAAGAGTTCCTTCTATCCCATTTTTAAGCGTAAGGACACTAGTTTTAACCCACATCTTGAATATGCCCACCTTTTTCACTTCAGGTATCCACGCATTGTCCCACAATGGTTGTACTAGTGTCAATTGGTTTCCCCACTTAAATGTTTGTGTACCTCTTTCCATATCTGTGTAGTGTGCAGAATCCTATCAAGGAGGGTAAGTTCCCCAGTTTTGCTATATAGGATTTGGGTTGGCACAGTCCCTTCGATCTCGGCTTTAATGTGAGGCCCTTGGCGATTGCCATGCAGCCAATTATTGATTCATCAGCTGGCTTGCCCAGTAGTAGCGATTCACAGGAGGCAATCCGATGCTTCCCTCCCATCCCCGAGTGTTGCAGTGTGATCCTGTAAAGTGTGGTTTTCTGCCCCACAGATCTTTCCTGAGAGCTGTCAATCTTATCGAATTCTTGCTTAGGCATCATTTGAGGGGCATTTTGAAGAATGGAAGTGTACCTGGGAAACGTTATTTTTTTTAAAAATTGCAGCCTTTTCTTTTTTTTTTTTTAATCACTTTATTTAAAGGTTTCAACAACAAACAAAGAAAAACAATCTCCAGTACATTGCATCGCGTTCAGATTACAAATCCAAAAGTAACTTTAGAATTAAACAAAACGATACTGAATACATGGACATGGATAACAGTTGCAAAAACAAATACAATTTGAACAAAAATTCCTGACATACAACCATGAAGACAAAACAACAAGAAACCAAAACACACAACTAACACCCAAACAGAACAGCTCCCCAACTCCAGAAGTATCTAAGCATCCCCAACCCAAGGCAGGGAATGTCCCCCCTAGATCTGGAACCCAACCTTCAGCCAAATAAGTCATTAAAGGGCCCCCAAAGTCGAGAGTAACGACCTTCTCTACCTTGTCCGACGAGCAGAATTTTATCAAAGTTCGACAAGACCTGCATATCTGATAACCACCCATCCACGCTCGGTTTCTTCCTAGACTTCCAGACCCGTAGGATTTGTTTCATTGCCAAAATCAACCCTTTATTTATCCATTCCATACAGTCCCTAGCTCCATCTCCTCTACCCCTGTTGGATAACAAGATGATTGAAAGGAAAGAGCGAGGAAGATTTTCTTCCAACACAAGGTCCAGTCTATCCAATACCCCAGTCCAGAAGTCGGAAACTCTAGGGCACATCCACAACATATGTATCAAAGAGCCCACACCACATCCACCGCCCCAACATGAATCAGTATCCGAGAGACCCAGCCTTTTCTAATGGGGTTTATGCAAGAGATTTCTCGTGTCACATCCTGCAAAAAACGTTCAGTAATAAGGTAAAGTTAAGAGTGGAAAACTCAGTGATCTGCTACTTTGTGCATGCCTAAATATTTGAAGCCATCTCTTACGTGGCATGGGCAGACCGTAGGGAGAGCCCGATCATCCCATTGTATTGGAAAAAACAGAATTGTTCCAGTTCACCCTGAGTTCACTGAATGTTTCATATTTCCGAAGTATGTTTGTCACATTTGAACAGGAATGTATGGTGTGTCCCAGATATGAGTAGGTCATCGGCATATAGCAAGACCTTTTTTTCCCAATCTGTTGACCATGGTGGATCCATTCTTAGTTGTGTTGCTAGTGGTTCAATGGCCAGAGTGAACAATGGGGGAGAAAGTGTGTACCCCCGGTCTTCCTCTTCCCAGTGGGAAGGAGCTAGAGGATCTTCCATCCACGCCGACTTCTGGAATCCGTGATTCATAGAGCAGGCGGACCAGTGAATAAAATGTTCTCCAAAACCCATGTGTCCCATAATTTCCCACAGGCAATCCCACAGCACTGAATCAAATGCCTTTCTTTATTAACACATGGCAATACATACAGCACAGGACAGTATATTTTGGTGGTGTAACTGTTGAGTCAACAAGGACCAGAGTGGGGCGCAACAGGGGCCAGGGCCATGGGTGGGAGAGGGGATCCGCAGGGGCAACCCCGGACATGGATTCAACCAGTCTTAACAGCAGGTGGATACATAAAGCAACTCAATCAAAGGACTGAAGTCCTATCAACAGTTGAAGTTGCACGCAAGAGATATGCCATGAGTGGCCCCCAAATATTTCTTGGATGGAGGCCAGTCTGTTGCATCAGCGCCCCATGTTCCTCCATGTCATGGGCCCATTTTAACGTCTTTCAATCAGTGGTCCTTGTTGGGAGGATTTGCGCTTGTCCATATTAATATGCATCTTTTAGCCAGGAGGAGGCAGTTTTACTGTTAATGCTGCCCAGGGGAGAATCAAACACATACAACAGGGCTTCTCGACCCCCCGCCCCGCACCCCATTTCTCACACAACGGTACATCATCTCCCCACCCCCCCAAAGGTTGTAATTTCGAGCAGTCCCACAACATGTGAAAGTATTTGGCATCAAGAAAATTGCATCGAGGGCACACCCCAGTGCCTTCATTTGGAAATGGGCATAGTCTAATAGTCTAGATGGCGTGTAGTGAGACCTGTGTAACTCTTTCAGTTGTATCAATTGAAATTTTTAATTATGTGAGACTGTCTGTGCGCACATGCTTGACCAGAGGTCATCAGTGATGTTGATCTCCAGATCGGATGCCAATCTGGAGCGGGCATTATACTCTGGTGCTGCCGGTGGTCCTGAACAATCCAATATAGTGACTACACCAGGCTCCGATTGCCATGTGCAGTCAGGACGTATTCTAATAGTGTCATCAGCTGACTCCACTGGGAATTCCCCCCGCCCCCGACCTTTTGTTTACATGCTTTATGCAGGACGGCATATTGTAACCATTGTGATGTGTGGCAAGAGATCATTGGGTTGTCACTAAGCTGGAAGAAGCTGCCCCCTTTGTATAGAGACCCCAGTGTATTGAATCCATGCCGTAACCAGATTCTACGTGAGCCTGAGTCATTTAGTGGTGGATCAGGTATGCAATCCCACAGTGGGAGATTTCTATGATATGGAGCGGTTGAGCCAACCATTTGCCATAGTTTACGCCAGGCAAGTGCAGTGGTGATAGCAGGGTCGAATCCGCAGCTGTCAGCCAATCGAGTGGGAAAGATCAAGAAGTGCAAGTCTTTGCCCCTTGCTGAGTTTCTCTGTGTGTGTGAGGGAGGGGTGGTTCTTCAGAGTAATAAAGACTAGCAAATTACACCTGCGTAACTATCCAGTACAGGCCAAAGTCCGGAGCAGCGAACCCTCCCCAGTCATGTGGTTGCCACAGTGTACTTTTTTTTTTTTTGTTTTGTTCTGTTTTTTTTCAGGCACACTGCTCCAGAGATCCACACGTATTTACATATGTTGGCTTCTAAATCCTGGAAGAAGGTTTGCCCAGGTCACATCAGTATGTTGAGAAATAAATTAACAGTTTGGGAAGCAGTGATCTTAAGGAGTGCCAGTTTGCCCCCAATTGTAGGAGAGTAGCCCATCTTCTGAGTTTGTCCCATAGTAGCCTAGTTTACGCAGCATAATTGAGTTCATATAGTTCAGGTAAGTGTCTGGCAATAGCTATCCCCAAATAATGTATGGCCCATCTGAATCCCTGTAGGTCTCTGGGGTGGGACTCTGACATCCGTGAGAGGGAAGAGTTCCAACTTAGGACAGTTGAACCTGAGTTCCAATATTTCGCTGACGTCTGATACATCTGACATGATGAGTCCCAGATGGACAGAGGGATCCTTTATATTCAGATGACTGCTATATGTAAAAAAATAATTTCAGGTTCCCCTGTCATCCTGATGCCTATGTTTATGGCGCATTGGGTCTGCAAAGTGTTCAATGATGATCAAAAATATTGGGGGCGATAGCAGGCAACCTTGTTGGGTGCCCCTATCTATAGCAAAGGGCGCAGACAGTGTCCCAATAGTATTGACCCAGGCAACAGGGGACGTGAATAGGAGACGTGAAGTGGCAAGGATACCCGGCCCAAACCCACATTTCGTTAACACAGCGTACATGAACTGCCAGGATACTGAATCAAACACCTTTTGGACATCCAGCGAGGCTGCCACCACCTGGGTTTCCAGGTGCATTTTGGCCAGTATATTAGAGGACCATAAATTCAATGCCATGGATCTACCAGGGATGAACCTGACTGATCCGGGTGTATTGGGTGACATGTAGGACATCAGTCGTGTGGCCATAATTTTTGAAAATATTTTAACGTCTTTGTTAATTGGAGAAAGGTGCCTGTTCGAACTGCACTGTTCAGCCGGCTTACTGGTTTTAAGCAGAATTGTGATGATCGCTTCATGCATGGTGGCTGGTAGGGACTGTGACTTGAGGGACTCGTGCCTTAATAGCAGCAGATGTGGGGTGAGTTGGGTCTTATATCTTTTATAGAAATCAGCTGTGAGGTCATCAGTGCCAGGGTACTTCCCAGTGGGTAAGTGTTCAATAGCTTGAATATCAGTCAGGGAAATTGGCTGATCAAAGATGGTTGTGGCATCTCAGGGAAGAGTTGGCTGAGTGGTAGTACATTTAGAAACCTATCTATGTCATCAGATGTGCGTGTATCAGCATTCGCATAGAGATCTGTTTAGAACTCGGCACACACATAGTTGACAGCTGCCAGACTGTGTACCAGGTTACCCGAGTTGCCTGTAATCACTGGGATACTCCCACCACCCCTCTTCTGGCGAGATATTTGGGCAAGTAATTTACCAGGCCTATCCCCCTCGCAGTACCTTTGTGCTGCCATGTGGGTATCAAAGAACTTCACTTCTCGGCTCTGCATGTCTTCTGAAAGTCTGTCTCTTTAATCGGCGTGTATGTGGCGGAAGGGAGAAACGGTTGACGGGTCTCTTTCAAGCTCACGTAATTGATCACTTTTCACAATCTCCCGCCGAATCATTTTGAGGACACTGAACTCTGTCAACATTGCAATCCCATATATGTAAACTTTAAAGGTTTCCCACAAGGTGCTAATTTTCATCACTGAGCCCACGTTAGTTTAAAAAAACGCTACATCCAGCAGTGCCTGTGATTTAAAGCACCAGCTGTTTTGGGGTCTAGGGAGCGTGGATAATGTCAGGAAGAGACAGATGGGGGAGAGATCGGAGTAGGTTCTGGGGAGCATGCAGGTCTCCCTGACTCCTGCCATCAGCACAATAGAGATGAGCCACATATCAATGCGGGAGGAAGAGTCCTAGATGGATGAGTAGAATGAGAAGGATTGTTCGTCGCCATGGGTCGCTCTCCAGGCATCAACCAGGCCAAGGGAGTGCATCCCTTGACTTTTTGTGGGTTGCAGCTCGTGTCGGCGTCCTCTGAGAGGATGTGGACCTGTCTAGACGGAGATCTAAGATGGTGTTAAAATGCCCCCCCCATGTTATGGGGACCATGGGGTAGCGGGTCAGCTTATCTATGATTTCCATGTAAAACTAGGGATCAATGTTAGGGCCATAGAAATTCATTTGCAGAATTTCCTGACCCGCCAAGGCCCTGTACACTATGACTTACCTCCCCAATGGGTCGTTGTCTACCTCCCTGCTGACTTGTGTTAGGATAATTACCCCTCTCGCCTGGGTCGAGTATGAATTGTAGAATCTCTTTCCTCCCCATTGTTTAGCAAATCCCTCACATGTTGCAGAGAGGGCATGAGTCTCCTGTAAATATAGAATTTTGGCTTTGTGCCGATCTGCATATAAGTGTATCTTTCGCCAGTTCACTATTAACAGCAGTGGTTCATTCCCAGTGGCACCCCTCACCCCCCACACCTCCAACGCCCTCCTCCAGAATCTGGGCAGAACCCACCATATTGCCAGTCTTTAACCTCATGCTTTCCATGTGTTTGTTTTTTTTTTTTCTTTTTTCTTCCTCTTTTAACTTCCCATTTCTACCCCCACCCACATTTCCCACCCAACTTGGGAGGTTAAGCCCTTCCAATAACCAACCCAACGATAAGAAAAAGCAACAAAACCAAAACCCCAGCCTCGGAGCACAACCTTGCATGGGGGGCTGGCAAGCTTTCCAGACATACCTTCCTTCAAGTCAATCTTCACCCATATGGGTGCCACTTCGCCCTGTCGCATTGTTGTGGTAGAGGGTAACCTCCACCTCCTAAGAAGTCGATTGGCAAAGAAGCATGGACCACGGGTCTCTAGTTGATCAGCGTTGGGAGTTCCCATGAGCTTTGTAGGCGTCAGCTGTATAAAGGCACTGAACAAGTACTTTTTGACTGTTGATTGTAGAGTTAGGGCGCCAACAGGATTCCGTCCAGGAACTTCATAGCCTCTCCTGGCAGTGTGAGGAAATGGGTCTTGTCATTCCATTCCACACACACAGCTTAGCCAGGAATAGCATGGTTTATTTCTAGTGTTCCTCGTGGAGTCGTTTTTTGACTGGCAAAAAGGATTTTCTTTCTTGTTGCACAGCCACTGAAAAGTCAGGATATATGTAGATCCTATTTGAGCCCATCATGAGGACCCCCCTGCTCACAGGCTGGGCGCAGAATGGCATCTTGGTCACGGTAGTTGAGGATACAGGCGATAATTGGGCATGGAGTAGCACCATGTTTAATCTTGGGTGCTAGGGATCTGTGAGCTCGTTCAATTGCGAATTGTGGTGACAAAGCAGACTTCTAAGAGTGGCAGCAGGGTATCGATCCATTGCTCCATGGAGGCTTCAGAGTTGCTCTCTGGAACCCCAATAATCCACATATTATTTAGGCGTGGTCGCAAGTAACTTTTCTTCTCTACCAGCAGTACCCGCTTAGACTGTAGTAAGATAAGCTCAGAGGCTAGATGCCTCATCCTCCACTCTGCCCACCCTAGTTTCGGCATCATCCAAGCACTGATCTGTTCTGTCGAGGCGCGTTTTAATGGAGTCAATGGTGCTGGTCGTGTCATCTAGTTTGCTATGTACTTTAGCAAACCCTTCCTCCATGCATGCCAACATGCACTGTGTTGTGTTTCAGAGGGTTAGACGGGAGGGGGTTCTTGCTCCATGTTGCCAGCTGCCTCTACTGGTTTCTTAAGTTCAGACTTACTGTACTGGCTCATGGAACTCTGTTTATTTGCGCTTCCCTTTGTCATCCTTGTAAGGCAACCATTGGGTCCCCACCAGTGGGAGTGCGCACCTTTCGCAGTGTCTGTCTCACAAGAATTATGGGTTTTGAATGTGTCACCAGGAGAAGCAGAGAGCCGGGGCATGTGCGCCTGGACTGCCAGTAATGAGGAGCTGTTCGCGCTTGTTGCAGACTGCGGGCAGGGGTGTCCTCCCAGAGCCTTCCGGTCTGACCGTTATTGGGCAAGGTATTACAAGCCTGCCTCAGTCCCCTGCGTCAGTAGTAGATCTCAGTGGTGTTCATTGGGCCGCGGCGGAGGGTCCTAGAGGGGAAGCTGCAGGAATCTGCACCGATCAGGGCACAATGTTGTGGCTGGACCGGCCTGTCCAGAGAAGGGTGGGGTCCGGTGATCAGATGCTGGTCTCGCCTGGTATTCAGAAGTGGTGACTCCAAGGTGGAGTATGTTGCAGGTACGCGGCAACCCAGCGAGATGGCCCTCCCCTACCAGCTGCAGGAGTTGTCTTGTTGGGGGTGATGGTGCTGTGCCCTCTCCCACTCTGTATGTATTGGGAGGCTGATCTCCCACAAGGTTTCCTCCCTGCGTGTAGCAGTCTGCAGCGCGATCCACTGCAGTTATAGACTGGTGTGCCTGGGTGTGGGGGGGGTGTATCTCTACCCCTCCTCCTCGCCGTTCAGTAATTGCCACCAGCATCCCCCCCCCCGCAACAGTCTGCACGGGCCGCAGAGGAGCCAGAGGGGCGAGGTAGCGTGGTAATGGAGGCAGAGCCAAGCGTGGCTTGCCAGCAGATTTCCTCTCTGCGGGAAACGTTGCTTCCCAGAGCTCCGCCTGCAGGCCTCAGTTCGTGACTGTGAAGCAACCAGAACATCGAGGAGTGCCTGGTTTCAGTGGGCTGTAATGTTTACAATGTCCAAGGTATGTGGAAGGTGCAGCAGGACCGAAAGAAGGCACCAGAGGCATGACCTCTACACAAGAGCAACCATACCTATTGCCGAGAAACAACCCCCCCATGCTCCCAGTCCCCTCAAATGCCTTTTTTTCTAAAGCAACCGAGTAGAGCCAGCAGTTCCTGCAGGGTGGAAGCTTGGTCAATCACTAGGTGTAGGTGCCGAATGGTCATACAGATGGAATTGGCAGGCATGAATCCACATTGGTATGGATGGACCAAAAAGGAGACAATGTTTTATCAAGAGGTTAGCGAACACCTTAGCAAATATTTTAGTTTCGCCATTTATATGTGAAAAAGGTCTATAGGAAGGGGAGTACAACTCTTGGGGTGGGGGTCGTAGGTATTTTTCTTTGGGAGAACCACAATACCGGTCTGCCGAAGATCTGAGGGCAGAGTGACAGTTGCTTTGCTGTGAGAGAAGAGATTAAATAAGGGGGTAGTGACTTTGGTGCTCAGTTTCTCCATACTTCTGTAGGGAATCCATTTGGACCCAGAATTTTCCCAGAGTGGAGTTGGGGGGGAAATGGCCTTGGCAATTTTTTTCCTTTGTAATTTCAACTTCCATTTCCTATTTCTGTTCGTTAGACGAGCAAGGAAGAGTGATGCTATGTAAGATGTTAGTTCCCCTATGCCCGAGAGATCCCTGCAGGTCCTGATGGAGCATCTCCTAGTAGACTGCAAAGGCTCTGCTATTACCTCATCCTGGATTGCTGCACCTTCTGTCTGGTAATTACATGACACATCCGTTTTTCCTCCTCACTCCTTTCCAACCATGCTGGCATGTTCCCTGCCCTACAGCCTGCTTCATAAATGTGGTTGTTTTCCCCAGTGGGCCTGATGCGCATTGTCCAGCGAGACATTCCAAAGTACTTTCCTGGCAGTTGAAAACAATGTGCAGTAAGAGAATCCTTTCCAAGGAATTCCTCTCCAACCCTTGCAGTTCAGTCTCCTTGTCTTTTAACACTTGCAAATGTTGTTTACCCTTTGCTGAAATCCACAAGACTATTTCCCCTCTGAGTACTGTTTTGTATCCTTCCCACATTGCGTTACCGGGCGGTCTACCATCCCATTAAGAGTAAAATATTCTGTTTTGGATGTGATGCCCTCAAATTTGGGAAAGTAGAAATATTAACAACTTAATCGCCACTGAGGTTGTTTTGTTTTACGGTACTGATGTTTAGTTCTATAAGAAGTGGTGAGTGGTCGGATATTTCCCTGGGTAGAAACCTTACTGAGACCAATGTGTGTGCATCTTGTTGGGAAGAAAGAAATAATCGCACTGCATGAGCCCCAGAGTGAAACCAGAAGCCACACACTATTGCGTGTAGTGCCCTCCATGTAAACAAAGTACTGCTGCAAAAGTGTACCATTTTGTGGATACGTTGGGATTCCTACCCCGAAGAGGTGTTAAATCATGGGTTAAGTCCATAACATTGTTAAATTTCCCCCCCTGAAACCCAGAGGTCAGCATGATGGTTTAAAAGCAACATCTGAATATCATCTAGAAGTTCCATTGACGGCGGTGGAGGGGCATAAACCACTATTGTGCCTAGAGAGACGCCCCATAGTTTTATCAGAAACACACATTTACCTCGTGTCTTGCTGTGCTGTTAGTCTGAGAGGCAAACCGTTATGAATTAGAACTAGAACGTCCCTGGAAATATAATAAATTTGCCATGCACTGATGTCTTATTTACATTTCAAGCCAGCCAGGTGTGTTTCTGGGGTGTACCTGTTAAGGAATTTTGAGATGAGCCTACTTTTAAAACTGGTGCCCACCCCGTTCATGTTCCATGTTAGGCACTTGAGGTGTCTCTCTGTAAAGTTACCACCATTCAAGCGTGCTTTCGAACTTTTGACAGGAATTACCTTTGTAATCTGTTGTCCCACGAGGGAATGTTGTGCCCATGCTTTGTGTTCTGTCCAGTGAAGTGTATCAATCCAAACATGTAAAAACTAACACCTCCACACTCCACAAACTCCTCCCAATTAGAAGTACCTGTTGTCCGAACTTGTAATTAATCAATGAATATGTGCACTGTACCTAACTTGCACGTACAACTAACAGTTAAAACCTATGAAAGATAAGTAGTGGGGAGGAGCAACACCTCAGCCAAAGCCCTGCATTTTCGGCCTTCATATCAAAACCAACAGATGGGTCGCTTGTCCGTTCGTCCATTGAGAAATTGAGTGCATGAGGTTCAATGGCCTTCAACCCATGTCCTAGGATGCTTGTGCCTAGTCATCGTAGGGGGCATGGACATGTTCTCGAGGCTGGGCAGGTTGCAGTGGCGGTGCGCAGTCTCATAGTGGTGGGATGTTATCCCCTTGATCTGCTGTATCTGCTTCTTCCCCAATGTTTAATTCAAAGTCCATGCTTCAAGAGCATCATTAAAGCCTTGAGTGATTCCATTGATATTTTTAGTTGTACCATAAAGGGCATATTTGATTCCATGTGTTTGAAGTCTTTTTTTGATTGAATCGAAAGATTGGCAGGCCTTTTGTACTGCTCTTGTGTAGTCTGGGAAGAAAGATATTTGAGCCAGCGTATGTGATTGGCCGCTTTGTGCATGCCATCTGCAGTAAAGGTTCTCGGTCGTAGTAGTTTAGGAATTTAGTGATTACTGTTCTAGGCGAGGCTCCTGGTGTAGGCTGACCGGCAGGCATTCAATGTGCTCTTTCGACAGAGAAGAAATTGGAGAGCTTTTTCCGATTTCATCATGTCTGCCAGCCATTGCTCCAGGAAGAGTTCGTGCTCGGGCCTTCCAACTTTTCCTGGGTGCCCGAGGATGCTGATGTTCCATCAGGAGCAGCCCTCACTCTCCCAGACCTGGCCCTCTAGTGCCCTAATTTGTTGTGTTGCCATTGAAATCTGGTGTTCCATTGCTTGGATGCTGTTCTCTGAATCTGAGAAGTGCTGCTCACCCGCTCCCATTCTTGAGGCCATTGTATCCATGTCATGGCGCAGGAGGGATTTCTGACCTGAACCCATCTATATTCCCTTCCACGGATGTTCAGGAATCCGTAATGCACTCATGTTTGACTGGGAGCGGGTGCCTGGCGTAGGCTCTGTCTGGCCCCATACCAATGGGTGTGGATGGTTTAGATTGGATCAGTGTGCTTACAGTATATTGTTGCTTCCTGTTTTGTGTTCCATGATGCTTTATTTCGTCTTTCACCATGATTATGGGCTGGCTGTCGAGAAGAAGCCAGACTTCAAAGAATAGTCAAGCTGGTATGAGATCTATAAGTTGTCATGTTTCAGTGACTGATTTCCGTCCTTGTTGAAGGAAAAGTGCTGCACTACTCCACATATAGCGGCAATCACAGCTGCCAGGGTTGAATATGGTGTAGACACCCTGTTCACCTCACAATTTCCAGGAGCGTCCCCAAGCGCCTCTGCGACATCTCGCTCTCTATGCCCTATCCTCACCTCTCTCCTACCGCAGCTCCGGGCCCATTTTGGTTCTCACATGGATGCTCCCTCTGCGTCCTGGGGCTGTGGGGAGAATATAGTGTGATCCGGACCCTTGTGATGGCTCTGACGGCTGGTATCAGAATCAAGATGGTGCCCTGCACTCTATGGCGACGTCTTCTCTCCAGACTCGTGGCACAGCTTGTCATCAGGCCAAGACCAATTTCCCTGGGATCGCCTTGCAATTTACCAGAGCCAATAGTCTTAAGTTAGAACTAGATGAACAGGATTTTAATGGACAGGATCCTGAAGGCTGCGATGGAGCTTACACGGATCACGTCCTCCTGCGGTTGCTGCTCAACAGTGCCCCCAGTTAATTTTTTATGATTTTAGTGCATTAAAATCCACAATCCATTTCTTTTCAACCTCATTGGATAAACACCCCATAATGATGTTTGCCCTTCCTCTATCACTTTCCTAGATAGATGCACTTCATTTTAGGAGGACCATTTTATACTTCTCCTATTAGCGACTGAATTCAATGGAACTATCCTTTTAGGATCTTCAGTCGCATATGAACACATTTATGATTATGGACTGAGCTAAATGATCAGTTCTATGAAGGTTTGCAGAGTTTTTTTTCCCGAATTGTAACTATACTGAATTATTTTATGCCAGTCGTGCCATATTTTTAAAAAATGCAAAATAGTTGTGTCTGGTAGAACCCAGGCAATCCCTGTTCCACCCAAACCCCCCTTCTATCTAGCTTACCTTAACTTATGATCTGTTGTATTGTCAGTGTGTGCATGAGCTGAGAGAATGTTGGAGTGCTAATGTGGTATGTGAGCGTGTATTTTAAGGTTCCGACCAGTGACTG
Organism: Ambystoma mexicanum; assembly: GCF_040938575.1. Lineage (NCBI taxonomy): Eukaryota > Metazoa > Chordata > Amphibia > Caudata > Ambystomatidae > Ambystoma > Ambystoma mexicanum. The sequence goes on along the minus strand of NC_090930.1, from coordinate 913,887,644 downwards.
TTGAAGTGAAGACAGCCTGGGTGATGGGACTCAGTGAGTTCCTCTATCATAACAGTTTAAAGAGATTGACAATAGAGCTTATGTGTTGAACATACTAAAGTGTACAGAAGCCACTTTTCTACATGTTCTGTGATTAGAAAGTGGTACAAAATTCAGCAAAAATGCTGTCAGTAAAGTTGCCATTCAGCAAAAGTGGAGTATACCAAATGATAACTTTCCGCTCTGTTGATGACCCCTAAGTCGACTACCTACCGCTAATCACACAAACAGGTAATAAAGTCAATTGAAGCAATACGTTTTATTAAAAGTACCCATCACAGTAGGATCCGATGCAATTGATGCAACCCAAATTAAAATCTGTAAATAAATTTAGCGGAAGTTATTAATCGCATCTGAATTACTCCAGAAAATGAGGGATACCCATGCAACAAATTAATTCAAATCAAAATTATTCCAAAATCCCCCATGAACAATCTGCACATTAAAATTGCCTCCAATAATACACACATCTGCATTAATTTGTATTTGTAAGGGGTTACCATTTGGTCATATAGACAAGTGTCCATGACTATAGAATGAGAATCTGCACCAACACACAATACTGGGCCTGCGCTCGCGGCCCAGTAGTTATGGTTAAGTTGCTAAACCCATAGGAAGAGCACTTTTTGGGTGGCTTATAACTTCGCTCCCCCTGGACGAATCCTCACCAAACTTTGCAAAAACAGTATATGGCCCGCTCTGAATTCTTTTGCTAAGTAGGGTGAGGGGTCGTTAAGGGGGGGCAAAGTTGTAGGGTGTCCCAAAATTCCATAGACCTAATGGGGGAAAAACCTTTGCTCACGCCTACAGCCCAAACCACTGGACGGATTTTCACCAAATTTGCAGCACGAGCGGCGGATTGGACCCGAAAGCGTGCTTTTGTAAATTAGCTGTAAATCTGTCCAGTAGTTTTCTTTAAAACGGGCTAAATGTAAGTAAAACAATAGTGATATCTGGCTCTGCTCCGCTGACCCATTTCCCTGTTTGGTCCACGGACTGTCATCTGATTGGTTAATCGTGGGGACTGAAGTCCGCAGACATCGGACGCGGCTGCTGATTGGATGGAGAAATACGTGAAATACACCAGTTTTCCTGAAACTCCCGCCATGTTGGATTCGGTGACTTTTGCTGGTGTCCATGGACACTGCAGTGAAAAAAAGAAAACAAAACGCAACATCGCACTTGTCAAAGTCCACAAACAATCTCTGGGGGGGGTGGGGATGAGGATGAGGATGAGGATGGGGATTGGATTGCATTTGGCCATAAGAAGCCAAACAAAGGGTGGTTTTAATCCCTGAAAGTCTGCAAACACTCCAGGTGTCCTGGGACAGTCCTGTGGTGTTCACGGACACTTTGGATGTCTTAGGACATCCGTGCCCATTTCTGTATTACAGGGTTGGTGAAAAGCAGTTTTTGGATGGCTTATAACTTTGGTGCCACTCAATGAAACTGCATGTAATTTGGGAATGTTATTCTAGACCTAATTCTGAATGGTTCTGCAAAGTTTTGTGGGATTCTGTTAAGGGGGGCCCAAAATATTGTAAAGGCTTATAAATGTGGTGCTATTTGACGAATCTACACAAGTTTGCAAAAAGATTTTAGATCAAGATATAAATGTTTTGCTAAAGTTTGGGATTTTCTCAAGAGGGGGTGAAATTAGAGGGGGGTCTCAACATTTTTAGATGGGTTATAACTTTGTTGCCATTTGACAAATGTGGACAAAGGTTTTGAGATTATAAAACCCAACCTTCAATGTTTGTGTAAAGACTCAATGGACTTTGTAAAGTGGGGGCTAAGTTAAATGACTATTGTATGTACATATATTTTGACACTTTTGCAAAAAAATCAAAAAACATGGTTGGATTTCAGGCAAACTCATGCAAGGAGCATTGGCAAGGACATTTAAGCATGGTTTTGCGTGCCCATGATTTATTTTTTGACCGGTGTGATGTAGGTACAAGAATTAGTGATCTACATTTTGGTGACTGAGTATAGCCTGTGGCCAGATTGTCCGGGTCATGGTATAAGGTCATGATGCGGACAATCTGGCTACTGGCCATGACCGCGAGGGACAAACATTTTTGTTAAAGGGGCCATGTCTACCTGGGACCGGCTATGTGTTAAAGTTATTCGAAGGTAGGATAGGTTTGAAAGGGAAACAAAATGTGCTTGTGGTAATATGGTCATAGTGTTCTGCAGGTTGCCAAGGAAAGGAAAGAGGGACTTTGTAAGGAGCCCCGCCTTCTCTTTCCATGGTGGCCATCTTGGAAAAGGATTTTTTAGCACCCCGGTTCTCGCCTTTTTCCCCCCATTGCAGGTGCTGCAATGGAGGATAATGGTCCGGAGCCCTCGTTATTTATTTATGCACCAAAGCCCGCAGACATCAGGGCGCACACACAGACATACTTAGCTTGGGTCGATAACTTGGTCTGCCGGACTGTTATCCCCTGTTCTGGTCCCTGGAACGGGGGATGAACGTCACATCATTCCCATTAGCATAACACAAAATGCTAATGGAAATGTTGGAAAAACTTTGTGTCGATCTATTTTACTGAGAAATGCAAAGTAGATGGAGTCTAAGATTTTATTTTTTTGTTCTATTTTTGAAGTGTGAAAGATGTTTCCTAAAGGAATCTTTCTTTGTTTTTTTTTTTTTTTAAAAAGGTTTGCAGGAGAAGTTAGAATGTAAGGTGAGAAGGGAAATGAGGGAAGAGGCACCAAGCGCTAATATGGAGGGGCAGGTGGACAGGGGAAGATGTTGTGCTTGTTACTTCTAAGGTAGTGGACCTTTTTATAACTATCCATGGTCTCCACAGTCCCCTTTCCAGGCCATGGATCATTAAGACCTGAATGGCACGTGCATAGCATCGCAAAGGGCAGCCCTTCTGCCCGTTTTAATTTTATTTTTGTAACACTCCCTCAATACATGCTTTCAAACAGTCACAGATCATCCACCAATCACTTTCAAAAACTGTACATATAACCCTATGACCATATTAAGCTTCCACAAACAACTGCCACTTAAAAAATCTTCTACAAATCTTTTGCATCTGCATTTCCCTTGTAAAAAGTGCTCCTATAAATGGACACATTGTGCAGTGAGCGAAGGTCACAAATAGAGGAGGCGGTACGGATGGGAAAGTGCTCATCATAACCCAGGAGGGAAATGCCAAGGGATGCCAAGGTGGGACGCTACTGGCTAACTATGGCAGAGGAGTCCTAAAGGTGGGATGCATCTTAACCGTAACATCGATTTAACAATGTTTCATGGTGTTACATCACTGTATATAAGTTATTAATTCCTCTTTTCATATATATGAAAACTATAAACCTCCTTTAATAAACCTTTTTTTTTTTTTGCAACACATGCGTGTATCGGCAGTGCATGCTGGGGATGCAAATCGTTCAATTCCTTATGGCATAAGGCTCTCCCATGACCCCAGCCAAACCAAACCACCCCCATTATTCACTGCACCTACCCTGCATCCTAGCTCATTGTCCACTATACCCTAATAATGTAATCAATAGCCAGTGGTCCTGGCTTGCAGCCATGGGGCGTGGCATTAGGCCATGCCACATTCCCCATTGAGCAAATCAGAGTACACATTTGCATTTGCAGAGGGCCAGGCCCACTACCCAGACACCAAATGTATATCACTAGTTTTTTTTTTTACTAACTGTTTGTAAAAATAAAACACAAATATTTCCAAAACATGTTTTCAGGTCCTTGCTAATGCTAGACGTTCAAGTGTGTTGAAATGTAGTCCAATGCTTCAGGCTGTAACCGCAAGCAGAATCTTTTTTCCCATTCAAACCTACCGCTTCAGCCATGCCGCACACCCCAATAAGCAAACGTCAGTACACATTACTGCTTGCTGATGGCCAGGCACATTGCCAGACATCAATGCTATATTACTGTATTGTGTACTTGAAGTTTCACACTTTCAAAAAAATAAAACGCATGACATATTTGCAAAACCGTGCTTTCAAGTTCTTCAATCTTTACTGTTCTTACAATGTTCAAATTGACCAATGATGATAATCTACTTCCTTTGACCTTCTTTTATTTTATCTGTTCATTTGCATTTTCGGTACACTTATCTAATTTTCCTGCACTGTTCAAGCATAACATGCTTCTATTACTAACAAGCTTTTCTTGGATTATGCTCATAAACAAGTACCATCTTCTGTTTTATTTTTCTTACATATTTTTCCTTACATTCTCTATTCACAAATCGCTATTATTAACATGATTTTCCTGACACTGCATTTTGCATACACTTGTAAGTATATCTGCTGCTATTATTTCCCTTCCATTTTGTTTCAATAACATTCTTACATCCTTACCAAGATATTCCTGGCACTCCAGTGTGCACTTACATTTAAATCATATTACTGTTTCAAGGGTTTCACCCATCACATTGTGATGTATTTGGCCTCATCTGTTTACCTTTCTCAACGTGCAGCGTCGTGCGTGTGACGTCATGTGCACTACGTGTGTATGACGTCACGAGTACGGCACCCACGTTACATCACAACAAACTAGATGGTCATTATATTCAGTCTTCAGAGGCGGATGCACCTGTCACGCCTTCAACAAATGGGGATTGGACCCCTTCAACACTGACAGTACAGGTAATTTTGAGACATCTTGCTCTTCTAAGTGCTTACTCTTGCTCCCCATTACCTAATATCTTTACCATAAACTGGGCCTGCACTCAATTTAAATTTAACTTACAGTATACCTTGGCCAAAAGGCACCCTGACCGAACTAAAACAGATTTATTTTCTCTTTTTTCTTGGCTATTTCAGCATAAGGACTGACAACATGTCTAGCATTCATGCTACACTATAATTATTCTGTGATTCAACACAAAGGGTAAGAAGACCATATCCTGTCCCTTAGTTACTAACCTATGACTTAAAACCGTCCACATATAGTGTCAAATTTAGTGCATTTCAAACCCCTTGTTTAATTCTCTAGGTGACGCTGTAATTTCTTCAGCCAACTATACTTCTCTCAGCTCTGCATCAGCAGCATCACATTATATGGTATGCTATACATGCCTTTCCCCCCCCTAATTACCTGGTTTTGTTCTACATCCTTTTACTAAAAGCATCTTTCGAGCACGGGTGACTCAACTATTTTTACTTCTGACCACTATGGGAATCTGGGGTCTCAATCATGCTAATATTTTACTTAAAATTGGTCAATTTTAAACATCTCTGTGACCATAAAGTTAATGCAACAACGTATTCATTTTATTCTGTGTTGCCATATGGTTGTTTACTTTCATCATGAACCTGCTCGTTTCATCTACTCTACTGAATTATGGTATGACAATGTTTCCGACATTATTTTCCTTGATTTTGTCTACAACGCTATTTTCCTATTTTAAAATTTTTTGTCCTATCTGACATGTTGATGTATTCACTTTAACTTTGAACGTATGTATTATTAATCATACAGCCTTGACAACGACCGTGAGGGTCGAAATGCGTGTCGGCTGATTTTCAGACTCTTCTTTTTGATTTCACAATAAAGACTTGTATTGTTTCAAGATTTGAAGTCCAAGAAGCATTCTTTTGTGCTATAGGCATCATTGATTTATGTCAAACCTGATCACTCAGGATCAGCGCATCTGATTCACCTTCAATTTGAATACTTACAATCTATATGAAGATATGGCTGACCATTTTGGGCAGGCAAAGTCCACGGTATTGATGAGACCGAAAGCAATTGCCTTGAATTTTCTAGGCGAGTTGGGCAAAAGTCCTCTTGATCTGGCAGGGAAGCCTGAGAGCTTGAAAAAAGCTCTTAGATCGAGATCGTATTTAAACCATCAAAAGTGGGCTAAGCAACTCTTGCTTCTTGATAAAACTAGAGGCATGCTACTGGGATATATAATCTAATTCCCGAGCCAGAGGGAAAGATCTAGTTTTTTCCGGTTGCGCCTGAATGTCATGCTAACTGGCGAGGTGAGAGCTGCTAGAAACAACTCTGGCACAGAGGTTGGTCTTTGCTTGGAGTGAGATACCGGGCAGAAACAAACTTTAAGATATATTGCGATTAACTGCCTGGCCCTGAAGGAATCGAGAACTAGATGAAGACTGGCTCGCTACTCCTATTTTCTGGGAAAGGGCTGCCTCTGGGCTCAACAATAAATTACCTATGGGGGTCTTACATTTGTTATCTGTTGCGTTGATGTAGCTGTCTTTGGCAGTTAGATGGTTGTTTGTATTTTTTTTCTAGGATTTTTTTCTTATTTTTCTCTTAATTCTTTAAAGGCTTCTATTTTTTTTCTTTTTCCTTCTATTTAACAAGGAATTGCGAAATGTTAAATCAAAGTATTGTCAAGACAATGAGTTTTTTAAAATGCATATTTTAATCCCTTTTGTCTTTGTAAAAAGCTTATAAAGTGGATAAATACAATAAAAAAGAAAATGTATGTACATAAAATAGTCATATAACTTGGCCCCCACTTGACAAAATCCATTCAGTCTTTACCCAAACTTTCAAGGTTGGGTCTATAATCTTTCTGAAGATGTTTGTCCACATTCATAAAACGGCATTAAAGTTATAAGCCATCTAAAAATGTTGCAACCCCCCCTCTAAATTTAACCCCTCTTGACAAAATCCCACCAAACTTTGCAAAAACATTCATATCAAGGTCTAAAATCATTTAGCAAACGTTTGTGCAGATAAGCCAAATGTGTAAGCCTTTAAAGTAGTTTGGGACCTCCCCCTCTAATTTAGTTCCCTCTTGGCAAAACACCACCACACTTTGCAGAACCATTCAGAATCATGTCTAAAATGAAATTCCAAAATTGCATGCAGTTTCATTCAGTGGCGCCAAAGTTATAAGCCAACCAAAAACTGCTTTTCACCAACCTTGTAATACAGAAATAGGTATAGATGCCCCCGAACATCACATGACTGCCCTGGACATCCGGACTGTTCGCAGATGTCGGAGTTGAAAAACCACCTGTTTTTCTGGCTTTTAAATGCCATGCCATATCCCATCCTCCTCACCTTCCCAGAGATTGCTTCATTAGTTTGACAAGTGCAATGTTGTGTTTTTTTTAATGTTTTCACTGCAGTGTTCACGGACAACGGTGACTGTCTGGGAATCCATCATTTTGGGCGTTTCCAAAAATCTGATGCACCTCACGCTTTTCACCATCCAATCAGAGTGTGCATCCGATGTCTGTGGACATCACGCTGCCCACTAGACCAATCGGAGGCCCGTCCGCGGACCTAACAGGGAAGTAAGTCACCGAACCCAGATATCACTCATTTGTTTTACCTACATTGACCCGTTTAAAAAAAAAAAAGTTTTTAAAAAAACCCATTGGACTGATTTACACCAAATTTACACTTTATTTTTTTTTCAAATGCCTCATTACTTGCATCAGCAGTCCACAAACAAACCCCTAATTATGAGCCGCAATCAAAGTAACCCTCTCTATTGCAGTCTCCACACGTACACTGTCTGGCAATACAGAATTTTATAAAACACTCTGTACATCCATGTTATCCGCGTCTACAACTGCCCCTCTCCTTGTCGCTATAATCCTAGAAATGGCTCGGGGCTCAGTCGAGCAAAGAGGTGATTAGTCCACCTGTAGCTAAAAGGAAATCGGATTGACCTCAGAAATTGGTTGATCGATATTTTTAATCCTGCCAGAGCAAAATGATCCAAGGATAGACTGAAAAACTGGCTTAGTCTTTGTAGATTTCAACGAGGTGAAAGCATGATACTCGATTGCTAGGTTTCAAAAAGGTAGCAGGCACCCCTCTCCAGTTCGCAGCCATCGCTTCTTGCTCACTGTACCTTTCACAGGTGGGAAATATCCATTTGCAGTCAGCAAAAAGCGATGGCTGCGAACTCCCAAAGTTGGGGGGGGGGGGGGAAACACAGAACAGGTTATCATGCCATGTTCTTTCTGGAAAAGGGCGCCTGCTACCTATGTTGAAACATCAATTGATAACAGCCCCTCCACTTGATGAAATACAATCTTTACACAGAATGTGATGAATTATCTTCCCTAGGGAGAGCCACCCACTTTTGGAGCTTGGTATGTGAGCCTGCTCAACAAACCCCTCCTTAGGAGTTTGGAAAAGCAGAACCGAACTGGGAGTGACTCCCCTTCAGGGGACAAGGACTCCCATTCCCATGGAGAACTTCCTGTACCTAAAGTATTATCTGCCTACATGGGAGCAAGAAAGACTGACATCACATCTGTTAGACTCAAGGTAACAATGACAATACTTCTGTTTTGCTCAACGTAATTCTGAACATTCCTGAGGCTGGACAGCCAATGGTGAACAATCTGCCCCGTTTGAATTTCTGAATGAAAATAATGTGCCAACAACCCTTAAATGAAGGAGAAGAAACCAGATGCTGATGAGAGCATCCTGAGAACATTGGGGGCAGTCCCACGCCGACCAAAAGGGCAGGCTGTAGCACGGAAGGAAGTGGATGCCTGAGGGAGACTCCATCTGCCCAGCAAAGCAGAGCATGGTGCCTGAGAGGCAGAGGCCAAGCAAGGCTAACCATACCTGGAGGCACAACCACAGACCGGATGTAGTGGGCCCAGAGCCCGCAAACAGACGCAGAGCCTGGGAACTAAGTCAGGACTGGGTCATCCACTCTCAACCCACCAGCCAACCAATGAGAGATTGCTGAGATGAGTGTAATGTGAAACCGCTGTTATCCATTGTGGAAGAGTGGAAAGCCATGCAGAACGCTAATGCCGCTGGAGAGATGGGCAATCACTGGAGCAAACCCCACAACACTGCAGGTATGTAGGTTGCCCAAGTCAGAGGGAGGAGTGGAAAGAACAAGTGTGGGAGAGGGAAGGACTACACTAACCCCCTCCAAAGGCACCGGGACCTGAGAAGAGGGAGAACACAAGATCAGAAAAAAGGGTTACAGGAGCCTGAGAAACGCAAGCATTGCAAAGCTATAGAAGGGCCATAGAGACCCACGACAGCTAAGAGCTAGATGGAAAGGGGTCACCGATACCCCAGAGAGATAAATGACAGTGGGACAGAATAACCCAAAGGAGCCACAGGGGCCCAATACGCAAAGTGAAGAGCAGATGTTAGGGGAATCACACAGGCACCCCAACAGTTGATCAAAGTGGTGAGAGATCCATCAAGGTGGTGGATGTGTTTCGGGGAAAAATCCCTCCACCAAACAAAATGTGGACATTTTGATTTTTTTCTGAGATTTTAGACTTTGTTCAGACTTTGGGAGACTTTTGAGGAACCTTTAGTTTAGACTGCCAAGAACTGTTTCTTGGAAGGGAACTGTTATTAAATGATTACATCCTGACCCAGGAGGGATTCCTGGGACGCCTGAGAGATGGTTGTAAAAACCCTAGAGTGCAGGGCACTCAGCCTATTTTCTCCTATGTTTTTCTAAGTGGCAGGGCCAGTTTAGTGAAATGGGTTTTGACTGAGGACCATTTAATTTTTGGACTGAGGACCATTTAAATGTTGGACTATCGATGAGACCTTGGTTTCATTTTGTTTAGGAAGGGAAGTCCCTTATAGCAGTGTGGTCAGTGAGGTGATTTCCTTTGATTTTAACATGTAAACAATGTCCAAACCATCCCTATCTGTATATTGCATAGACCATATCAGAACGATTAGCTGCTAAACATCCTTTAACATGCCACAACCAATGATTTGTTCTTCTTAAGTGAGTCTTCATTTCAAAAAAGCCGATCTTTACCCTCTGAACAACATACACATGAATTATATTAGACTGACTCAGTGATTTGAGACTTGGACTCCGACCCCTAATCCAAAGGTGTAAAGGAATTAAGCCTTCTGTTCTTTTCAGGTTTCCAGAAAAACTTTCCTCGAACTACATGCTTAGTCTGTGAAGGGTAGAGGGTTTACTAGTGCATCCTAGTGCATCCTTTCTTGTTCATAATCTTCAGTAATTAATTAGTATGCATTTGGTTAGGCCAGGGATTACAGCACTTCTATGTCCTAGGCCGTGCTTCATATTCACTTGGAGATCTAGTCTTAAGAGTACTAGCTAAATCAGCAGGCCCCTTGAGAGATGTGTAGTATTCCCAACATTCAGCTTACTTCCCCCCTGCGGCAAAGCATTAAAGATATTACACAAAATCCTATAGCTAGCTGAAGGGTTTGATAATTCATCAGTCAATTACGCCACCTCTTTTTAATAAGATCTTTGACTGAAGTGTGGAAGGAAAAACAATGTTTGATAGTGATGTCTTTTTCTCCCTCTATGCATGGATTATTCATGACATTTAACCTTACACATGGATGGGTTACATGTATCCCTTACTTAAGATCACCCATGATATCAGTAACCAAAACATCCTCTAATGCTAGAGGTAGAAGTCTATCGGCTGTACTGATATCAGCAATTTCAAATGTCATTGAGTTGCAGAAATCCCTGCTGTACCACTCAGAGAATGAACCTCTATGGGGATGGCAAAAATCCTTCCACCCTCTTGGTGAGAGGCTCTAGGAATCTCATACTCCAATAAACGATCATTGGAATGGATTGTGTCCTCCAACGTATTCCACATCTTTGACATGTAATGTCCACAGCTGTGCATTTTGGAAACCTTTTCAGCAGAGGGCGTCCTGCATCGGTCTGGTTGACCCAATGGCAGATTTTAGTTGCAAATGGGTTGCCTTGGTTTGTATTACTGGGCATGTCTCTGTGAACCAGGATCCAAGCAGTCATAAGGTTTTTTGGTGGCATTCTAAGGCCAGTGTTCTCACACTTTCCATGGGAAAGCAAGCCCCATGTGTTGTGGCTTGGTCAGGAAGTCCGGACGATATCCTTTGTTTTCTAGTCCCAAAGCTGCTATTTCACCAATGCAGCTAGAAAGAAAAGGAGGCCCTCCAGGAAGTAACTTTACACAGAAAAAAATTCACACAGGTTCATTTGTGTTTCTAATTGCATTGTGCAAGGTACAGTTCACACATTCCTGCCAGTCTGAATCAAAGACAAGAAATATGGCAAAATGAAAGTATTGGACTAGACAAATCATTGTTGTATGCCTTGCATCGTGCAAGCATTTATTTTCAATATTGAATTGATTTACTCTTTCAGTTTGTAGAAAATGTAAACCTGTGTACTAAAGTAAGTTATTCAATACGACATCATGAACATACTAAACATATTCCAGTGAACATCAAAAACATAGAAATAACTTGTGAACCAATTAAATGTGTCTCAGACAGACCGGGGAAGAAAACCGATAATGTCTAACAAAAGGAAACCAATTTTTCACAGTAAGCCTAACTGTCTAGCTAAACACATAACTTGACAGAAGCCACATAGACCTAATCACAGGCGAATTGGTCTACCTGAAGTACAGTTGCATTCACTATTGCTGTTCGGCCTTTCAGCTGTGTCCACTGGTAATTCAAAGAGGTTATAGATTTTGGCAGATATGTAGTTTAACGCGGCCTTCATCAGGACCAAAGGAAAAAACTGAGGACCAAAATACAATCATACACTGTGCTAAAATAACTAGTTAAAAGCACTGATAGTTACTGATCTATCCATCCTAAATCCAGCAGCAAGAAGACCCTGTGCAGCAACTGAACCAGTTAGTGGAAAGGACACTATAAACAAAGTCAACCAATTGGTATGAAGTTTTTTATCAAGATTGTGAGATGCCTTCCTGGGACAACAGACTCTCCCTCAACTTGCATCATGGTTAAATCTTCCTAATTGATTTCAAGTGTTGCTTGAGCTTCTGTTCTAATTAGAATGCACACAGATGACACACAACTAGCAATTGCGGTAAACACAAGCCTGGATTCCTACAGGGCAACAGAAATAATCAGTAGTGACCGGGTGTGCTACAAGCCACTAAACATGAGGGCACAAAGAATGTCTTACAGATACCACAAAATGTGCAACTTCATTGAAGCTGGTATGAATGGGGCCTTTGTTTTTTCCTTCCTGTGGTGCGAGCAAACATCTGCCTGGCGGATACCTCTGGGTCAACGTGTTTATCTTGCAAGCAAGACCAAGTAGAGCAACACAGGTTTGAATCCTGGTCCTGTGCTTAGAGATTGGTCTCTGGCATTGGATGTATCATAAAGGATTCATTCATTCTGGAAGTCAATCAACTAGGTGTCTCCAATGGTGTATGTGGCCCATGTCTGCATGCAGCTTGTTACTTATTCCAATTCTCATCACTAAATCTGTTTCTGAGACGGGTGTATATATATATATATATATTTAGCAGGCTCGGACTGGCCTAAATGGCAATTGAGAAATGCCTAAAGTGCCAGCTCAAGATTCTAGTGTGGGTCAGATTTTCTGGCCAGGATCGCCCAATTTCAGAAGTTACTATATTAGTTTTTAACTAATGTTAAACTGTAGAGGCCAAGTTTTGGTAGACCGTTTTTAAATCTCCTGCAGACTGTGCCAATAGAGCTGATAAGGATTGAGCTGGGCCGAGGTAAATTGGGAGGTATGGTATTAATAAGGGGGCACTGTACTTAACGTCCTCTTCTAATTGTGTGGGTAAGGCAATGCAAAGTCACACCAATAGTGGCAGGCAATCTGCATGGGTCAGTACGTGACCTGTTTGAACAGATTGATTTGACTCCAAATTGGTCCTTGGACTTTCCCTTGTTGAAAGTAGAATTCATTCGTAAATTGGACCAATGGGACTGGAGACTTTTCTCATGTTGAATCACTGAAGAGGTGCCCAAGCTATAAAATCATGAAATACTGTAATTTGAAACCTCAGTGGTACCTAATCAAATGCTAGTCTTTGGCAATTAGTAGATTTATATTCATGCGGTTGGATCATATACCGAGCTTGACCGCAAGAGGCCCGCAGCTGAATATCCCACATGATTTGAGGACTTGGTGATTATGTAGAATGTCCAATATTCTTGAATCTGTACAAAATATTCTAACCTTGTGTACAAGATTGTGATCTGTATAGGAGTAGGGTATACCATGAAATGATCGAATATAAAAAATCAAAAGGAGAAATGACTGAATTGTTCCTACAAAACGCAGGGGGGTTTTCAAAGAAGACTGATTGGGGTGGAAATGTAATGGATTTACAGTTATCAAGTGCTGCTACATGATTGGTTGTATATTTTATAAAAAAAATGTATTGGTGTTTGTTGGATTGTTTTTATGTTATTATCGTATGTGTATAGGAATGTTATATATAGTGTTATGGTTAAGTTGCTCAACTCTGACCCCCGATCCCCCCCCGACCCCCTCCGGACGAATTCTCACCAAACCTTGCAATATGGCCTCTCAGAATGATTCTGTGTAGTTTGGTTTCTTTCTGGGGCGCCAAGCTATATATGGGGTCCCAGAATTTGTGGAAATTCTTAGACTTAATGGAGAAAATAAATGTGCTTGTTCCTACAGCCCAAACCGCTGGACAGATTTTCACGAAATGTGCGCCAGGAGCAGTGGCTTGGTTCCAAATGTGTGATTTTGTAAATTTGATGTAAATCCGTCCAGTGGTTTTAAAAAAAAAAAATAAATAAAGTGCAAAAAGTAGTAAAAATAAAAACTATGGTCTGGGTCCCACTTCTTGATTCGGGGTCCATGTACACTTCTGGAGCAATCGGGTGCCGTGTGATGTCTGCTGACATCGTACGTGCCACTGATGGGTCAATTTAAAAATGTGAGGTAGGTCAAAACATTTGTAACGGTCGCCATGTTGGATCGTAGGACAGTGCTGGTGAAGAAATGGTCTGGAGAACACTTCTGGGGTTATTTGGTTGTATGCAAGAGGGCCAGGAAAGGATGGGGGGGTGGAATAAAGTTGCTATGCAACTTTTTTGCAGGTGAAAAAAGGGTTTGCATGTGATGCTGAGTCCGCAGTCACTTTTGCTGTCCGCGGACATCATTTGGCAGGCAGGGGGTTCTGGGTGAGTGTTATTTGAAGGTGTATTGTACTATTGTGGTGGTTGTGGCCATATTATTGGGGGCATGGCCTACTGCTGTGCGCTCAAGAGTCTGGCAACAACCACACATACTATAGTAATGAGTATAGTAATTATAGGTACTTTAAAACAAGTATACAGTATTAGTAATAAAATGAAATGATAAAATGTAAGTGTATATGGTATTTAAGATTGTGTGTAATAATTTGGTATAGGACTACCCTAAATGTATAATGTAATACTGTGAAGACTTGATGGAGGGTGATTGGCTTAAATACAGAGTAACAGGCACAGGCGGCTGTGTGGGGATTTGAAATTGGAGTCTACCTACCATGTTTTGTTCTCCTATGATTCCACAGCAAGTTACAGGGACATGCCATGTTAGCTGCTGGGCTCATGGGTTATCACTCTGTTGAATTTTGTTCCCTGTTCATGAATGGAAATCACAAGGCTATCCCCTATTTTGTGGAGGGAAAGTGAATTACTCTGGTGAGTTATTGATGGTTTGATCATTTTTAGCTTTGGGCTTAGTGTGTGGTTATTTTAATGTTTGAATTGGCTACTATATTTTATCCTGTGATGTATTTGTGTTTTTGTTTTTATTGATTTTTTGTAAAGGATTTGTATATCGCTTATTGGGTTGCCCACTATATTATAAATAAATGAAATACAATATATGGGTATGGCTGTGCCCCCAAGAATCTGGCCACTGGCCACACATACTACAGTAATGTGTATAGCAATTATAGGTACCATAGGGGAGTATACAATATTTGTAATATGATGGAATGGTACAATTGAACTGTATATGGTATTTATGATTGTAGTACGATTGAGAATAGTGCTTATGGAATATGTATTTGTTTGTGATAACAAATAAGATTATACTTGGTCAGGTTACTTTGCATACAGTAATAAAGCTGGAATGTCTGGCTATTGTGTAAAAAAACAGTATCATATGTTAAACAGGATAGTTTAAAAGCTTTAATTACATAATATTTTAAAAAGATACTTTTTTGACCCTCATAAACAGTACCTTCTGTGTACTATGTCTGGTACAACATCAGTGTTTGCTACACTGTTGTATTGACATGAAATCATTGGCAAAAAAATCCATAGATGATTAAACAAACCCAATTCTAATTGTGAGTATAAGTGTGATATTATGTTTGAAATGTGTTCTAAGAGAATGTTTAAAAGGGGTAGATGCCTGTTTGCATATCTAACTATATTGTACTTTAGAAGATGTGTTGCAATAAGAATAACTGTGATGGCATATTTTGAAGTGTATTGTGTTAGGCGGAAACCTGTGCAGTTCCCTCTGGGACCACTGCAAAAGATTTAGGACTACAGGTGTTTGGCGGTGAACCCACTTGGTAGCAGTCTGTACCACACAGATTCACTTGGTAGCTGTGGCTGAGCAGTCAGACTTCCCTCAAGAAGAGTTGAGCAGTATGTGGAGTATACAAAATAGGGCAATTCTTCCGAGCAAGACAAGCAAACAAGCAACGAGGCTTAGTGTAAAGATATTACGGTATTTATTTATAATGAAACATCTATGGAAAACACTAAGGCAAATCACGGCAAACAAATCAAACACAATTACTCTATGAAGTAGAAAACGATCAATCCCCCTAGCAATATATATCGACAAGTCTAGGTTCTACCGGTACCACTTATTTTCAGACAGAGGTGTATACCTCAACCTAGATGACACTCGAATATTAGTTAGGACGGGAGAGAAAAAGATAGGCAGGTTATGACATCAACACAGTTCAATCCTACGCGGATAAAATGCAAGGCAGGAAGGCAAGAATCACAATAGATCATAAAGTTCAGAGGCCAGGCCCACTCGGAGAGAGGCAAGGCGCGATGTCCCAAAAAGTCTCTAGTGGAGATGCATTCAAGTCTTTATAGCAAATTGTTATCGGCAGATTGAACCAGTTCAGAACAAAGAATGAGAAAAGCTTGGAGGCGACCCAACAGAACGGAGAGGCTTAAGACACCTCACTCGAACCGATAGAAAGGGAAGCCAGGCGGACACGGTACCTTGTTGTGGAGGGCAGCTCCGGCGGGGGCAGTTGTTCCTGGTGGTGGATGTACGTCGGGTCTTTCCCAAGAGTAGAGAGGTTCTTGTCGTCGAAGAAAGTGAAGTCCGGTGCTCCACCAGGGAAGAGACCAGCCGCGGAGTGCTCCGTCACAAGGCACCACCTTTTGGTCGCGGTTCAGGGGTAGTGGCTATCCGGTTGCCGAGGTGCTCTGCACAGGCAATTCGACCACTGCGTCCTGAGGTGAATAAAAAGCAAAGGGGACTGGTTGTTCCCACCAGTCAGGGGAAGAGACTCTCCGGCAGGGAGATCTCCTCTGTCGTCGGGAAGTGGTGAGTCGGTTCCGCAGGGCTCCACCGGAGGTGTCGTCGTGCAGGTCGGCTCAGCGTTACCCTCGTCGGATTCTTAGGTCCTGTGGCGACGTCTGAAGATCCAGTCCCAAAAGCCCTGCTTTTATGCAGAAAACCCCCATTCATTGTAGCTACTCAGCCTAGCTGTCAATCAACACATGCTAAGTGGTGAGCGGGAAGGCTCACCACCTGGGCCAATCACTCCAGAGTGCGACCGGAGTTGGCAAGGCAACTCAGTCCAGGGTGCCTAAACCCCCTCCCACACCCCTGTGGTAACCCAGACAGAATGGCACCACTTTGGAGGGTCTCTGTACAGGTTTAGGAGTCACAGAGATGAACACAGACGCCATTTTACAAACCGAGTTCTGGCAGAAAATACCATCCGATAAACTTATTTAAGATAAGTAGATCGGTGGTACGTTGGAGATTAACGAGAAAAAGTATCAATCTCCAACAATGGGACGAATCCCATAGGGTTATGTCCGGGTCGAACATAACAAGTAGTTTCCACTGCCACCAGCCAAAACTCGACGAGGGGGGACGGGACAGTGCCCCCTCGAGTAACAGATCCAGGAGTAATCGAATTACCCCTACTAGTACGTCCACAATAAGATGGTTGGTACTAGTCCTGTTAGTAAATTTAGGTCTAGTAAAGCCAATGGTGACTTTACATGCCCGGGGAGACAGTAGTCAGTCCCCGGGTATGGAGTCTATGGTGGGGAATCCGCTAGGACGCCCCCGTGTTACGGCACGTAGGGTGCGGCGTCACACACATAGAAAAACATATGAGACCCTATGGAGTAAAAGACCCCATAGCCCATAGAACACATTGACATTCAAAGGAATTACACACATTCATGTCCAAGAGTGGGAGGCAAAGCTGCTGGGGGACTCACTAGGTTAGGAAATTCAGCCTAAACAGAGAATTCTCCCTAACATATTGTAATGAAGGGTACTTTTGAAGTAGTTGGATACCAGTTGGCGTAATCTAACTATTTATACTCTAGTGAGTACATTTGGGTTGAAGGAACATTAAGTAGGAATTTGTTATATTTGGTGGTAATGGCGTATTCTAATTATTTGGATTTTATATTAAAGTATTGTAGTAACAAGAACTGTGATGGAATATTTGAAGTGTATTGCAAAGAAGGGTATTGAAGTAGCTTCTAACTATCTTGGTGTTTAAAAGTACAGTTGTAGTATTATGGATGTAGTTCGATACCCGTTGTATTCAAACTGTTTATTGTGCTACAATTTAGTGACTACATTTGGGTTGAAGGAATATTAATTAGGCATTTGTTAGATTTGCTGGTATCTTATGTTTTGGAGTAACGGAGGTGTCATTATATTCAAACCAGCCATTCTTTTTTGACATATGCAGTATAGTGGCCTGAAGTGGTTGTGGCGCCAATGTGGTAAATTATGCCCATTAAGCTTTTCTTGCCAAGAGATACTTGCTCATGTGTGAAGCTGATAAGCTTCCAGTTCTTTTTGGTACCAGCTATATTGCTGGGCATTGTGTGTAAAGGCACTGCTGTCAGGGCCTCTGCCCAGTTGTGCTGTGCTGGCTCCCGCTGCAGGAAAACCTATCGGGCAGTAGTCAGTGGTGGTAGTTTGACTGGTGAGCGGCAAGCCACTAGCCTCTTAGGATGAGCACATAGTTTCCCACATGTGCACAACACGTGACTGTGCCTCAGCCTAGGATGGGCCTTAGTCACAATAGTACCATCTGCATTGCACCTTAGAAGCATTAGTATTGAATACTGGCCATGTGCTTTTATTTGTATGCTGGAATGATTGTATTACAAAAAGGGCATCATATGCTATGAGTTGCATTCTGCAGAAGATGACACAGCATGGGTTCAGAATTTGGTATGGAAGCATACACATCGTTCATTTGGGATGTGCTCTAGTGAAACATGGTTGCAGAATGCATGTATGTGTCCACGTGTTTGAAATCTGGTAGATTTTATTCATAGGGATGTTTTTGGTTTCTAGTAAGTACATTAGGAATTCTTTTGGATCTTCCTGTGTGTTTGTGGTAAATGTTACCATTCCTGTACAGTAGTCCAATTCTTGACTTACACCTGAGACACTAAGTGCTGTTAGGATTATTTGTGGCATTTCTATGAAGGACGAGCATTTGCAAACAACTGGTCATCTGAGCCGTTTAAGTAAATGTTGTAAACAATTGGTGGCAACTGGAAGAGAAGATTGATGGTTACATTTGCATAGCAATTTACTACAGTTGTGTTGCTGAATTTAAATGGACCAGAGAGTTGTGCCTCTGCATCCTTTGATGGGCCTATTCTTCTTTTTGAGAGGACATTTCTGTCTTCTGATGGATGTGCAGTTGAGTTTGTACTAGACAGTTTTGTGGTTGCATTATTAGCAGCAGTTAGTCTTTTTTCTTTAGCAGTATTCTTGAGAGATCTGTTATAGGTTCCGTTTGTATTAGTTTTCATCTTTGAAAAGAAGGAATTGTGCTATTGTGCAGCCTATATTTTTTTTTACTTCTGCAAGTGTCAAAAGTGGATGTTAACAGAATCTTGTTGTCATATGGATATGTTTGAAAGCCAACAACTGTACCAATTGCTCAATTGCCTGAAGGTTGTTCTACGTCAAGGTTACGTCTTCAAATTACTCTGCTGTTTAGACAGAGGGAATACTTTTTCTAATCCATCTGCGTTGGCGATTTTATTAGCTATTTAGTCATGCTGTTGCTTGATGACACACATGGAGTGTCATGCTGTGCATTTTTAGTTTCTGTGCAGCTTATCTGCAGTATGGGTTGCATTCCTTTTTTTTCAACATTGTATCGTTGAATTGACTACAGCTTGCAAGGGTTGGCATTAAGGATATGCATTTTATATTTTGTGGCGTTATTTGTTCATGACATCAGGAGCAGATGTGTTTTACCCATATAACTCATGGATTAGTCCACTATTTAAGATGGATTTTGCATTTTTAGTAAACGGGCCAGTTCTAATGCTTTTTAAAATGTTAGTTTATGTGAGATTTGCAGACTGATGCATGTTTTGAGTTGGTTCTCTGTAGAGAAAATGTTGCCAGATATTTAAATTTCCTATCCTGCTGAATATGTTACAGCATTGTTTGTGTCCTAATGTTTTGAAAATAGATCTGCGTTTTACTGGTAGGATGTCTACAAAAACAAGAATGTGTGTTCCTGGAAATAGTTCTTCATAGTCATTTTTTAGGACTTCTTGCATTCTGATATGAATAAAAGCCAACATGAGGTTGGAAACCATGCTTACTTGATCTTTCAGGAGCACTTTCATTGTGTTTCAGAATTCTGCCTACTTCAGTAGCAGCTTCTGCTGATAGTTTGTAGTCTAATTTGTTTTGGTGATCTACTGTGAGGAGCAGTAGTTGGTGTAAAGTTATATTTCCAATATAGCTGGCAGCTAAATCTGTGTGGGCTGTTAAAACAGCTAAAAGGTTAAGTCTTGTAGAAATGTGCTGATTATTTTAATTACCGTTTTGCCAGAACCAGCTTTACCACTTATATACAGGAGCAGAGGTTTATCATTTTTACAGCTACAAGTTTTAGTTTCATGTTTAAAACTATGTTCAATTTCTTCAGTGACTTCTAGAAAAATTGTGAGTTGTTAATTTTAGCTGACGAGTCTTCTTCAGATTGTTCATATTGATACACAGAATTTTCTATCTCAGTCAGTGGTTCCTGGCTTCCTGTAAGGGAAGGTTGACTGCCCTGAGTAGTGTACTATATGATATGGTAGTTTATTTATATAGCGCCTATACACAATGTGTTTCAAAGCACTTCAAGGCAAGGGAGGGAACAAGGGAAAATACAATGACATTCTTACAGGCCATGAACAGTAAGGATGTGAAATTAACTATCATACTCGGCCTGACAACATTTCAGATAGTGCAAGAGCTAAGACCTAGATAAGGAAGGGAGGGGGAGAGTGAGAAGGAAATGGAAACAGACAGGCGACTACCGTACTAGGCCTGACGACATTTCTGGTAGAGCTGGAGAAAAACAAAAGGTGAGGGAGAGGGGTGCAGAAAGGGAGGGGAGGAATAAAACAAGCGACTAGCATACTAGGGCTGACGACATAGTAGAGCTTGTTTCTTTTTCTTGTTGCCTTCCATTGTCCAACATTTCTTTCTATTGTTTGAAATTGACATTTGGTATACTGTTTTCATTTGCCTTGAATCCAGCTTCAAATGAGTCAGTCACCTAATAATTCTTATTTTCTCCAAGTTTAAAAAAAGTTGCAGTAGGGCCATGTAATACATGTCTCTGTTGGGGAGATTTAATTGATAAGTTTACATGATTAATTATGCAGGGTTTGTGAAGTTTCACCAGGCGTCCTCCAGAATTTGAGACTATCTGCCAGTTGTCATCTGGGATGACATTGTTTTTGTACGAGTAGTTTTGGGCGTACAGGCTAATATTTTCCAAAACAGTACTTCTGTTTGCATAGCATGTGCCAATGAAATGGTTTTTAAAATGTCCTGGTGGATGGGATCATTTGTGGCTATTGTTTCTTTCTCTAGGTAGGGTTTTAGTACTCCGCTTTGGTGGCTGTGACATATCTTGCAACTGCAGTGAAGTTGTCTGCAATGTATTGTATGTCTATATTTGCATTCCACAAGAGGGCAATGATTGCATTGTAATCATTGATGTACTTGGATGCTTTTCTTTAGGGGATTTGCCATGTAGACTGTGTCTAACAGAAGATGTCAAGCTATTTACTTGTCCTTTTTGCAAACTGGTCTAGGGAAGCCAAAGTGACATTTGGTATAGTATTTACCTTTGTTTTTATAGCTATGTCTGCAGTATTTGCCACACTAATGTTTTTGGAAGCATACAATGTGTCTGTGGGTCACTGTGCTTTCTACAGTGATGCTGCAGGTAATGTATTTTTCATTTAACTGTAAAACAGTGGTGTCATGGGCAAATTGGGCAGCATTTTATCTACAAAAGCATGTGGATGTGTGGTGCTCCTAAGGATTGATATTTTTTTCTCCATAAGAATTGTTCCACTTCTCCTAGCAGAGGGCTAGCTTTATTGCCGATAAAGTGCAGCATGAAAATTAAGTGAGGGTGAAAGTACCTTGATAAATTGTTTGGCCAATGTTTTTATATCTATTCCCTCTTTATTTTGGTTTGTAGTGCGTAGGAAGTCGTGCAAGTCATCTCATGCGTATTCTGCACAACTTAAAGTAACCAACCATGTGGGTTGGCCTACGTTCCTTAGCATACAATGTACATCAGCGTTACTACGGAACCAGCACTCTTTTGTACCAGGCATGTTTGCCAAGAGAATTGATACTTGATTAAAAAAAAACAATCTTTGCCTTTTATCTTTTGAAGCAGTTTGGTAGCGGACATGTTCAAAATAATTAAAGCCTGTTTTAAATGTGTGTGCAACTCCATAACAGAGTTGCTAGTTCACTTTCGAACAGGAGGAGGAAAATATATTGTACATTTTGTCTTAATCTGGGTTTTTACGTATGTATTCTAAAGAGTGATATTCTGATGCAGTAATGTGTGTCCATTTATCATCATATCTTCCTCCTTTTCCTGTAGGAAAGAGTAGAGGAAAAGAATGTGTTTCTACACTTTTTTCTCATATACTCATTGAGGGATCCTGCAGCTTGACGCATTTGATGTTTCTAATGCATCTTCAATAGTGTCTTTGGAGTGTAGCGGGTGAATTGTATATTGGTCTAAAATGTTGGCTGCAGTAACATGATCTACACATTCAAATTAGCCAGTTGCTGGTGAATCATGAATTATTTGGGTGCTTTCTCTTACGTTTTCCTCTGTTTATATTTTTGTAGCATTCATTGTTTGCCTTCACATTTTGTAGGGTTTGTCTAACTTTGTTTAAGTTCATTAGTTGCCAAATTCATATCTTTTGTTGGTACACCATTAACTAGTACAATCAAAGATTGATCTATTGGCTGTGTACTCCAAGAGTTTCAACAAAAGAACTAATGGCAAATATACTACTTTGCCACCGATGCCTTTTAGTAACTCAGTTGGAGGCCGGTTGGTCCTTTTCGGTTGAAGGCGTATTACATCTTGAAATGGGTGTACTGCTTGGATTATGCTTTCATGTAAGTTAAGTTGTTGAACCTTTGTAAGTGGGAATATTTCTAATGTATTGGTGATGGCACATGATGGCATTTGGTTGTCAAGCTTTGTATTCCTGTACGTTCAAACTATTGAGGGTCAGTTATTTTGTATTTTCTGCTGTTAGATATAAGGCTAATTGGAACCATTGGGGATTTCTCATTGTCCTCTATTTTGTAGGCTATATCAACTATTTTTGTGCTCTTTTTAATAAGTTATGCGACAAAGCCTGCTTGTTCTGGTATTTCAGCTGATGTGTTTTGAAATGTAGCCATTTCTTTTTTGTATGTGCTTGTTAAAAGGTTGGTGTTTGTGAGGCTTTCGCTAATGTTTTCAGAAGTTACTAAATTTTCTGAGTCAACTTCAGTTCCAAAATATTTACTTTGAATGTGTTCTAGTTCTCGAAGGAGTGATTTGGCTGTTCCATGTAAGATAAAGTTATTTAAATTTTACAGTTCTAGAGCAGGACTTTGCATAGTATAGTCTATGCACAAGATACTGTATAGAGGAATTCTGTGTTGCTAACATTTTGATATGGTGGAAGGTGCTTTTGCAAACGGTTCCTGAAATGCAGGCTAATGAATGTCCTTGCAGTCCAGTGTGGCTGCGTACTGGACAGGAGTCCATGGTTTGTCGAGTTTTCATTATACTTTTGTCTTTTAGTCCACATAGTTGAGGAGTTGTCCTAAAGATTTGAAGGATTGTTGGTTACACATGCTGCCTGTCACCATTTCATACCCTCAGCCATTACAGCCTTTGGCAATTATTTTTGTGTTCTTGTTTATAGGCATCTTCATTGACATATGGTGCTGTGCTGTTTGTGTGAATCCATTGACTGTCACAGAAGTTTGAAAAGGGGTCTATTTTTACAATGCACATGTTTAGAAGCACTTTTTCTAATGTATTGATTAATTTAGTTAGTGGTTTAGTTCTGTATAAAATCAATATTAACTTTCTAGCTAATAGAAATGTGCTGTCAATTAGAGATTCGAGGATTAGTCTTCTGCGGGAATTAAGGCTAAATTGTGACTTTTCAGCTGTCTTTATAAGATTTTGAAACTCTATGGTGGAACATTGCACATTTTTGGAATGCTTTACTGTGGCAACGTTAACATTGATTGATATAGCGTTAGGTTCATTAGTAGATTTGCTTTTGTTCGTACATTTTTCTTTACTTTTAGTTTTCTAATAAATAGTTTGAGGTGGATGGCTATATGGCTATGGCTATGGCTTGGTTTTATTCTTATCTGCTCAGAACAGTTTGCATACAAATACTATCCCCAAATTGGGCCGAGCTATTTAAACAAGTGGGTTTTCAGAGCCTTTCTGGGAAAGTGACTGGCAGGATCTGATCTCCTCCAGAGGGAGGTTTTCCATAGTTTGGGTCTGTAGACTCCATCTCCTATTGCCTCTGGAGACTAGCTTTGTGTGTGGGATATTCAACAGCTTATCTTCTGAGCGTAATGCTCGAATAGGCTGATATTGACAGACTTTGGCACTGACATACTCTGGGGCCAGCTCAGTGACACATTTAAAAATTAAGCAGGCTCCTGCAAATTGAATTTGGTCCTCGACCGCCAACCAATGCAGAGTTCTACGAAGCAGTGAGACCTGGTCCTTTTTTCCCCAACTGCACCACTGCATTCTGGGCCTTCTGCAGTCTGTATATCTGGTTGGCGGGTATACCCTCCATCACACTGTTGCTGTAAGCCAGGTGGGTGTTTGTAAAAGCTCCCCCGACAACTGCATGGTCTGCCGTTGATGAGAATGGCAATACATTCCTAATCATCTGCAGCGAATAATACACTGCTTTGATCTTTGTCACCACTTGGGCTTCACTGCCGAGCATCTCCTGCCAAATGCAACCCATGTTCTTAATTGTTTGGGCCGAATTGTAGCTACTCGCCAAGGATATGATGGGAGAAAGATTCCTTGCATTTACTACTCGCTGCTTGGGACCAAACGGAATAGTTTTGATTTTTGCTGCATTAAGCTGCAACTGGTTGTTGGCCATCCATATATCGATGACTACCAGACACTGGTTAACTCTGGTAAACAAATCCCCAATATTCTTAGTCTCAATATAGATGCAAGTGTCATTGGCATGAGAGTGAAAGCTCAAACCGTGACACCTCACTATATTCAAGACTGGATGCATTCAGAGATTAAATATCAGAGGAGACAGCGATGATCCCTGAAGGACCCCGCACCTCAGAGGTATGGCTTCGGAGGTAAAACTCCCGAATAGTACTTACTCGGACCTGTCCACTAAGAAAGATCTATACCACTCCAGGGCCTGTTCAGAGACCGTTCCCACTCGTAAGACGATCCAGCAAGATTCCATGGTCAACTGTTTTGAAGGCTGCGGAAAGGTCCAGCATCAACAAAAGTGTTGTTCCACCACCTCCAACAGATAGTCATGCACTGCCAACAGAGTGGTCCCGGTCCCATGTCTTGGCTGAAATCTTGATTGGAATTCGTCCAGCAATCCCTCTTTATTCACAACCACTTGAAATTGGGAAGTGACTACTTTCTCCAGCACTTACGCTGGCCAAATCAGGCCGGCAACTGGCCAGTAGTTTTCTAAAGCGGCTGTGTCTAAACTGTGTTTTGTTTTAAAGTGGCGTCACCATTCCTTTTTTTTGTGTGCCTGGGACCCGGCCCTGGGTCAGATTTGTTCACGAAAGTAGCCATGAAGGGTGTGATCTTTTGGCTAGCTGTCTAGCAGTACAGGCAGGCATAAAAAATGCAGGAATATTAGTTGGTGTTGGTTGTAAAATGAGGGAATATATCAATTTTTCTGTCAGGATGAAACCTAAAGCTCTCCTTAGTCCCCCAATTCGCTGGTACTACATCTGGCTGTGGATTGGACAGTCCCACCTCACCCATTGATGTCAAGATGTTAGATATCGTCCTGTGCCTGGGAGGGAGCAGGGGATGTAGTGGTACTTGGGTTAGTGAGTAAGGGAGTGGGGGTGTGATTGAATAAGTAGGGACATTATGATGTTTTGAAGAAAACAGTGGGTGTTATAAATGGTGGTTTTTAAATGGGAATAGAAAGAGTGAATGTTGCAATATGAGTAAGTGAAATAAATGTTTATTCAAAAAGAATACCCTAGGCTAGTATATAGTGAAAGTACATTGTTGCAATTAAAGTTATACATGCTATGTTAATGTACATACTTTGTAGGAT
Organism: Ambystoma mexicanum; assembly: GCF_040938575.1. Classification (NCBI taxonomy): domain Eukaryota; kingdom Metazoa; phylum Chordata; class Amphibia; order Caudata; family Ambystomatidae; genus Ambystoma; species Ambystoma mexicanum. The sequence goes on along the minus strand of NC_090930.1, from coordinate 913,861,945 downwards.
GTGAAGTGTTCTTTTTTTTTTGTAGCTGTGTTCGGCAATCTTCTTTCCTGTAATTGTAAAATAAAGTTAGAGATTATATGTGATTTTAGTAACTGGTTATTTATGAAAGTAGGAGTTATTGGGGGCGGGGGGGAGTTACTTGACATACTTTGATACACCTCCCATATCACAACTTAACTTTGTTGTTGGCGCAATCGGAGTATGACTAGTGTTTGAGATATTAAAAGGAACATGACAAACATGAGTGTGAGAAAAATGTGCCAGTCTAGGTTATTTTAATGAAAGAAGTGTTGTATTTGTGGTGCAGTGCATTTGTAATGTCTTGCAGTGTTTTTAAAGAATAGGGGAACTGTGGTGTGGTGGTTGCAGCAGTGTTTGGTATCTTATAGTAGAGGTTTGGCAAGAAGGGCACTTTATAGGTAAGGTTAAGTGTTGTACATAGATACTTTGGCGGTATACACGTGTGAGCAGGTGAATGGTGACAGTATAAGGGATGTAATGAGTGAGGTTGGAAAGTGACATTTATATGGAATGGGCAATGGGTTAGTGTTTAAAACAGTTTATTTTTAGGGGCGTTTTCATTAGTTACAAAATGCCTGTGCATTTCTAGCAGCACTGTAAAATATTTTTTGTGTAAAAGATAATCTCTTCGATCTCAAAATTCCCCTTTCACAGTTGCCAACCAGTTGGATACCTAACAGAGACCTTGGAATGAGCACCCACGTGACTCTGGACCCCTCAGTCTATGGGATCTTTCTTGGCCTCCCTTCAGTGACTCCTCTGGTTTTAAATCCTATTCACATTGCTTGCTACATATGTTTCACACACTGTTCCCTTTATATTTCTTCATACAATGTTGCCATTTGTAACCTTGGTTCGAACACATGCTGGTCTGGTATCCGTCTCTCAGACTCATTGGCTGTTGGCTGTGCTTGCTTTACTGGCGCTGCTTTGTTGTAGGTACCACAGTGGCAAACGCTCCTCCCTGCTTTGATTATCGACACGGGAGAGCGAGTGTATCTCCGACACACAATGCAGGTTAGTCCCTTGTCTTAGGTTCCTTTTTTTCCAAGGTTCACAAAAGCAACGGTCTGAAAAGGTCAAGGGCACTTCCGTCCTTTCAACTCTTTCCTGCCATCTTTCTCCTCTTATTAAATTGCCATCTTGGAACTGCTGCTTCCTCATGTGCTTTGCTCAGTGTGCTTTTGTGCTCCGCCTTTTATCTGTGTGGTGAAGTATGATGGAAGACAGGTGTGTAATGATCAGTAATTGCCCAACCTTGCCGGACCATTGTAATGGGACACATCAGGTATACGGCTCTGGTGTTAGTCAGTTTTCGCTCATGGTGAGCTGTCTGTGAGAAGGTGTTCATGTTGGGAAAGGGGAGAGCGTGGGGGGGGGGTTGAATTCCTAGGTGTCCTACCTGGTAGGATGGGGAAAAGGTGTTATAGAAAGGGGATACCGCTTCTCACCATCCCATGTCCCACTCCCCAAAGACCCCTCATCCAGGTGATCCTACCGCACTGGTCCAGCCCCAGGAACTGGATCCAAAAGTGATGGCCGTGTCCTGGCCCCCTGGATGACATCACCCGGGACTAGCGGGTGAGACACAATCTGGTTTCTCACAATTGAGTATATAAAAACCTGTACGTGTTCTTAGTTTACTTGTGACATCACTGCCCACCTCAAATGCCTGTAATAACTAATTGGATTGTGACCTCACAATGCTGATGCCATCTGTGTAAAACTTGAACAAAGGAATAGTTGTAAACAGCCATATATGATGGGATTGTTTTTGCAGACTTGCATGTAATGAATGGCACAATATAACCTATTTCTTTATTCTCTTAAAATAGATACATTTTAAGAAGAATGCTTGCCTTATTATTCTAAAATGACCTCTGGATGCCTTTTGTAGGGAGTGTGTTGCATTGATGAATTCGATAAGATGGATCTTAAGGATCAAGTAGCAATCCATGAAGCAATGGAACAGCAAACCATCTCGATCACAAAGGCTGGTGTAAAGGTAAGATCAGTAGTAAAGCACTTGCATGTTTACAGGCTTTCCACACAAGGAAAGCACCTTAACTACAGGGACACATTTTAACCTTTTGAATGGGATCAGATTTTGTGTGACTAATGATCACTGTATACTTGATAATCTAGCTCCTATACCATTGTATGTGCCTTACTAGTCTTATTTCATGTTTGTTATACTGCTGTTATGAAGGCTCATCTGTGATGTTCTGGAGTTAACTGCATGAATTCTGGAACGGCACAACAGTGCTGTTGAGAAGTGCCAATCAGGGGAAGTTAAGTGTTGTGCCTCCTTTGCCCTCGAAGGGCATCTGTGCTTTCTATTAAACTTCTTCACCTGATAGACGCTTGTCTCCATGTGGCATTATTCTTAAATTGTCAACAAGATCACTGTGCGGTACGGCGTCGAAGTGGTGAGAGCGACGGCAGCAGAGGCTGTCCCGGTTGAGCAGCTGCATCCTGTGATCCTGCTGCATGCCCTGATGTGCTGGGGATGGCTGGGCAGTCCAGGTACATTGCCAAGGTTGGAGGGGGCACTGTTTGTGCAAGGCGCACTGTGTGCTGCACCATTTGAAGGGGGCACGAGAGGTTGCAACCACGTTGGGGTACTAGAGGAATGCACCTTGCATCGAGAGTGTCCGGGCAGCCATCCCGGCATGTACATTAGAGGAAGGAACTTTAGGTCATCAGTGGGTTTGCCGCCTTTTGGTTTTTAATGGTAGTTTGGTTTACTCTGCATTCCTCTGAAGGAACTTGTCGTCCTCCAAGATCATCATTAATGTGTATTTGAATGGCACTGTCTTCGTCCAGGACCCTCGGCCCAATCTCCTCCTCTTCGATGGGAGACTCCCACCTCCTCAGCTGTGTGTACCTCAAGCATGTACCCCACCCTGGAAGTCATTGAAATGTGGCAACCTGCTCCATGTCACTATTTGTTAACTCTTGCTCTGCTGTCAAACTCTCCTGACATCTTCCACCTCCTTGAAGAGCTTGACCTAGATGGTTGCGCTCTCACCAAGACATGGTTTACAGCCAGCTCTGTCATGAGTTTTGAGACACTCCTCCCTGATTGCTACAAGCTCCTCTCCGACTCCAGAACCAACCGACCCAGAGGTGGAGTAGTCCTGATCTTTCTGGAGTGGGTCCCTGCTTCTGCCATTACTATGCAGGCCTACTCCTCCTTTGAATGCCTGGTCTGCAAGCTCTCAATCTCCCCTGGCCTCTCACTGTTGCCACAATCTACAGGCCACCCAGCCAGGTTGCCCTATTCCTCTCAGTGGGATTACCTCTCCTCTTTTCTCCTTGACTCTACCATTAAATGTTTCCTCCTCAGAGACCTCAACATCCACCTGGATGTTTCTAAATCCTCCTCTGGGGTCTTCCACAACTTCTGTGACACTTTCAATTCTACCCTCAGGTCCAACACTCTGTTGATCACACCCTGGATGTTCTCATCTATTCAGACATCCCCCTCTCTAACCTTCTCACCACTCCTTTCTTGCACTGACTACTTTCTGGTCTTCTCTCACCTGAAACTCCCTCTGGCTAAGCCTACCCCTGCATTGCTACCTACCTTCTTGGTCATTCAGCCCATTAAGTAAGTCAGTGATGACCTTTGCCGCTACTTTCTCTGCTCCTCCTACGCTGGGCTCACACTCTGACACAGCCCTCTCTAAACTTCATTTTTCCATCTCCAACACTCTGGACGTCCTTGCCCATGTAATCAGAATCCATCTGAAGCCTACCTCAACTCTTGGTATGACTCCGACCTCAATGCCCTGAAACGCAAGTGCAGGCTGGCTGAGAGGAAGTGGAGGACTTTGGGTGCATCTTCTGACAAACTGGCCTGCTTCCTGCTCCAAAGGCAATACCGATTCTCTGTCCTATCCAATCTCTGTGGCCTTTGACAGTACAGCTGACATCTTTAAAATATGCATCGAGCTGGCCAATCCTTCTGCAGTTTCCACCTCTCCTGTTCCCTCCCAGACCCTCTGTAGGGCTCTGTCTTCTCACTTCACCACTAAGACTCGGGACATCCTGCCGTCCCTCTCCTCTTCTTCTCCATCTTCCTCTGCCACCCTCTGGCTGCTGCTCCCTCGTCTCCTCCTTTCTCCTCTTTTTCTCAGAAAACACCCGATGATGTTTCTAATACTAGTCCAATCTATGAAACTGTTGTCCATACAGGTGCTTCCCTGCTCCTCCAGAACCATCAAGGACTACATTGATGCGCTCGCTCCAGCCTTGGCCGATTTTCTACAATCACTCTCTCGCCACTGGATCCTTCCCCTTTCTCCTCAAGCACTCCCTTGTGCACCTCCTCCTTAAAAAGCCTGCTGATCCTGACTGCCCAGAAAACTATCGTCCAATCTCTCTTTTCCTGGGAAAACTCATGGAAATGCTGGTCATCGCCCAGCCTACACTCCACACTGAATCTGTTGGTGTTCTCCATGACCATCAGTTTGGCTTCAGAGCAGCCAGAGGCATGGAAACTGCTCTCCTGAACACCCATGAAGATATGCTCACTAATCTTGACTCTAGCCTTCCTTCTGTCTTCATCCTCCTTGACCTTTCCTCTGCCTTTGACATGGTCAATCACATCATCCTGGTCAAACGACTGTGAAAACCTGGGCACTACAAGCTGCATCTCCTCAGATATTCTTCCTGCTCTCACTTTCACCCAGAAGCTCACGGTCGACAGAGCCCTGGTTCTCTGTAGGCTGGACTACTGCAACAGCCTCTTTCTCAATCTGCCTCCTCTACTCTCCACCCTCTGCAACTAATACACAACAGGACTGTAAGACTGGTCTTTGGCCTCAAGCAGAGACTGTATCCCTCCAGCCATGAAATCGCTCCGCTGGCTCCCGGTGGCTGCAAGGATCAGGTTCAGTACCCTTTGCATCGTCCACAGGGTATTCTGGGGCCGGTGCCCGGACTACATCCAACTTCCTCTTCCTAAATACCTTCCATCTCGAGCCCTTCTCCTGGCACCTCAAACTCCGAGGGTCAGACGCTTTTCCAGGCAAGGAATGGGTGGAGTCCCTCTCCTCTGCAGGTGCCTCACTCTGGAATGGTCTCCCTTCCCCTCTCAAACTTCATACCACCTGAAGTTCCGGAAGCAGCACAAGATCTACCTTTTCTCCTTTGCTTTCTCTCGCTCCCCTGCTGACCTACCCGTCTACTGCGCTGACTGGTTGCTTGGCTACCCTCAGTCTACTGGGTACCAGGTTCCTCCATAATGGTTCCTCCATAATCAGTCTCCCCTGCACTGCCTTTGGGCCTACTGTGCACTTAGGGGCTGTAACTGTAATCCAGTCCCCTGCCTCCTTGCATTTACCCAGAGCCGTGCTGCCCTGATTGCATCCCACTTTCCCTCTCCCTGGCACCCCCTTGCCCCTTCACTTTACGTTGTATGTAGCACTTGCACAATCTGAATTAAAAGGCCCAGTAAGATTATTTGTCTTGTGGTCCCTCTGTCTTCTCGCCCTTGTCGCCTAGAAGCACTTGTGTACAGACACGTTATAAATTACATTTTCATATTTATCTGCATTTTAGGATACACATGTTTGTTTATTGAATTTATATAGTGCTTTAAGCCAAAGCGCTTTACAATATAACAGGTACAAAAGTGAGAGAAACCTATATGCAGGCATGAACAGGTAATTGGAACAATAAGCAGAACTAATTACAGGGGGGGTGGGGATAGGGTAGAGGAGGGGGTAGGAGAAGGGATTTACGGTGTATGATTTGAGGTGGGGGGATGGACGGGGGAAGGGAGAGTGATCTGGTGGCCTCATTGCCTTTAAGTAGTATGTATTACTAATTTAAGTACACCTAGTTAAGGAATAGAGAAACCCATTGCAAACTAGATGTAGCTAAGAATGGATAATCTGATATAGGGTGGGATGAGCAGACTGCCCTACAACTCTAAATACATACAGGTGAAGACAGCCAGTACAGTGTGTCATAACCCAAGACCTATCCTCTAAAGAAGGTCTAGTGAAGGCATTCCCACAGATGTTCAATGATAGTATTGGGATGCCTATGGGATTTAATCACTGTATTGCATTGAGAAGGGAAGCCGTGGCAGTGCTGATGGGTATATTTTCCCCACTGTGTACAATAATAAATTACAAAAGGAGCTAGATAAGTTGTGCACGGAAGACAAAGAGCCTAGTGAGTTGTCCAAATGGCTGTCCCCCATAGTAATCATGCAAGAGAGATAGCTCAATAAAAATGTGTGGATTTTAGGGACCCTAATGCAAACATTTGGGTTGACAGACATCCCCTTCCAAATATCAATGAGCTATTGACATCAATGAAACCGGCAAAGATTTTCACAACATTGGATCTGTCATCCGCCTACTGTCGGGCATTCTTGATGATGATTTGAAACACTTGACATCCTTTGTTACACCTCTTGGAGAATTCAGATATACCTGCATGCCTTTTGAACTGGCGGCTGTCATTTTCCAAAGACTGATGCAACAACTTTTTGGTGCTGTTGAAGCGGTTTACTATTTCCAGGACGATGGTCTTATAGCCCCACACAGAAAAAGAGCACGATGTGAAACTGTTAAATCTCTTGCAAGTGATACAAGAGAAGGGACTCGCGCAAATAATTGAGACGTGCAAGTTCAAAATCCAGGTTGTTATATATTGGGCCATATTTGGGCCATGTAATTAACAGTGAGGGGGTCAAGCACAAAAAGGAACAGGTATGCCTGCCTCTACCAAAATTTGGGACTGGCAGAATATTCTAAATGTGTTCCACATTTTACAGATACAACTAAGTACATGAGCGAATTGATTTAAAATGTGAGATTTGACTGGTTGGAGCATTGCCAGAAGGAATGGGAAGACATACACCTAAATGTCAACAGAGTGCTGACTCTTAATGTTAAAGATCACAGCTACCAATATCAGTGGGTGCCAGCAACATAGGTCTGGGTTGAGTGTTGGAACAGATTCCAGAAAGGGAGAGGTAACTGTTGCTTTTGCCTCTCAGTTTTGAGACCGGCAGATAGAAACTACTCCACCATCGAGAAAGCCGCTCTAGGTGTAAAGTGGCCATTGAAGCACTTCAGAACTCACTTGGTGCCTGCCTGTGGTTAGGATGGATCCCAATCCCCTGATCCATATTATGAATTCCAAAAGCAAGCATTTGGCTTCACCAAGGATTCATAGGTGTATGTTGGAGATCATGCAATGCAATGCCAAGTTGGTATATACCTGAGGCAAAGTAAACCTCATAGCAAATTGTGTCTCTGGGTTGCTGCGGGCTGGCAGAGTGGTGCATTCATAGCTGTGAGATGTTGAGGAAAGCATTGTTGCACACATTCAGCCTGGAATTTGGAATTGAGAAAGGATGGATCAAGGTGTATGCAGCGGAACCTGAATAGTGCTTACTCAGACAAGCTATCCATGATGGATGGGGGACTGGGAAACACTCTTCCTGAGTATACCCAAATTTGAGATGAAATTGTGCTGCAGAGTGTGTACTTGAAGTCCCATGTGTATTTGGAAATACCACAAAGTCCCTGGGGAGCAAGAGTCTTAGCTTGGCAAATGAGGGACATTTAGGAAGGAATCTCTCAAAGATTGAGGGAAAATACTGGTGGCCTGGGTTGTTGCATGCTGAAGATCTGGTGAGATTGTGCCATCAGTGACAGATCTAAAAAGACAAATGTTGAACCTCTTCAACCAGTAAAAATCCCAGGTTCAATATGGAATGACATGCAATGGATATTGCAGGACCTTTTGGGAGGTTGGAGACCTGCAAAGTTGACACCATGGTTTTGATTGACTACTCTTTCAAATGGGTAGAAACGTGTATCATGGACGATAACTTAACACCGGGAATATATTGCAACAGTGAGGGGGACCAGAGGAAATAGTCACCAATAATGGGGTGGAGTTAATCTCCAAGGACATGCAAAGGTTTGAGAGATCATGGGATTGACTACATGATTCTATCATCCTATGGCAAATGGACTTGTGGAGCGCATGAATGGCTTCATTAAGGGGATGATTCAATGGCCAGTGGCAACCTCTTTACCATGGAGAGATGCACTTAGTCATTGAATGATTACAGGATGATTCCTCATTCCATGAGTGAAATTGAACTGTTTGTTATGAGGAGGGGCAGAGTGACATGCAGTCATTTAAGTCTGTCTTGCTTGACAAAGTCAAGATGGTGGCTATGGAAGATCTTCTCAAGAGGTTGAGAGAAAAAACAGCCAAGTACAGGAATATTCTGCCTCATTCGTTCCTGATGGGGGTCTGTCTGCATTCTATTAAACTTCCTCACCTAATGGCCACTTGTCTCAATGTGCCAACATTTTATTTTTTAAAACAGTTTATTGATTTTATTTTTTCTCAAAAAGATGAACAGTAGTCTATACACAATAGGCAATTTGGAACACATCTATAGCACAATGTCAACAGGCCTATCGGTATGATAAAAAGCACATTTTAAAATGGGGTAGGGAGGGCTCCATGTACAAATTAAATGCATTCCAAATGGCTGTGTACCTATCAAGTTCTTGCTTACACTGGAAGGACACTCTGCTGAAGAGTAGCAACAGAACCACTTTTGAGGACTGGCTTCACAGCCTAACATCACTCTTCCAATGCAAAGAATGTTTCTTAGCCGCCACAAGAGCTCTGTAGACCCAGCAGAGTGGCAAATCAATGTCAGCCAGAAATAAACCCATTACACATAGCATAGGTGTGCTTGCAAGGGAAAGACCAAGCACAAGGTCTATACGCTGGAGGATATATCCACAGAATGACTGGACCTTTTGACAAGACAGATCATGTGTAAAGTGGTACCTGCAACACTTTTACAATTCCAACATAACCCATCTAGACTCAACTTGTAGGACAACAGCTTCCCTGGGTACCAGTAGATGTAATGATTGATCCTTTTCTGTGTGAAGCACAAATCCAAGTCAATCTTGAATCTGCAGGGACCCGCACATATAGGAGAGAATTCAATATCAGTTTACAACCTAGGCACCAATCCAAGCGATCCCTGCTACATGAAGAAGCTAAGTTAAATTCACGAAGTATAAGAAGCTTATAGAACAAAAAGTGGCATACATTTAGCCAAGTATGACATAGTGGACAAACTAGGATTAAGGGGCATGAACAGCCCATCAAAAAGGTTCTGCAAGGCCACATGACGATCACTCAATCGCAATTTGTATTTAACATGCAAAACTCAATCAAGGAGAGTTTGGCCATCATGGACCTATTTTCCAAATACCCGCCCATTGCCTGAAAATCTAATAGTGCAGTTATTGATCTGCACAGCTGGGTTCTTCCATAAAAAATATTCTGCACAAAGTAAGAACTTATCGCCATGTGCCACATTACAAACCTGTATGACATGTTTAATAAATGGCGCAGTCGAGCAATTCGGAGCCCATGCAAAGTAAACTGTCAAGGGGGGTGGGGTATGAGAAACATAATCTCTCTCAATGATAGTCCATTTCGGAGAATCCACATGGTCCAAGAAACCACTACGAAGAGTATGCAACATGACGGCTGTGTGAAACTACCTAATTATAGGAAATCCAAAGCCACCCAAGTGCGCCGGTCCCAAAATGATATATTTCAGAATCTTCAGTCTCTCTCCTGCTTCCCTAAGAAATGTTCTAAATGTATTAATGTCTTGTTCCAGCTCCACGGAAAGCGGGAGGAGGAGCATGCTAAATACAACAACTTGGGGAGCATGTATCCCACATTCCTTCAAAATTACCCATTTCGCTTTACCAACTTTCTTTATCATTAATTTATTTCTCATGGACTGTTCTGGTCTCTCAAGATCATATGGAACCACTTAACAATATGGGTGGGCCATACTGGATCCTATATACAGTAAACTTTTTTTTACAACCAGCCATTCTAGGACGCATATAATACTGTATCCTTTTGAGACTAACATAGTATGTATATGATGCCTTCATTTATATCTGTGCTCTAATTCAACCCAAACCGTATGTTTATATTGATGACATTATTGCTGCCATTCCTCGATGATGTAATCGCGTATTAATTGCACGCCGCTTTACATTGTGGCTATTTTGGTTTCTTCACCTCCCGTAGGCTTGCTTGTGGAGGACAGGTTCTCCCGTTCGATTAGGAATCCACTACATTCCAGTAGATACTCAATCTGTATTTATTCTACCATTATACAACCTGCAGTTAAGTTGTACTGATATTGAATTTAAGGCTAATCTAATACAACATAATATTGTTGACAGATTACAGGGGATGAAGTTTGTGACCATCTCATCTAATTAACAGTGACAAATGATACATTGGACTGTACTTCACGTATACCTCCTATAATGGGGTGAGTCTACGATACAATTTATTTATATACACATGTAAACTATTTAGGAACCTTGTCTATACTGATACCCAAAACAATGTTTGGAGCCCATACAGTGACCTTTTGCTTCACAGGTCACATTTTATCTCCCTGACTTTATTTTAATTTATTTGAATGAGTATTAAGCGTGTTATAATAACCAAGAGGTTTCTAAGCGCGGACCCGGGGATCGAACCTGTGATGCTCTGCATTGTCTTGCTTCCAAGGGGAGCGTGTTGCCCCTGAGCTATCCTCCCGAGACCAATATTACCAATATTCAGTCCAGTGAATACCACTGTTTACAACATTCCACACAGAAGACTGGGTGAGTTACTAAATTAAACTTTTTTTAGGACCCGCCAAGTTCTTAATTAGTTGAAATGTTTTGGTGATACAGCACTCAATAGTTTACTAAATACATGTTATTGATTGGAGGAGAACATTTGACAAATAACGCATGACAGTAAAGTCTTCTACCTATTCATATTGTATTTTAGAAGAAACTGGCAGTGCCTATAGGTCATACCAGAGGTGGAAGATCTCTTTTTCTTTACTTTAACAGATTTAAGATATGTAATTTCATTTGGCCACCATAATGGTGAGCTATCTTATATTTTGTTATTCAGAACGCAATGTCCTATATTTGAATTTGCAAGCCCCCACAATTCTACTAATTTTAACAATTGTACCATTGGAACCATGGAATTAAGGTAAATGCTTTTATCTATATAATGAGATGATAGGTTGGAATTCTGTATTTTTGAAGATTCTATGATCGTATGTACCTGTAAATGAAGCCACTATGTTAATTGTTTAAAGGACCAATAAGGACCACACCTGGGTAAGACTATGTCTTTCATTGTTTGTAGAAGTATCAACTTGTCAAGACCCCTGAAAGAGTAGAAAGCTTGCAACACGTTGGGTCACATAAATTAATGTATTCTTCTGCTTTGAGCCGGTGTCGTGATTGAGTGCTGTCTCTTGTGCTCTGGATGATTTTGCTCTTGTCCTCTGGTCGGCAAGTTGTGCTGCTGTTTGTTGTTTCAGAAGCTCTTCATATTGATTTTTGCATTGCATCAGGTGGAGCTTTTCCAAGTGATAGTTTTTTTGTGCGGCCTGTTTCAGTCACTTAATTGTTTCAACACATTTGCGAAAATGTCAGATTGTGCTCTCATCTCATGAATTAACTTATGTAAACTGCGACCTTGCCATTTCCCATATTTGGTGTGGTGTGATAAAAAATAGATTTTTTTGTATTCCCTTTACAAATGTTTTAATTAACATTTTCAAACTGTATACAGTAGTAATACATTTTAAAACAATAACCAACCTTTTGCTTCAGACACTTTTTTCCAAATGTTGCCTCCTAGTACCTACTGTAGTGAATTGGGGTGAGCATCAGTAAATAAGGGTGTCTATGGAGCACATGTTTTTTTGCATCCAAACATAGACTAAAATCTCGCCCCAGACAAATGAGGAATCCATGCAAAATTTGGTAGCAGTGGGTTCAACAGTGTGGATTTGTATATCCGGACAAACATGCACACATACATTCAGCTTTATATATAAAGATTATTATTACTGAAGACATTGAGTCACTAACAACCATACAGACTGTATCCATGAAAACGGTGTTGAGTTCTTGGGTAGTTAGTTAGTGAAAGTGTGCAGGGGATGGCAGTTCTCCATTATTGAGAAATGTACTTTTTTGTTATTGGGAACTTTACTCTTTTGTTATGTCTGACCAGCTGACATGTCTTTCAAAAGGTCTCATCTGGGCAGGCATCCAACTTTGAGATTGTGTAGAAGTAACCTATGCAAATGTTCGCTCTCCCTTTACAAAGGTTCCACTTAACTCTGCTCTTAAAAAAAGGGTGACCCTGCTTTTGAAAGTATCATCAAAGTCAGTGATTACTCGCATTGGATTCATCTCAATAAGCTGTAAACCAAATTTGACTGCAAGTTGTCTCAGAAATTTGGTATATTTTTTTTTAAAAAAGTGCTCATGTCTTCAAGTTTTAATGAAACCGAAAGCAACGAAGAAGGGATATGTCAAAGCCAAACAAAAATACGTTTAAAATCCCACAACCATGAGGTATGCCTTGCTGCTGTCTTCTGTGAAGTCATGTATTTAAGTTACTCCTTAAGCAGAAAGCTAAGAATGTGCATCAGAAAGGCCATGCAGTAGCAGACGTGTATACAATCGTGCTTGTCATATATTAGTATTGCACGATAATGTGGAGGTTTTCCCTTACACTGAACAAAAATTCTGGCACAAATTACTGAAAATGTATTTGCTGAGAGTCCAAATGGAGACAGTTTAGTCAAACTGTCACAAATTGATTGACTGCACACTATGCTGGTTGTGCCTAGTAGACACACTCGTAGTTGTGTTTGAAACTATTGAGCATGTGATCCAGGAGGTCAAAGAAAGACCTACAGTTTTACCTTTAGTGACCTTAGTGATGAATTTCGGAAGAATTTACCGTAAGTAAACCCCCTGCTGTATCGTGGTCCTTCTGCTTGTACACCAGTGGTTGTCTTGTGTCGTATTGTGCATTTACATTTCTGCAATGCATGAATGTGATGTACCAGTGTTCCAAGATTAGAATGCTGTAAGAGTTCCCTGCTGTATGGTTCTAGGAGTGACGGTGGATATGAGAGGGGGTGGCCGGTGGATGTGTTCCTTGTGTACCTGTGTCCTTTTCCTACTGCTTGTCTACTTACCTGTAACTGCAGTAAAGCAAGCTTCCTTTTCTACGAGCTGCTCATGTGCTGCTCATGTGCATCTGTGGGACCACCACACCACAATGGTGACTATTTTAAAGGATCTATGCAAGCTATAGTGCGTGCCAGGAGGACAGCCGGATGGTCGGGCACATCCATTACCCCTTTAGCCCCAGGAGAGCCTCTCTGAAGTTGTGCTGACAACCTCCAGGGTTCCTTACCTGAAGTATCTGTTGGTGACTTTACTGCCTGGAATCGTCTTTGAAGACTGGATGGATATCAGCTAGGGCTGCCGGAAGTGACCTGTACATTTAAAATGTGGCAAAGGTGGTGCTGTGAACAGCATACTGAGCTTACCAAGGTGTACGGTTTGATGAGGGATCTGTTGGAGTACTGTCATTGGATGACATTGTGTGGCTGTCCTGGAAGGGTTCCTCTCTGGCGGCGCCGAAGGGGCGCATGTCAAGTGTCTGCAGAGGTCCAGGAGCGAGCCATATGAGAATAGGAAGCAGGTGTGCTCTGTTTGCTGGAGGATTCATGGACCCTGCCCATGGCGTGACCCTGCCAGCAGGTGCGTAGGATGCACACAAAATCTGGGGGAGGACAAGGGACACTTTTGGGACTTGGCTACAGACACAACATAACCCAATCCAAACCGCCAGAGGGCCGAGTGACAATCCTTAAAGACCTTTAAATATGTGTTCTTATATTTATTTCAAAAAAGAAAAACAAATGACTGTTTTAAAAACACAATCACACTTCCAATAAGTTGCAGATTTCTCATCAACAGCACAATTCTTAAAGCTCATACACATTTTCAGCAAAGCAGTGTTAGAAATAAAGTATTTGTGGACTATTAAAACTAACCTTCAAACATTCGAGATCTTACAACAGGGATTTTAATCAAACAAAGTACTATTCATCTTTTTGAAGCTCTCAAAAATGTAATTGTAATGAGGCTTTGAAGTTTTGTAATTTTTTGCATCCTTTAGAATCCAAAGCAAATTATTTTGCTATTGCTTGTATTGCTACCAGATTCATGATGTCTTTGTCTATTGCAGAGTAATATGATTGTCTTTTCTGAGATGTACTTGAATGCAGTTGGGGTTTCAGTCGTTGCAAAACACTAAAGCTTCTCGCAGCCTGACAGGAAGAAATTGGAACAGTTGAGAGGATATGCAGTAGCTTCCCCTGTGCAAAGAACAGTCTTTGTCTGGGAAGATTCCTTAGAAAAATATCTTAGTTTTGGGACTGAAGAATACTTGTGGATGCTTGATAAGGTTGTCAATTGTGTAGAGAGAACATATTTGATTTCTAGATAGTTAATCATTTCAGAGCTTCTTCCTGAGTAGTGTGTGAATGGAATAGTTCAGAAGGGGGACCAGGGGAGAGTGAAAGAAGGGAGAAGTGGAAAGCAGGATAGTTGCTAACAAATGAGTGTGAGAGTGGTGGAAAAAAAATGATCAGGATGTTGGAGCATTTAAGAGGGAGAGTGCAGTATAGATAATGTCCCAAAAAAGATTTATAGATCCAATTAGTAATTTGACTATTACCATGCCTGTTGCATTTTAGACTCCACATAGAACATGCACTGACAAAGCAAATGGTGTTAGTCTAACGTAAAAGCATTTTATTTTCATTGGTGTTAATCTCCAGGTATCCATGCTAATTACCAACTATGTCCATCATAGGCCCAGAAAGTACCACAATTTGTCAGGTATGGGCATGATGTGCTCTTGTACTAGCACCATGCACCATATATTGCGCCCTCATACCAAGTAACACAATCAAACGCCCAAGTACTTACAATTTGAAAGTTTTATTATCAAAATCCAAGTTACTCGTACCATCACAGGCATTTCCTTCAATACATCAGGTTCTAACACAACTACCATCCAATGCCCAGGTACTCAATCGATTATCGAGGCTATGCAACATTAGCATAGTAGAGCCAGTGTCCACGATGTCCAGTAAAGAGGATCCTGGCTTTGTTATGCCCATTTAGAATAGCAGTGTAAGATTCGGTTTCACTCAATTATGATGTTAATGCAAGGTTCCATTATATCTACGTAGCACAAAAAGGCTAGATACTAATATGCCAAGTTATCATATGCAATGGCAGAATCAAATATGCCAAACATGCACAGTGATGTCACGTTACATTATTTGTAGTTTTCACAGTAGAGCAAGATGGCATTATGAACACCAGCATAGAAAGCCCAGATGTCAGCATGCTTGGATAGCACTGCACTTACATATTCTCTAGGGGGATGTATGTGTGTGGTGCAGTTGGATGTATATGTGTGGTGCTGGGGGCAGTGGGAGTGTGCAGTGCAGTGTGCAGGCACTGTATGCACGATGCTGTGAAGTGTGTATAATGCTATGCTGCAGGCAGTGTGAAGTTCTGTTTTGGAATGCTGTGTGTGTGTATGTGTGTGTGCAGTGTGGTGATGTGTATCTGCATGGTTGGGTGGGGGCCTACAGTGCAGTTGGGTCGTGTATGTACAATGCTGCATTGGGTGTATACTCAGTGCTGTTTGGTGTAGGTGTGCAGTGGTGTGTATGTGCAGTGCTGCATGGAGTATATACGCAGTGATGGGCAGTGCTGCCTATGCAGTTCTGGCATGTTTATTGGCAAAAAGTACTTGGGCATATGCTGTCCTGCTTCATACTTTACAATTAAAGGAGTTTCTTAATGTTCTCCGCATATCAGCATGCATGTCCTTTTAATGTACCTAATTCATCGGAAAGAAATGCATTCAAGTGTGGTTTTCACTTTTAAAGAAGTTCAGCTTTGCCAACTTTCAGCCAAAATTAAAAACAAGCACTGGCAATTGCAACAATTTGGGCATTTCTGTAGGCATGGGAAAGGCACTTGCCAGGCACTGCCGTAATGGTATTAACTGATCATTGATGGCAGCAGATGCACAATTGTGTGATGACCTGGGCATCTAAAGCAGTGCTTGACAAATGCCAAATAACTATACAGAAGGCAGAATTATTCGCGTTGCCAATGCTTGTTTTTCATTGGACTTCAATGAAGGACATACATAGTGCTTATAAATTGAATGGCTGAAGGCAGACTTGGTTAAGACCTTTTTATTTATTTGTTTTATTTGTATAGCGCTCCAAACCCAGGGGTAGAAGGGTGCTTAAAATATGGTTACAGCGTTGAGAAGTATCTTTGTTACATACTTCGTACATACTTATAAAATATACATACAGTTATCAATATACAGTGCACATACAATACACACAATATACAATTTTCAATGTGAATACAGTACCTAAACCAGTTGCCACACGGGGGTGTAAGGTCTGGTGTTAGTGGGGCTATTCTTTGTTTAGGAGCCAGCTGATGACCTGCTTCCTGAAGATCTGGAAGGATTTGATAGTTCTGATGTTGAGAGGAAGGGTGTTCCAGAGTTGGGGGGCAAGTACCGTGAAGCTTGCCCCTCCAGCTCTTTTTAGGTGGAACCTGGGCACTGTCAATCATAGAGTGTTGGAGGATCTGGAGGATCTGGTGGATCCTCCAGATCCACCAGATTTCATGCTGAATTTATTAGCTAGATATGGTGGTGCTAGATGATTAAGGGACTTCTACGTGAGACAGATGGTTTTTAAATCAATTTTTTGGTGTATGGATAGCCATTTGCAGGCTTTCCTAGTAGCGGAGATATGCTCTCGTCTAGGAATGTTGAGGGCTGCGCGCAGGGCGTTATTTTGTATTACCTGCTGCTTGTTGAGTACGGATTTGTTAACACCTAGGTACAGGCTGTTGCAGTCATCCAGTTTGGATTGTATGAGGGCCCTGGCAAGGGTGAGGCAGTTGTTGGGTGATGGGAATGGTCTGCTGGCCCTAATGAGCTTGCCAGTGTAGGCGGCGGCTGAGGCGGTCATATTGGTGTGTTTGGTGAGGTTGGTGTTGGCATCTAGATAGAAGCCAAGGGTTTTCACGCTTTTGGCTATAGGGATGGTGTGGCCATCAATGGTGATGTTATAGCTAGGATTAAGTTTAGTTAGGGTGTTGGGGGAGCCGACGATGAGGAGCTATGTCTTCTCATTCAGACAGAGACCATGCGAGGCCATCCATGCCTGAATGATGGAGAATATTTTGTTGATCCGGGCACAGTCTGCTTGGTAATTACCTGTGATGGTGAGGAGTATTTGGGTGTCATCTGCGTAATTTGTGTAGGCGATACCCAGACAGTCCAGTTGGTCAAATAGAGGCTTTGTAAATATATTGTACAAAGTGGGGGACACACAGGATCCTTGTGGGACCCTGCATGTGATGGGGTCTGCTGCAGCTGTTGTGGAGAAGACCCGCATGGTTCTGTTGGCCAGGAAGGATTGTATCCATGTGATGGCAGAGTAGGAGAAGTGGGCTGCGGTGGCAAGGTGATTGCAAAGGATTTCATGGCTGACCAGGTCAAATGCCACTGAGGGGTCCAGTAGGAGTAGGATTGCGGCATTGCCTTTATCTTTAATTTCATCAATCTGGCTTTTGAAATCAACAAGGGCTGTTTCTGTTCCATGTTGAGGTCTGAAGCCAGATTGACGTATTCTTAACAGTTGGTTGGATTGCAAGTATTCCTGAATTTGGATGTAGGCGACTCTGTCCAGGATTTTTAGTAGGAAGGGGACTTTGTTGATGGGCCTGTAGTTGGTGGGTATGGCTGGGTCGAGAGATTGTTTTTTTTAGGAGTGGGAGAACCCATGATTGTTTTAAGTTGCTAGGGATCGAGCTATTGGTGAAGGATAGGTTGATGAGTTTGGTGATGAAGGGGGAGAGCTCTCTGGCTGCATCTTTTATGGTCTGTGCTGGGCAGCTGTCTCCTTTGCAGTTTGAGGGTTTCAAGGAGGTGATGATTTTTTGAATTTACGGGATGGTGACTTTCTTAAACGAGAAGCCTGAACTAGTATTGTTAGGCGTGGGTAGGCTAGGGTTTGTGACCTTGTTATTGGAGAGTTGTTGGCGTTTGTCCTCAATTTTAGTTTGGAGTCCTGAAATTTTGTTGAGGGCATTTTGGATGCTGGTGCACCAGGATTTGTCTTTCAGGCAGGTGTCCGGAGGTGAAATAAGGTTTACTATTTCCTTCAGAATTTTAAATAACTCTTTGGTGGAGGAACCTGCCTGAACAATCCTGGAGTTGTATAAATCTTTTTTGGTGCAGATTATCTCGCTTTTTGTAAAGTGAGGATAGGTTTGTGAGGTTGGATTTGTTTTCTGCGGTGGGGTTAGCCTTCCAAGTGTGTTGTGCCTTGGCTTTCTCTTTTCTGAGTAGTTTGATCTCAGGGCTGTACAACGGGTTCAGATGAGCTTTGGGTTTGACTTTGCGTATTTTCAGGGGGGAAACGGTGTCCATTGCTCTAGCCATGGAATCATTGAAGGTGTCGATCAGCAGGTTTAGGTCCGCGTTGGCTGGGAGAGCATTGGGGGTGGGTAGGACCAGGGGTGGTAGGGCTTCAGCAGTAATGTTGCGTTTATTCCTGGTGGGACAGGCTAGTCCCAGGGGGTGTTTATTGGGCAGTACCTGATTGGTGTTGACCTGAAGAGGGATCATGTGGTGATCGGTCCATGCCAGAGGTTGGGGGTCTTTACAGGTTCTATTGCAATTGTAGGTTGCTACCCAATCAAGGGTTCTGCTTTTTTGGTGGGTGGGGGAGTACAATGAGTTGAGTGAGATCATGATCGGTTAGGACATTGGCTAGGGATGCAGCATGTGCATTGTTCAGGTCTTGGTAACCGAGGTTGAAGTCCCCGAGGATCATGATTTGTGCTGATGGTTTGGAATATTCAGTGATGAGGGATGTGATGTCGTCTTCAAAGGTCCCAGGAGGGCCTGGGGGGGGGGGTCTATATATGAGGTGGAAGGTGATTGTGGTTGTGGGGAAGGTTTGTAGTTTGGCTGTGAGTATCTCACAGAATGTGAGCGAGACTGTAGCAGCTAGTCGAGGTCTAGGGAGGATTTGGAAATGATCGCTACACCTCCATCTCTGGCGTTAGGTCTATCAGCTCTGAGGATAGAGTATTTGTCTGGGATGGCTAGTGATAAATGTGGTCCAGACGCCTCATGAAGCCAGGTTTCTGTTAGGGCTAGAAAGTCGAGGTGGTTGGTAAGGATGATGTCTGCATTTTCTGTGGGGTGGGCAGCCAGGGATCGGACGTTGAGTAGGGCGCCTTTTAGTGGGGGAGGTTTGGGCTTATTTGGCGCATTGTGCTTTGTATTGGTTTTAGGTTTGGAGTTGGGTTGGGTCTAGTAGTTGTGGTGGGGAACCTGGAGCCTAATCTGTCATTGTGGGCTGTGAGGTTTGGGGTAAGGGAGCGGGGGGGTTAGGCCTAGAGTGGGTGGGAGGTTTGGTAGTCAGTTTAATTTGGTTGGACTTAGCAATGGGACTGGGGTGGCTGCGTGTAGTGTTGGTAGGTGGGCCTTGGTTGACAATAGAGGTGAGACGGTGGTGGTGAGTGGGAGGGAAGGGGTATGTGTAGGGTAGGAACGGAGTGGGGCAGGGGATGGGGTGGTGTCTTGGGCACCCTAGTTTAGCCAGGCCGTCCTGGTGGGCTATTGCTGCTACATGCTATGGTGTCCATCGTTATGCAGAAAGGGAACATGATTAGGGCAAGCCAGAAGATCATGGTCTGGTGGTAACGGTGCATACTACTGGAGGCTAGTGGCACTAGTGGGGAGCAGGCTAGGCTATGATAGTTGGTGGCTAGTTTGGGCTGGGTAGAATTGGGCAGAGTACACCCTTGGGCTATAGTAACTAGGTTAAAAACACAACTAGATTCAAAATTGCACACTAGGTTAAAAGCACAGTTAGATTCGAAATTGCACACTAGGATAAAATCACAGCTAGATTCGAAATTGCATTATTACACCAGTTGCATGTTTACAGCTTCATTTAAGTAATTAACTCTCAATTGCTTTGAAAAAAACATTGGCAGGCACTTTGAGGGCAACGTTTTTATGGTAAGTCTTAATTAAAGAAAGCTGAAAGAGTTCCCCTGAGGAGGCCGTTTCAGATGGGGAGGGGCTGGAACTGGGTGGAAATAGCCATAGAGATTAGCATGGCCATAGGCAGTCAATGGATGGGCAAAAAAACCTACAAACGTTGTCCCTCCTCATGCAATTTCTCCCTAGCTGTATTCGAGTGCAATAGTTTTGGTTTATAGGTGGCACAAGGCCATGGGTGGGTCATTAGAAAAATTCAATGTCAGATTCCCAAAACATTTTTGGTGCAAGTGAGATGTGCTAGCACATCTCCTCACTTGAGCCAAAAAAGAATCCCAATTCGCAAAGGTCACCTGAATGAGTGCAGCCTCGATGCACTCATTCAAATGCCCTTTGCGCATTTGAGCAAATAAGTTTCAGGGAATTTAAATGCCTTGAAATGAGGGTCATCCACCTGTGCCTTTGGAAAAAGGTGCAGGGAAGAGGCGCAAGTCATGACTGGGTCCTGTCTCCCTCAGTCATGATTTTTTATTTTGAGTGCCAAAGCCCCTGGGACTCCTCAACAAAGGCACAGAGGAGCTAGACAAACACCAATAAACAACCAACCCCACCAAACTGGTACACCTACACACCTCACCTCCACTGGACCACAAAACTCTTATTTTGCGGTCCAGGAACTACGCTACCGGCAAGCTTACCGGTACCGTAGTTCCCGGACTGGCAAACTTATACGGCCCAATGACCTCACTGAGCCTTCATTGGAAGGTAAACAGTGTCTGTATATATTTCAAGCATTTGGAATGATGAAGGCACATTTCTTTTTTTTAAAAATGCTCTGCGCCTCAATTGGAAAAATAAATAGCCCTTCTTTCCCTTGCTCTAAATTGTGAGGGGGGGATACATCATATTGTATCCCCCCCCGCCTACAATTGTGGGGGGGTGTATCCCCCTTGTACCCTCTATTTCCTACGCCCATTCCTGCTGGGCTCTGACTGGATGGAGCCAGGGAAGGCAGTGGAGCTCCGCTCACTGCAGAATAATGAGCATTATGATGACGTGTTGGAACGTCACATGGCCGAGCGCTCTGAGCAAATAGGCCAGTTTGGCCCAGGCTGTGGCTAAGTTGCAGGCTTCATTTTGACATTGGATTGTGCATTCCAAAGTATCCACCTGTACGCATTTGAGCAGTTGGATGTGCCTTTCTGTAGAAGCGAAGCAGGAGTCGATGCTCTTGGAGAAGGGCATAAGTGCTTGAGGGGGAAATGTAAAGACTGGTAGGGGGTGTCTGTACTTCTGCTCTCTATATGGTAGAGGAGAGGCACAGAAGACCCCAGCCAAGATTCTCTGAGGTAGCAGTGGATGAGCAATCAAGGCCTAGCTTCTCAGGAGGTGATGCAGGCTGGTTCTTAAGTACAGTGTAGTCCCCGAACCCCCACAAAGGAATGTCCACACACTGTATTACTGAAAACGGTGTCTTTATATAATTAATATTCAAAGGTATGTACACGATCACAATAACGCACTTTGTACTTGGAAGTCAATAATGATAAATATGTACAATTCTAAAGTGGTACCACCAATGTTATCAAATCTCATTAAAGTGCATCAACTGTACGGTTAAAATGTCACACAGATCAAGAACGAGGAAACCAGCAATAGAGATAGGAAGGAACGTAAGATGGTTGAAACAATAGGCAGAATGCTGACCCCTACCACTAGGCACAGTTCTGTGTGGAGATTCCCCCCCCCCCCAACCTGGGCAACCTGTAAATAAAGATATATAGCACAAGCCCAGTCCATATGTTCAATAGTCTTACTTCCTCCTATTAAGGTTTTACCCCCCCAATGTACCTGGTAGAGTAGAGTTCTCTGAAGATGCGTTGACCGATCCTTCTTGAGTGACTCCCATTAAACCAGGAGCCACGGATCATTGAGAGGCGTTGAGGGGAAATTGACAGCCCTTCTTGAGTGCCCTCCCTTTAAGGCAGGAGTCACGGGTCGTCAAACATCCGACGGAGAACAGGTTGAACTACGGCAGTGAAGTGGCAGCTTCGTTCCTAGCAGTGCTCGTCGACAGCGCGTTGGCGTCCTGCAAGGAAGAGGCGTGCGGGGCACCTCGGTGACGATAGTTCTGGACCGCAAAGAGATGAAGAACTGTGGCCCAGCAAGGCCGTTGAGACGTCGGCGTCTCTGTGGTCTTTACGTGGCGGGAAAACCACCAGTGGATGCTCCTCGGCGCGTCGACGGTTGGGCCTTCTCCAGCGGGAGAAAAGCGGGTGACGATGCAGACGAGAGCGTCCGATGATCAATTGAAGTTCTTAGGCAAACGGGAGCACTGCGGCTTCGGTCGGTGACGGCGGTCATCGACAGTGGCGGACAACAGTCCGAGTGCTTCTCTTTGAGATTCCACGGTGTTCCCCGTCTCGGGTCGGCAGCCTGTCTAACGTCTGTCTACCAGGGAGAGTTGGCAAAGATCAGCTGTGCACGATGGTCCCTCGTAGCTCAGGAAGTGGGTGCCTTACCGGGTGCTCTCTGGGTCAGTCCTTGGAGGCACTGCAGCTTTTAGATTGGGAAGGAGAGCAACAGCACTTCTTCTCGTCCAGCGGGGCTTCAAGGTCAAGCTTCAGTTACTCCAGTTACTCGCCGTAGTGGACTTCAGCTTCTGAACACGATTCCTAGCAGTGAGAGGTCCCCAGATATACTGTTGATCTCCCATTCATTCCGCTGGGTCACACTCAAGCATCCAATCACGACTAAGGGCATTCATGCCGGCAGGCAGCCAATCAGGCACACAAGGTATTTGGGCCATTCACTTCTCTCCAGACACTCGAAACAAGTTATGTGTATTGGGACAAGTACCGAGCCATTCAACACTCCAAGCTGCATTCATACTGGTTTCGGGCAGGGCTGTCTCAGTCATTGTCAACCACCAGATACTAGACATCCACAACACAGAATGCATATTCGTCGCACACTCTATTCACCCAGGTCCCACCCACAGGAGGTACCCACAACATACATCACCGGGAATGCTCCAGCTAGTCTGGCCAAGCCTTCACAACAACACCATATATGGCATTTCCACCCAACAGCCAGTCAGGGGGAAGGGACAGAGTCAGGGCTTCCCAGGACCATTGTGCCCAGTTCACATGGCAAATACAACAATATTGTCTTTACATACTTGAAGTGTTTTCCAGTCTTCAAAATACAATGGTTACAACTTTGTTCCGTCTGGTCATGTTGGTTATCCAGCTTAGGCTGATCCTAGTTTCAAGAAACAAATTCAATAGCTTATTGTTAAGGTACACAGTTCTAGTTTGTCTAAACATTCAGTTATGTTTGAATATGGCTGAGGCTATTGATACAGAAAACACTAAATTGGAGTTCACTTTAGCTCCAAGGTTCCTTAAACATACTGACACATTTTTTTTGCCGTCAGCTGTGTGGATGTTTAGCTTTCTAAAGTAATTCTATTTCCAGAAATGTACACAGGATTCCTTCAAAAACATGCAGCATTAGTTTACATTCATTGTATAACACTGTTGGAAGATGAGTTTTGTAGATATAGTTAACACTTTGAATGAGCGTTTGTTCTGACTACAAGGTCTAGTTTGCACAGGACAATAGTCTGCTTTGCCAGCCCTAGTGTTGACATAGGCTCAAAGGTCGATTCTGCTCTAACAGCTGAAAACACAGCTAATCATTACTGAAGAGTGAGCAGAAATGAGAACCAAGATGGAGGACTTTTTTCCAAGATGGCACTTGAAGTCAATTCTAATTCAGAACTTTGCAACGTGGTTTTACCCATGGAGCAACTAGGCTTAGGCCAATATAAATCAAAAGGAGGCATAATGTGATTTCCATTTTAACAGAACTGCCTGCAGAGTGCTGTACTCTCAGGCTAAAGTTGGGGTTTGAAAATATTTGCAAATTTGAGTTGAACACCATTTATTTAGAGGTGTTGAAGCTGACATAAAGATGTGGGACCTCTTATTCGTATCTAGTTCTGAGTATATTTTTGTGTGGGGTGTTGAATGCTAGTGCAGCCGAGGATACTGGACAACTGTGCCTTTTGGGAGGTGAAGGACACCTCAGGTCATCTGGTTGTAATGGTGTTGGACATGTGTGATTTGGTGCTTGTGGTGGTGTGGGACACCATTCTAGCGGGGCAATGAGAATCAAGATGGTGGAAGTCTTCCATTGACCAGAGACCTCCCGTCTCATAACCCTGCCTTCCCTGCTCACTTATAACAAAGGTCTTTGGAGATGCAGCACCCTGGTGTGAGGTTACTACTTTTGAATGAGTGTGCTCCTGCTGTGCAGCTGTCTTGGGCAGGGGGGGGGGTTACCTGACCTCACAGATCAGAGGAGGCCTGGACCTCCAGGTTACTGTCCTGCCATTTGGCAGGCTACAAACAGCTGACCTGGATATACCCTGACTTCACAGAATCTGACCCATCTTGCACAATCAATGTTAATGTGGTGGCTGTGATCCTAAGTAGTGCCATGCACTATATCTAAACCCGGGCCTAGCTTTATTTTGGAGTTTAGCCTGCCACCATCGGAGGCTACGTATGATCATTGTCATTAGGGTACAGGGGTTTATATCTTAAATGCTGCCCCTGCACAGCAGAGACTTTTCTGTTACTGCCACAGTCACATGGGCATCTGGAACCTCTGTACCTGCTCTGTGCCATGGGTAGAGCAGGCGATGCGACTCGGGATACTGATGCAGCATGCCACTGATGCGTGCCTTGCTTCTGGCAGGGAGCTGAATCTGGTAGGGTGACCCTTTCTGTAATGCAACTACCCGCATATTTTATTATTCAATACAAATTACAAAGAAAAGCCAGGAGTTTTCAAACTTGCCAGATGGGGCATTTCAATGGAGGTCTCATTTTTAGTGCTTGGATGCAACCACTGAATTAATATCTAAAGGCACATCTCATTTTGTGGTAGTCTAGTGGTGTCCGCTATACTAGGGATGTGGACTATGGGTCTCAGGTTATTTTTATGATCATTAGGAATGTTGTCGAATGTATGTAATACATATAAAAACATTTATGAACAGATGCTTTTCACTTTAGGAAATGTTGGTTGTTTAAACCACACTTATACATGTTTGTGAGAATGTTACCCATGAATGTATATGATCAATTTTTGGTTTTGGTGGTTTTATGTTTTGAAATTCTCAATTAACTGTTCTGTGATAGGTTTGTCTAGCTGGGTGGGGACCTAGGTTATGCTCTCGCCACACGCACTGGAGACAAAATGTTCCTGATACTACCTACAGTAGTAGGTGTATGCAGAAGTTTAATTGAGTTAAGATTTGTGACACACTAGAGTATAAATATATAGTATTCCTTATTGTTAAGTTTCAGCAAAAGTAGATGGCTTAATTGTTCCAACTGATTGGCACACACAATTAAAGTTATCTGAAATTGTCTTGGAAGAATGCATAGATGTTAAATTCAACTGTCTTTCCTAAAAGGGCTACAACACAAACCTTCACCACTAGTGCAACAGACCCAGAACAACATTTTCCCATGGCCACCCCTTTATTCATCTTCTAACCCAGAGGTCACTACACATGCACAGCGGAAATTACTGATCTCACCCAACACATTAACTATTAAATTTAGTGTTTCCACACTCGTGGACCAAAACGCTGCTCATACACCCCCACTGTCACAGTACAAATAAGGGGCATGCTCATTATTACTTGAACTCTCCACCACACCACGAGCAACTGCCTCCTCACTCTATTCCTCCTCCCTACCAGTTATGTTGCACCATTGTCTGTAATGGGACTTTTGCTGTTTCGGCCTTATCTGTTGCCGGAATCTCTGGCAGGAACTGGCAGCATCCAAAAGTGCATAGGGTAGTTTGTTGCGACTGTTGGTTGTAGTGGAGGAGTAGTCTGGTGACTGTTAGTAAGGCGTAGTATGATGTGGCTATTTACAGTCAAGGAGCAGTTGTGGGACTGTTAGTCACTGCGTAGTGAGTTGTGAAACGGCTATCGGACAAGGCATAGTTGATGTCTGTTGGTAAGGCGTAGCGTGGTGACTGTTGGTTACAGTCAAGGCATAGTGGGTGGTGTGACGGTTGGTTTACAGGGCGGTTTCCCTTTCCATGTGTATTCCATCTTCATGTGTTTTTTTTGGGGTGTTGTTGCATCGGGGGTGCTTGAGTATTGGCCCGCGTATCCATCTGGATTAGTGGTGCTTGTGGTTTCTTATTTGATCTGCGGGCTGCCCAAACAGTATTTGAGGAGGAGATGCTTGTTGGTGGGTTTTCCTTTGTTTTAGGTAGTACGGAGGGAAAGGTGATGTAATGTAAGTTATGGGTCATGTCATGGACAGCAAGGTGTGTGGAATGTACCCATGTCATTTTGGAGTGTTGATGTGTGAGTGGCTCAGAGGGTTCCAGGAGTCAGTTAAGATCTAGAAGCTGGCTGGATGGGATGTGGCCGTGTGTCTGTAGCAAGTAGTATACTTGGAATGAACGTACCTGCTGGCTCCAGTTTGGTGTGGAACTTAACGAACCTCGAGTGTAAATATATAGTACCCGTATTTTTAAGATTCAACAATATTAAATGCTTAATTGTTCCAACTGATTAGCACACACAATTAAGGTTATGTGAAATTGTCTTGGACTTTCAATACGGTATTTCCTTGAAGGTTTTTTTCGTACTTTTTTGCGTTAATGGGAGCATTTTTGCGTTGACTGTATCCAGAGTTCTCATTGTGTTCGGTTGATGGTCGTGAAACATTAGACTGAAATCTAAAACGCTTAATACTTGGCGAATGCTGCCATCAAGTGGCTATGTTTGTATAATGAAAACCGACAATTTGGAAATTTCAGTTCAGCTGAAAATACAAATTCTTGCAGCAACGTAAGTTGCGGGATAAAACGATCCCTTGATCTAGTAGCTATCCTAAAATATAAGTGGGCGGCTAACCTAGCTTAAATATTTCAAAGCACGTGTATACGCCAAGCATCCCTTTACAGCTTTACTTATTAAGCCAGCCTGAAAAAAAGTACCTGATACAGAGCGTACAGAAAAGGTATACCATTTTAAAACGTAATCTTCTCGTGTCACGTTTTCAGGTATTTAATTTTGTTAGCCAAGTTGATAAAGGTTAAGCTATATAGAAAATCGATAATATCGGTATTAAGGACATTTTATTGTTATCACAGTCTTCTAAATCTTTCGCCATCGCGTATTGGTTTGAGACGCAGCCTCCAGTGGTTTCAGAGGAGAAAAGTTAAACCTGGCAACCTCCCCGCCCCATCCATCGCAGTGGGTTCACCTACCATAACCAATTTTATAGTTCGGAGCCAGGGTCAGACTGGGCCTATCGTGTGTTCAGTCACAGGCCGAATGCAATTGACCTTGGGATTGGCCTGGGATGGTTTTATGAGCCACCCTGGTGGCTGGTTTCATAGTCGCATAGCATTATAATATTTATCATTAGTGGCGGCGGCCGGTTTATATTTTTCCCTGGCTCAGGCTCCCGCCGGCGGATTAATTAAAACATCATTACATGTGCTCTGCTTCTGTGCGGTTTCATCAAAGCGAGTTAACAATTCGTTCCTAAGTATTAACTTTGCTTTGATGAGAGAATGCACCAAAAACACTAGTTATGTTAGGCTATGCTGCTGTATGTGCATGCTTAATACGTTAATTAAAGGTATACGATTGCCTGGATTGGTGGGGGGGGGGCGGGCTCTGTGGGGGTGTTTTTTTGCTCATTGTTCCTCTGAAAAAATATGATTTAGGTAAAAGGCGCAGCCAAGCCCCTCCTTAATTTAAATGGCTATTCCTTGAACTATGACTTGCATAATGTGTGTATATATATATATATATATATATATATATATATATATATATATATATATATATATATATATATATATATATATATATATATATATATATATATATATATATATATATATATATATATATATATATATAGCTTGTGATTTAGTCTGCACTTGCTTTTTCCTCGGTTTAGTTCCGCTCCAGTGTCGCACACATTGCACACTCCATCAGTGGTTTCTGAGGTGTTCTCATAGTGTTTACAAGGTATAGAGGTAGTGTTTTTCAAGATGGACCCCTCTGTACTTTATGAAGTGGCATGGCACGGGACAGTAGAGAAAGCTATGAAACCGAGGCCAATTGTTATCCGCCCTCTGTAGAGTAACGTATGTGTTGTATGGGATGCATGCATGTATGTATGTATGTGCTTCGAAGAAAGCTTCCAAGCAGTTTTCTTTAAAATAAATGCTACCTTGAAAACACAGTATGCTGGACTGTCTTTTGCTGGGGTGCAGGGAAACATAAAAACATGAACTATAGGAGAAGGGCTTTGAAAATGTTCTCTATGCAAATAGTGCCAAATTAGATCAATGTACCCCTCCCTGACTGCCAGGGAACAACACACGGGCGTGCGTTCCATTGTCTCATTGTGCGCTGCAGGAAACCATAACGTGAAACCATATTTGAAGCTTGTTAACAAATGTCGGAACAAATGAATTGTTTATATTGCTAAATGGTGCTAAATTGATGTCAAGTCCTTGTTTTAAAAGAACGGTGCCTTTTCATCTTGCAGAGCGACATCTTTCATGCTGTACAGATGGTTTCTTATTTGATGCGATTGTAATTGGACGCAATCAAATTCACTGATATATTGGGTTGTTTCAGGCAGGCGCCAGCTTTTCCCTTGAATTAGGGTATCCAAATCTATGAAACCTGCATTAGCAAACACTATAGATAATTTCGCAGTTCGGGTTACAAATTTAAAAGCAAATCGTCTGAGAAAAATCACAACCGCTTGCTTGTTTAACACTAGGAGGGGGAGGGGTGTGTTGTGTTTAATTCCCTTTTTTCTTTATGTGATGGTTCACAAAACAGTTATTGGGTGGTATGACCTGCTTCTGAAAGAAAAGTGAGTCATAAGTTGCGCACAACCAAATTTGACATACCCATATCTAATGCTTGTGGTGACCGCACAAATACGATAATTACGTATGTGCAATTTCGTTTGTAGGCAAGTATATACGTTGGTGTACTGTTGCCATGGAAGTGTCCAGGATAGACTGGGTCAGCATCATGTCGGTGAAAGTCGACACAGCCCTACATTGGGTTTGCATTCACAGACGAAGGCATGGTCTACTCCAGGCGCACTTCTTTGTACACTTAGACACTCAAGCGATGTGTGTTTGCATAGTTTAGTGAGTTTCCACAAGTGCACCAATTGGTGATTTGCAAGCATGTGTGTAGGAAGAGAGAAACACGTATCAGGTAACACATTTTAGGTAGTCCCAGGTTGAGGCTAGGCGGGGCTACTGCTTTCTGCTCCCATGCAGGCGGTCTAGGGCCCGATATTAATTAATTATTTTATTTATTTGAATAGTTAAATGTTGAACAGTGCGAGTAAAGTGGACGATGGAATTGGAGGGACACTGGGTGCAGTGAAGCTATAAATGGGTTATATAGCTAAACCACCATCTGGCTGAATAGAAAGAGGAACCATACGTGATGGAGCAGCAAATCTGCCATTTGGCAAACACCAAGACGTTGTTTTTTATCTTGGTCCATAAAGGTCTTATGTCTGATAAATGCTTCATTAAAATTGAGAGCATTCCGTCCGAGTCTTGCTGGGAGAATTTAAGAGTCTGTGGCATGGGAATATGTCCTTACTTTCCCTCTGGACAACAAGGACTTTAATATTTGAATGCTCGGTTTGCACCCTCAGAATGGAAACAAGGAAAGCTGTCCCTTGAAATCATAGTGGCACAAAAGCGAATGGTGGAAATTCTTGAGACAGTGTTATCCACTGATATGACCCGCCCCGATAGCATTCCATTATCTGTTTTGGCTTCTTATTTGCCAAACCGGGGGACAGGGCAAACATTGACCCCCACTGTGGTGAGAAATGGCATGTGAGGAGGGACATAAACCTTGTAGGTCTTGTTCGGGTTTTACCCACCCATACTGGCCATGGCCATGCTAATCCTTACAACCAATCCCACCCATTTCCTGACCCTCCCCAACCCAAAACACATCCTTGTGGCATCTCATTGAGCTGCTTTATCAAGCCTACCATCAAAGTGCCTGCCAGTTCTTTTCAAAGCAGTGTTCTGAGAGTTGATTACTTAATTGGAGTTGCTACTGTTGTGATAAGGAATGTTTTGACCAGGTCTGCCTTCAGCCACTCTATTTATAAGCACTATGAGTGTATTAGGTATTTTGCCAGGCACTGCTATTATATGGCCAGACACTTGCACCATTCTGCAGCTGCTACCATTGATGGCCACTTAGAATTATGGCAGTGCCTTGCAAATGCATTTCCCATGCCTAATAGCAAAAACCCAAACTGTTGGCTGTGTGCAAAGTGACGACCTGTCATTAGCGGACTGTTTACAGAAATGGAAATTTCGACATGGTTGTGATGTTGGAGGACTGTGTGGCGTGCCAGCCTTTGCTATGTGGTGTTTTTTTAAAAAGAACAAAAGGAGTGTTATCCCTTTCTAAACACCATTAACCCTCCATAAGTAGCATTTTCTATAGAGTAGTGCATTGACACGATTCACTAATGGTTTGAGTGGCACTTTTCTGTTTCTCTTTTTTTTTTTTTTTTTTTTTTTTTAGGTGCCCGGGCCTATTTTTTGTCCCAGCCTGACAGTGTTCGCAGCGCTGCTTCAGAGTGATAGGACGCTACGATGTGGACTGGGCCCCAGCAGAAAACGTCATCTGCTGCTTGTTATTAGCACTTACATCCACCAGCATCACACCCACAACAACAATGCACCCGAGCTAAGCCAACAGCCTTCGCTGTGGCTGCACTCGCATCACACTCGCTGCAAAACCCTG
Source organism: Ambystoma mexicanum (assembly GCF_040938575.1). NCBI lineage: Eukaryota > Metazoa > Chordata > Amphibia > Caudata > Ambystomatidae > Ambystoma > Ambystoma mexicanum. Next base: position 913,830,969 of record NC_090930.1, on the reverse strand, counting down.
CCCACTGGTCCACATGACAGACAACTAACTATGAGATAAGTAAGGACCCTGGCTAGCACATGCACTTCATTAACTACCCACTGCCACTGTTAACTTGCCACGCTCACACTGGAAACCACCACTAGCAACCCCCCGCCCCTTCACCTCCCTGTTCCCCAAGCTAGTTCCAACAAGCCCCCGATGAATGTAACTTTACGGATATTTACTACACAATAGGCTGCAACCTACAACTTTTCATGCCTAGCCCCACCCCCACCTACGCGAATTGAGGTAGCCCCCCCCCCCGGAATTGTTCGTTTTATGTTGAGACCCCCCACACCGTGAAACGGGGGCCTTCTGCCGACCATAGAGGATTCTCGATCTAGGCTCATTTTATGACTAAACTTACTGCAGGTGTAAACCCGGGACTCCCGAATGAAGGACTCTCTGCCTAGCCATCTGCTCAAATTGCACTGTTAGTGCAGGCTCCACCTTTACGTAGCCTTGTACCCAATTGCATGGTCAGGTGTAGACCTCTTCTCCCATTATACAGGACTCTTGATTCTAACTATGCATGGCCTTGTTCTCAAATTGCACTGTTGGTGTAGGCCTCTATCCCACTATACGGGGCCCACGATTTTAGGGTACGTATATCTCACACCACTAGCGTGGACATAGGCCGCAGGCACGGCCAAGCACCCATGCATGATATAATACGCCTAAGCACATCCCGCCTAGTGTACACATAGCCGTCCAGACAAAATCCTGACATACCTCAACACCTCTACTCACTAGCATGCGGCGACCACCACCCGAAAGGAAACTGGTATAGCTGACCCACAAACTCTCAACAATAACAATCTTTCTCCAACCCTCAACAGCACCCCACCCATGTGTCAGATTTCTCACGGGCTGCTTAGTCAAGCCTTGCCAGCCACTGAAGTCGTAGAACAGCAACATGCACACACGCATCCCCTAGAATTCTCCAACGACAGACTACGGTCACCAAGGGAGTTAAACCAAGGAAAAAGTGCATTGAGGCAACACAAGTGGGGAAAGAGCGCTATATAAATAACAAAATACAATACTTGCGTTACCCATTCAAAAAACTGTTTGCTACCCTTTTAAAATATTGAAAACATCACTTGGCTGAATTTGTTTAACCTGAGCAAGTGCACGGTCTCAAAGGGGCCTATAATGATTTACAATTCTGTGACTAAATGGAGGCGATGCCGTTTCCATGAAATGTATCGCTGTCTCCACAACACCCAAACAAGCTGTTCAGAGAGGTTTGCCAAGGCATTCTATGGCCCCTCCTGCTATTTTACTTTGCTGTGATTTTGATAAACCCTGCGATCCGGTACTCGGAGAAAGGGATAGATTAAAAACAGGAAGCGCACTGTAAAAACATGTAAATGGTGTAACAAAAGAAAATCCTGAAATCTGGGCGGGTGGGGGAGGAGGGGCGGGGCAATGATGGAATTCTTTAAGCCTAACCAGTGGTTTAAGGCACGGTCACTACAATATGTAGCAAGACTAATTAAAGTCAGTGTTGATGGCAACAGTTGGGGTTGTGTTTATGCTTTTGTTTTGTTGAGCTCCAGAGTCGAAGGCTAGTGCCAGTCAAAGTATTGAAGGTGACTGTGCTGCGGTAGGCGTCGTCCTGATGAATGTCCTCTTGGGAATTTGTTTTTGAGGTATGTTTTATCGCAACTTGTCACTTGTGATGTCAGAAGTCTTGGCATCCTCTGATTTACTCAATCTAGAGCTAACATTGAGGTCTCAAGTTGGAGGAAAAACAAGTCCAATTTGCCTCTCCTCCTTAGTGATTTGGTAGTGATTTAAAGTCTGACATCTCAATCTCTTCAGCGTGCTCTTAGCAGCAATACAATTAAGTGGTACTCAACAGATCCTCTTGGCTGACACATCCCATCTTCCAAAGGGGCTAGGTGCCATAGAGATGCTGGAAGTTGCTTTTAAAGATGGCAGACTGTGTGCAGAAGCTTTGGCTCATTTTCACTGTAGAGTAGGTTCACACGGTTTCTGTGCATTGGTCGCTGGGTAAGCCTCTTGTCCAGGAATTACAGCCTAATGGAGGGCTCTTTGGAAACACTTCATAGATCCTGGCTAAATCTCAAGAGAGCCAACTAGTCTTTTGAACACGTATAACTCCAATTCTGCCAAAAAAAAGCCAGTTACCCTGGAAGTTTATAATGGAAATTGCTACATAGATCAGACCTATTCAATTCCCACAATGCTCTGAAAAGGGCTTCTGGATAATTCTGAAAAAAACAAAGCAGTGCGAATAGTGTGACTAGGCTGAGTGAACATGCTTTCTGCTGTATACAGCGCACTCCAAACCCTATCCCAATTGGGGAGCAGTGATCCAAGACTAGACACTATGGTGAGTATTAATTACTCTTACGTCCCGTCCCCTTCATACTGTATGGGTGATTACAACCGAGTGTAGCGCTAGGGTGGAGAGGAGCCCATCCTTAAGAAAACGGGCTTCTCAGAACTGCCTGCCCAAAAGCCGCGTCTAACCTAGAGGCAGCGTCTAGACAGTAGTGCTTGCAAAAAGCCAAAGGGGTGGCCCAGGTGGCCGCCCTGCTGATTACTTGCCACGGTACATGCAGTTGGAATGCAATGGCCGTGGCTTTGGCCCTGACCCACATGGGCATGGAAATTGGCCGGAACTGGTCTGTGCTGCCCCTCATAGGCCTCCTTGATGGCCGCGAACATCCACCTCGTGATGGAGGCCTGGAAGCCTGATAACCTGGCCTTGAGCCACCAAAGATGACGAAGAGTGCATCCGACTTGCAGAATTTCTTGGTCCTGTCCAGGTAGTACTTCAGAGCACATTTGACATCCAGACGATGCAAGACCCCCGGAGGCTCATCCTTGAGGTCGGCAAAGAAGGTTGGAAATACAATCTCCTCGTTCAGGTGGAAGGAGAATGAGACCTTGGGTAGGAATGCCGGATGCGTCCGGAGGACCACCTTATCCCTGTGAAAGGTAGTGTAGGGCTCTGATGCCACGAGGGCCTGGATTTTGCTGACCCTGCAAGCGGAGGTGAGGCCCACGAGTAGGGCTGTCTTTAGAGTGATCAGCCTGATGTATGCAGATGCCATTGACTCGAGCGGTTTGTGCGCTAAGGTGCCCAACACCACATTGAGGTCCCACACTGGGTGTGGTTTCTTTATGGGCGGGGTAGAGTCTGTGGCGGGCCGCCAGATGCTGCTTGACTACCGGGTTGGTGGAGGAAAAGTCTTCCATATTCCTGTATGCACCAATGGCTGCCAGATAAGTGCGGCATGTCGACCTGCACTCGAGTGGGTGAGGTGTGCCGAGAAGGAGGGTAAGTCATCCAATCCTTAGAGTTGGCCCAATGACAGAATATAGACCATTTGCTCTTATATTGGCTCCTGGTAGCCTTGCTTCTGGCACCCTGGATAATCTCCAGGTTAGCCTGTGATAGGTTGAGGTGTTTCAGCGTGACCTGCTCAGGAACCACGCTGTGAGGGCTAGTTTGTTTACAGCAGGGTGGAGAATCCTGCCCCCCCCCCCTGCTGGGTCAGGAGCAGAGCCGGGCCCAGTGTTATGTGAATGGGGTGGTCTGTCCAATAGGCTGAGAAGCTCGGAGAACCACAGTCTCGCTGGCCACCAGGAAGCTATCCGGATGATGCTGATGTGACACAATTGTTTTATCCTGCAGATCACCCGTGCACCAGGGGTGTGGGTGGAAAGGCGTATGCAGTCGTATAGTTCCATTGTATCTGGAATGCATCACCCAGGGAGCTGGGGCCCTGTCCCTGCCAGGAGGCAACCTGCTGGCATTTCTTGTTGTCTTGAGAGGCAAACAAAACCTCTCGCGGGTGCCCGTACCTGAGGAATATCTCTTCCAGTACCAGGTCGTTCAATTGCCACTCTTATTTGTTCGCCCCCAGTCTGCTGAGCCTGTCCGCCTCCAGGTTGGATTCCCCCAGGAATGGGAATGCGGAATCGTTTCATTGAAAGAGGTTACCCAGGAGAAACAATACAGAAAGCCATAACAAGAACCGAATCACAGTAAAGAAAAGAACTCCTAGCAAGCAACAGTATACCAGTTCCCAAAAATTTGATTCACTCATTGAAATACTCTAGACAAAGCTTTCAAGTCAAAAGAATAATACACAAAAACTGGGACCTGATTAAGTCCGATAAAACCTTACAAGAATTGTTTCCAGATCCCCCTATGATGGCATACAAACGAGGTAGAAATCTGCGGGACCAACTCATTAAAGCGGAAAGGCCAAAAAAACAACTACAAACAACATTCTCCAAACAAAAAACAGGCACATTTCCGTGTCTCCACTGCCAACATTGCAACATCATCATCAAAGGAGAATATGTACGACATCCCAATACAGGTAAAAAAATCAGTCTGAGACACTATGCCACATGTGACAGTAAAAACGTCATCTGTGCCATTCGTTGCCCCTGTGGAGTCTACTATATAGGAAAAACGAACAGAAAAGCCAAAGAAAGATGGACAGAGCACAAGTCTTCCATAAGAACAAAAAATATCAAATCTCCTGTATTTAGACATTTCCGAGACCATAACCACAACATCTCACAGATGAAAATGATCATATTGGAAGTGATGCACCCACTCCCGAGGGGTGGTGATTTATAAAGACAACTTTCACAAAGAGAACTTTTTTGGATCCAACAGCTTGACGCAATGACACCACTAGGCATGAATGAGGACTATTATCTTGGACCATTCCTCTAAAATCTAAACATCTATGAAAGTAAACCAATAGCTGCTACCAGTTTAAACCTCATAGGTCACTATTGCTTCTTTGTTTTGAAATAGATTTTCCCATCCATACCCTAGCATTACTGAGGTATCGAATATTAGAACTAAAATCTTTATTTTCTCCGCCTATGTGTGTTTTAGTTACATTATCTACTGTCAATTTACTTGTGTTTTTTATCTTCAAGAAATTGCTTTTTGTGATGCTTTTGCTTTAGATTGTACACCCATACAATTGGGGTAGTGTTAACACAATGGCCTATATTTGTCAAAAAAGGTTCACAGTATGATAAAAAAGCATTTACCCAAGCATGTCCTGTGGACCTTTGAAAAGCAGTCAATAAGACCTCACATTTACATCCGATAAAATTTAATTTATTTTTAATTACACGTGAAAACCATGATGTTAGTCATAATACAGACAGCCATTTGCACTAAACCTATCACTGGCTTATCTTCTTCATTCTCCCCTCTTAGTGTTTTTACACACATATAGAGATTTAACTTGGTCGCCGTACAATGCGTACGAGCGATTGACGTCACTAAGTTAGAGTCATTACCTATAATGTGACATGAACCTTCTCCCACCTTCAATGGTATCTTTTCCGACTTATTTTTCTAGCTGTAACAAGACGACATGCCCCCTGGAACACCTGATCGCCTAATATTTCAAGTTGATTTCATAGACACCATTATTTACACGTTGCACGCGCGAACAACGTCACTCAGTCTATACATGAACAACAATGACGTCACTCGCGCATGCGCGAATGACGTCGGCTTGTCCGAAAGGTACATAAAGACGAGTTCCATCACAAAATCGCCGGTCTGGATGTTGCTTCATTTTGGGACCTGTAAAAAAGTAAGAGAAGTAAGTTGACTTGGACTCTATCACTTTCCTGATATCACTTAGTTATGTAGGATTGAAATAAGATACTTACTATTTTCAATCTGGCCACATAGCCTTAACTTGTCGTATGCCAGGTACTTTGGGATTAAAGCTTTGCTTCTTCCAAATACTTTTATGTAGAATCGTAATAAGAGACTAACCATTTCCATTCTGGCCACATAGCCTTTACTTGATCCGTGACAGCTTCTCTATAAAATACCCCGCTTCAACCTATAATTGCCTCTAGCACCTTGGTTCTTTTAGGTTACTCTTCTTGAAAACAGTTGATTTGGATTAGTTTTCATCGATTAACCGTTTACCAGATTAAGATACCCAGTGACCTGTGACTGGTCAGCTCTACCATTGGACCAATTGTTCAACCAAAGACTTGTAAGTGTATTTTTCACTTATGTATAAACATGACAACCAGATACCTATATTCTTGCCAATAAGACAGCGTCTTTTTTCCTTATTCAAATATTGCTTCTTAGACCAGATCTCACACCAGGTCAAGAACAAACTTTGAGAAATCATCCCAGGAACACTTTCATCTATGGCCATACAAGATACTCCACCTTTTTTGGCCTATTTTAAATGGGTAAGAACAACTTGCTGTAATTGTTCTTTTTGTGACAAACTTCAGTTTATCTATTTTTATTCAAGCATTAAATTATTCTCTCCGTGAATAGCATATATAGGCATTTAGCATTTAGGCAAATAACCTGGTTATATGAAAAAATTTACCTGTTTTGATTCAAATTAAGAGTTTTAAGTCTTTCTCAATTTTTGATAATGGTTTGATAATGGTTTCACTCTAAAGGCGGTTAGACACTTTAAAACAATTAAAGTTCATTTGAACTATGCACTGTACACTTTAAGTCCAGGATCTTAGTGTTGACATGTAACCAGAGATGTCCTTGAAGTGAGGTTGTTTTGAAATTGTTGCTTTCGAAATAATTTTTTGTCTAAAATTATTATATTGTTTAAATTAAAAATGTTTCTTTTCTTTATAGAAATGTTATTCTTAAAGAAAAAATGCCCCTGATGAAGAGTTGTTTGCTACTCAAAACGCGTTGGGCCTACCATCCTGTATGAATAATAAATCATTTTGCTTTTGAATTTATCCTTCAAGTTGTCAAACTTTAATCATTCAGTGAAATTTTGAATATATATCTAAAATGCCTCTAAAAGACTTCATCTTTAACGATTCTCTAATTACCATTAGGCTTTGGCCTTTTAGATAGTGTGCAGGGGACGAAGCTTTCCTAATAGGAAAACACACTTTTTTTTTCCCCCAGGAGGTGGACAGATATGAGGTAGCAGTCGTTCTCCAGATCCCATTCCCACATGCTGATGGCGAGGTTGCATAGTGGGGCATACCTGGTACCCCCTTGCTTAATGACCTAGTACATGCTGGTGGAGTTGTCCGTCTGGATACGGACCGTCTTGCCCTCGATGAGATGGAGGAAGGCCTTGAGGGCCAGCCATATGGCCTTCAACTCTAGCCAATTGATGTGTGGCTCCTGCCGGGTCCAGAATCCATGGACGCTGTGACCATCCAGAGTGGCACCCCAGCCCTCTAGGGAGGAGTCTGTCGTGACCTGAGGGAGAGGCTGCCGGAAGGGCTTGCCCCGCCGTAGGTTGAAGTCTGTGGACCACCAGGTGAGGTCTGGGTGGAGTGAAGTGGGAATGTCCACTGGCTCTGATTGTGAGGCTCTCTCCTTATTTAAGGAAGCTACGAAGTGCAGTCTCCTCATCCTGAGTCTTGTGTGGGGGATAGCTAAAAGGACAGCCGCCATTATACCTAGTAGGTGCTGGTACCACCAGGCCGAGGTCCTAGACCTGGAGAGGAAGCAAGTAGTAGTTCTCCTGGTGGCCGTGATCTTGTCCTCCGAAGGGAAAATCCTCTGAGCCGGTGTCCCAGATGAGGCCCAGGAAGGTCAGCTTCTGCGTGGGCTGCAGCTGAGACTTCTTGAGGTTGACGGTTAAACCCCAGGTCGTGGAGTGTGTTCATAAGTGCGCAGGAGGTGTGGAGAACCGCCTCTGGACATGTGACCTGGACGAGTCAGTCGTCCAGGTATGGGTAGGCGTGGTGGCCCTGGGCCCTGAGGAGAGCAGCCACTATGTTAATCTGTCTGGTAAATACTCTGGGAGCTGAATTGAGGCCGAAGAGTAGCACCTTGTATTGGAAATGGCAGCCCATGATCCTGAAGTGCAGAAAGGACCAATGCGGCTGCCAGCTCGGGACGTGTAAATATGCATCCTTCAGATCCAGGGGGAACATCCAGTCTCCCCTGTTCAGTAGCTCTGCAATGAGAACTGGCATAACCATCTTGCATTTTTGTAGCAGAAGGGTAAGGTTCAGGGTGGAAGGGTCCAACACAATTCTCTGGCCAGATAGGTCCCAGGAGGAGGAGGAGGAGGAGGAGGAGGAGGAGGAGGATCATCCAGGGTTCCAAAAAGTTTTGGCGCCAAAATTGCACATGGGAAGCAAGCCTGCCCCCAAAAAGACATGTGGACCTTGTCGTGGCGTTTCTTGGATTCGGTGTACGCATTGGCCGTGCCCTTCGTAAGAATAAAGACTTAGCAGTTTGTGAGCTGTTGCTCTTTTTATCTAATTCATCTGTAATGGAGTGAATGCGGTCACTACCCTCGAATTTTAGGTCCAATATGCGTTCCTGGACACCCGGGTTAAACTTGGTAGCCTGGAGCCAGGCCATCCTTATGTACGTGGCAATGCAGATGGCCCGGCCAGAGGTATCAATATGGGCCACTGCGGACTCCATGATGTCCTGCGCTACCAGCCTGACTTCTCCAAATCCCGCTTTGAAGTGAGCCTGGCTTTGCGGCGGAAGCTCTGCAATTTCCTACCAGAGCCTTTGGTTAACGGCTGCCAGCATGGCATCGGCCTGACGCAAGTGCAGGGAGGCATCGGAGTACAGCTTTTTCCCGTATGCCTCAAAGATCTTCTCCTTGCCTAACAGTGCTGAGGACGAGGTGCCGAGTATGACTAAGGCTTAGAATAGAGTGACTCTGCAGCAATCACTGAGGAGTGCGGCTGAGGAGGAACCGAAAGCAAGAGTGTATCCCCCTCTAACTGCCTGTACATTGCGTTGAGGCACCTATTGACAGGTTATGCCGAGTGCGGCTTGATCCATCCCTTCTTGGTCAGGGCAACAATGTCCTTCTGCATCGGGATTCCCGTCTCGGAGGGGGGCCCTTAGGGTGATGACTTCTGCCAAGACCCCCTCCTCGGGTTGTTCGACCTTGGGCTGAGGAAGGCCCAGGTATTCTGCCAGGGCTGCAAGGCATTCTTGGAAGGCCTTCGCTGAAGATGGCATGTCGGGGTCCTCCTCCTTGTCTGTATCCACCTGAGTGCTGGGAGTGTCCAGAACTGGTGAAGGGATACTGGGCGCCTCGGGCTGCGATATGGAGACCAGAGCCGGAGGCTGTTGCGGGAACCGCCTGTACTGCCACGGGCAGAGGGGCCAGAACAGGAGCCAGCAAGGGCAGCGCTCGGGCCTGTAGCACCGGAGCCATTGGAGGAATGACCATGGGCACCGATGGGGTGACCTGAGGGAGCATGTCCCTGATAGTATCCCGAAGGATGGACCCCATCTGGGTTGTTCGCATCAGTGCCAGAAACCTTTCAAAGAACCCGTCTTCGGAGGCTGCAGAGGTGGCAAGAGATAATGACGGAGTGGCTGCAGGCTGCTGCGGCTGGGGGCACACTCCACCTGGGGTATAAGGGGAACCAGCCCTGTGCTGCTGATGGATAAGCTGTAGGCCATGTACCTGGTGGACACCAGTCCCACTTTGTGACTCGTTCCTCCACCAATTCTGCTAGAGGAGGTATTGGACAAGCAGCAATATTGTCTGGCGTGATGGCCATTTTGTTGAGCTGCGTGCCATGTGCCAAAAGTCATGGTGCCTGGCTCGCTGGAACCAGCCCTGTTGAAGATGCTTGGTGTTGGAACATAAGGCCTATCCCGCACCCGGAAGGTATATTGCCCTCGGCAGAGCTGCCGGTAGTGCTGCGTGAAGGTGCCCCCTTGGACATGACGGTACTAGGGCGTTGCCCCTCAGGAGTAACCCCGGTAGAAGAACCTTGTGGTCCCTCAGCACTGATACCAGAAGGATCCAGAGAACCCTTGGCTGTGAGGCCGGTAGCTGGACTAGCCTCGGTACATGTGCCAGTGTTGGAACCCGGGAGGTTCCTCCCGGTCGTGCGCTTCCTTGGAAAGTAGTAGCCCTTGTGGGGTGCAATGGTGAATAGGGCCTTGCCTTTGGCCTTGAGCAATGTGTGTTTGACAAAGTCCTTTTAGGTCCTCCGATGGTGACTTCTGAAAGACCTCCCTCCACCGAGCTAACCTGTTCTTCAGTGCCCATGGTATCAAGGCGTCGCATGTGGAACAACCCGCCCAGCCGTGGTCGGGGCCAAGGCAGCAGAGGTAAACGGCGTGGGGGTCTGAAGTGAGGAGGAGCCCCTTGCAGGCTGAACACCTGCTTAAGCCCGCTGAAGTCGGCCAGCGCCGGGGAGGAGCGTGGTGTCAGAGGACCAAGTATCTAAAAGAAAAAAATAGAAGAATATCCGGTGAAGAGCATGTGGTATTACATGGCCGAAGCCAAACCCAGGAGCACTGGTGAAATCAGCCTGTTCCCGTCGACGCGGAAAAGGGGTCAGGAGTGGCGCTGGTGGGCGCAGACAGGCGAGCACATGCTCCCAGGGCTACGCCCCTTTAAATTTAAAGGGGAGGAAGATTTTTCTGGTGAAAAGGGTTCCGTCTCCCATCCCTTGCGAGGGACGCCCATACAGTATAGAAGAAACGGGATGCAAGAGTAAGTCTACCATCCACAAGATTTATTTTAGGCTAGGGATGCATGAATATAATGCAAGAGTGATGTAGTTGCTGGACTTTACATCCAGATATTGGCAAATGCTGCTCAAACACTTGTAAGCATCCTATTCTTGAAAACATTTCTTTTGTCTTCAGAAGTTTGGTAAAGCCCAACAACCAGCTAAACAGATGTCTGTCTGCAGAAAGACATGCCAATAGTTCTGTATTGCGTTAAATATAGGCTTTTGGAACCACACAAATTTGGACACACTCAAACTTTGTCAAATTGTCACCTGTTAACGGAAATTGCCATGATGACCAAACAGACTTACAAATCAATGTTATTATGGTAACTTTGGTCTTTTGAGGATTACTGGTTTTAGGGGTTCCTCCTGCTAAGTGACACCTTCAGTGTTTATTCTGATTTTAGGAGCTCAGCAGAATGGATTCTACAGGAACGTTGGGTCTGTAGCAGCTTCACTTTCACTAAATACTCTGTGCCCTAGAATTGGTTTGTGGTTTCTACCTGGGTAGACCTGCTAGTCCATAGGGTGTAATTTAATATCTGCCATCCACATACACGTCTGCTATTCATGTGCAGTCTGTTACACCAGTACATATTGGGCAACATTGCCACCACTCCTAAGCCCAAACCCATTCTACATCAGAATGGGGCTTTTTTATGTCCAATGTGGTGATGCTGTTGTAGCTGCCACAACAAATTAACATGATTTTCTTTAAACAATTTTGTCAAATACTGAAGAGCTATGATGACATTTTGCTGTGGTGTGAATAGAATTTACCTTCCTTGGCCTTTTGCATGTACATATTTTGAATGTACAAAAACCTAGCTGGCTGTAAACGGTGCAAAGTTAGCTTGAAGTCACACAGATGACTTTTATTACAGAAAATGCACCAGTTTGTGGATGCCCAACCTAGGGAAGTCTTCTTGAGAACAATTATCTCACTTTGTTCCAAAGTGAAAGGGATACTACAGAGGGCTGTGCTGGAACCACAGCAGACTACTAGAACACATAGAAAAAGGGTGATTAGACAAGGTATTTGCAGTCATTAATTGTTTTCTAGGTGCAAAATGTGAGTTAAGCAGCTTTGGAGCCCTTATTCATGGAAGACAAATTCCACCATTTTTTAATGTCCCAGCATTCGTTTCTGACCAAAGTAACTCCTAGGGGTGGAGCCAAGATGGCTGGCAGTTAGCAGGGCTATTGCAAAGCTATGCCATGCCACCACATTTGGGTGTGCTGGTGTCCCAGCACATCCCTCAAAAGTAACTACATCTTAATCTACATTCATGGGGGAAGAGTAGGTCAATGCAGCTATTCTCAGGCAGTCGAAATGGTAAAGCTTGATTTTCCATTATGGTAGGACAGCATATACCCTCTGTCGTTGCACAGCACTCTGCTCCCCACATCCCTCTGAAGAGAGAGAGCTGAAGCAGGGAATGTGAGTGACCCACAGTATTTCACTGATCTTCGTGATGGGGTGCCAGGAGCACTTAAGGAGGGCAGATCTATGCCAGCATGGTTTCACTGTACCCAGTCTCTTGGTCGAACCTGGCAGATGGCAGCTCCCCTGACATTGGAGGACACTGAAGGATGTTCTCATCCGAATGTCTTAGCAATGTACCAGACGAGACTTCACCTCCAACCCGATCTGTGCATAGAATAGGAGCTGCTACTTTCTGTTTAATTGAGTGTCGAGATCTGGTGGACATGTTGGATTTCGGAAGGGGAACTCTTTCCCAAGTGGAAACATCAGACTAATATGGTTATGCACTTTTAATTTAAGTAACCATAATTACCCTCTTGAACTTGCATGAACAGGTGATCAGAAAAGTCCAACTAGATGCTCAATTGTCGGTTCAATGTTGCTGTGCTATTTTATAACAGGAACTCTAGTTACAACCTGGAAGTGTGTCTGCAACTGCAAGATAGTTGCAACCCAATGCACATTGTCTATTCCAATAGATGGGGGGGGGGATGCTAGGAACATTGAAACTGCCTCAATTTAAAATGAAGATGCACCAGAATGCTTCATTTACAAATGTGGAGAACATGCACGGTGCAGGTATTGTCATCCATTGTGAGACTGCACATGACAAATGGCACAGATTTTCCCACACATCTGGAACTTTACTGAATTGCAAGTCAAACATAGAAGCTTGAACATTTTGTTGCACAAAGAAGCATGCCACATACTGATGAGCTATGAATAAAACTTACTTTGCGTTACTGAAAGGGGCTTCTATAACTGAGAATGAAACTGCACATTTAATTGCATTTATAAAAGCAAACCCCTTTCCTTTTTTTATAAATTAAGATGTTGATTTGTTCTCAAAATGAGGCATCACCATGCACCATCACTATTTTATTGACCGTGTTCAAATTGTACAATTATTCTTATTTAGGATATGTTGAACACAAAGGTGTAATGGTGCAGATAAATGTGCCAGTACCGACTTTTATTCTTCCTTGTTACTCTAAAGGTGAGAGTCCAAACAGGTTCAGTCTATATTGCAGGTAGGTGAATATTCTGCACCAATGCTCAACTTTAGAATAAAACATCAGTTGACTAATGTCTGTTGTTTATTTGGGGCACATGCTTATGTTTCTCCCAAACCTGAGCGTTCTCAAGGCACAGCAGCTTATTACAAACATCTTTTTCCAAGTATGTTATGTCAAAATATAGAGTATATCATTAATGTACATACTCATTTATATGATCCTTATTTTGTCACATTTCTACATTTGTTCCATCACACTTAGTTATGAAGCTGTGTGCCTATTTTTACACCTCCTGTCATTGTTTGTTCACAATGAGTAAGTATACTCATTTGTATCGAATTGTGGCGAAGATGACAACAAGCAATTAAGAAAGGTCAAATACCATTCCTATCTTTGAAGTTAAATAGGCATGTTATCCAAATGATTTGTAAATAGTCTTAGCTATAGTTAATTATTTTATGTGAAACCTCGAAAGGTGAATGCTTCTATTGCTTATATTCCTCTGGTATATTATACCTGTGTGTTTATAATCCTCTTGTGTGATTGTCTGAAAAAACATTGAATATGTTTTAGTATCTACTTCATTCTAACTTGGCTTACACTTCAGGTAACACATTTCATTTAACAGTAATGCATCAGGGTATACTTGTTGTAACATAAAATGGTCCACCAAATGGTCCATTGAGTTCCTGTTAATTCTTAACTTGTTCCTTCCACTTGTTCCTTCCAATCCTATAAGAAAATGGAAGTACAAGTCTTTTTTTAGTACCTCTGCTTTTTAATGTGACATTTATGTATATTTTCTTTGGCAAAAAGTACCTGTTGGATGTAGTCTTCCTGTAGCTTTATTCTAATGGTTATTTTATGTGCTGATATCTTCAAAATTCTTTGGTAGTTATCCTGCAAGGTAAGTCATTATTTGTATTATCTGGGGAGGTCAAAGTGAATTTCAACTTGCTGTTACTGCCACAGTGAGAGTCACAGAGGTATATTCTAATACGAGGGTCAATTTGACCCCACTGTGTTGTGGATCAGTGCATGACCTTCCGGCAGATCCTGTGTTTTTTCTTTACCCAAAATGGAGACAAAGCTACATTGTTAGATGGTCTTTTTATATTGGATGAGAACACTGGCAAGGCTTCAAACACATATGATATTTACTGTATTGATTGTCCTCTGTGACTTGGCCAAGACAGGAGAGCTTCTTCAGATGCCAATCCTCCAGGTCCTTCGCATTTTTTTTAAAATGTCAGGACATTGGCTTTAGTAGTCTCTCAATGGAGTTTAGATGCTTTATACTTTTTTTAAAAAATGGCGTTATACTTAAATACTCATCGAAATAAGCAAAAGGAAATGTGCTTCTAACATCTGTCAGTTTTTGGGGAAGGGGTGGTTGGTGATGTTCAAACCTTTTTAGATTTTGATAAATGAATGGTAAATTCTGAAGGTTCCAAAAACTATTACAGATTTGGAAAGGCCTCTGATGAGGATCTTGGCTCCTTGATAAGTAAAATGTAATCTGCCTGCCTACACGGCAGGAACCCCATATTAAACCCATCTGATCCCAAATATCTGCCCCATATAACCTGAGCAAGTCAAAGTTTATTCAGTTTTCACCATTAAAATGGCATACACAATCAATTGAAAATTACAATGAAAACAGCAAAGCTTAAACTGTCTACAACAAATAAGTGTGATCCTGATTAAGATATCATTATTTTCAATAAACATATATCTCCCTCGCCAGTTTTTTTTTTGCGTACACTATCCAGTCCCTTCGAAGGGGTTTGTGTGCACACCAGAACAAATGTTTAACCTAATAATTCAAATATTTTTCCTGCACTCATGTGAGTTTATCTTTGTGATAACATTACAAGGGACCTCCATAGCAGTGTTCATGTACATTTACAAAGATGGAAGTCTCAAGATATTCTTCTTGACGTTGGCCTGTGCTTGTGTATCAGCCTGCTCTAAAATCAGCCTTACATGCTGCATTTTGGACAGTGTTCTTAAATGCTCTAGGTTGCTCAGCCCCCACTTTTCCAGCAGTACAGCTCCTTCTTAGAACCAATGATATTTCTCCAGCATGGGGTCTGGCATGGATTCACATGCTCATGAATATTCCCCGTCAAGCTGGGAATCCTCGGTAAAGAAAAATCAGTATCCGTTTCGTTTCTGTTCTGTCTTTCGTAGTAGTAACCAATCACTGATCTCTGCGTCATACTGACCAAGCCAATGACTTCCATCTCCCTAAGCCCCGCCTCTGGCAGCCATCTTCAGATTTTTACCGCACGTTCAAGTGTTGGGAGTCCTTGTGCTTAGCTCTCAAGCTTTTGCTCCGTGTTTCGCGCTTTTTCAGGTGAATTTTCACATTTTTTTTCGGTTAATCGAGCCTCAAGCTCCACCGTTTCTACTTCCGTTAACGGGTACCCGTTGCAGGATTTTCCTAAGCCCCTCAAGGGCGAAGATTTCGTCGAAAATCAACCTCTTGGAGGATTCCAGAAGATTTGCGGCCTACTTCGAGATGGCCCAGGACGCGTGTTCGTCACCCGGACCCAAGCTGTTTCGCAGCTGCCCTGGATGTGGGCTGCAGCATGTGTTTGAGGACGAACATTCGCAATGCCTCTACTGTCTTCATGGGGACAAGACTCCTGTAGAGAAGGACTGCCAGTTCTGCAAGAACTTGTCGGAGCGGACCATGAGGGACCGTCGATCCCGTCTCTCCAGCTGGTTGGAGAAGGGCTCAACGGGTGAGAAGAAGAAGAAAGGGTCCGAGTGGGCTTCTAAGTCCTGCGCGGGCGCCCCGGTGACGGGGGCCCAACACCAGGCCAAGCGCAGCGAGTCCAACACCGGCACCGTCAACCACGAGCCAGCGCTCCGGTTCGGGGAAGAGTAAGTCCGAGACCCCGGGTAAGCTTCGGGAGAAGCCACGTCCGATCCCGTGAGAGGGGGAGCGAGGCATCGCCCCTCCCCCGAAGGAGAAGGCCCAGGACGCAACCAAGGTGGTGAAGGCCCCTACCCAGCAGGCAAAGGCCTCTATCGAGGCGATCGCGGCGACTCTGGCCAAGCCGGCAGAGACCCCGCCAGTGGAGACTGCCTCCGGGACTAGAGTTTCCCTGCCACCAAGGAAGGAATCCTCTTTTCAGCCCATCGTCATGGCCCCCGTGATGGAAAAAGGGGGGGCACGGTAGCCTCCTCGAGCTCGGAGTCAGCCTCGGAGGGGGAACTGACCGAGGTCGTGAGGAATCTGGAAGTCCAATTCGAGAAGGTTTGATCCCGCAAGGAAGATCCTCGGGAGATAACCGAGGAAGACGACGATGGTGAGGAAGAGCAGCCTTCCCTTCCGGCGCAGCCGGAACCTAGGCCTCAGGATAGCTCGGCAGCCATTTTGTTTGCGATCCAGTCCTTGTGCTCTGAGATAAGGACGAGATTACCACGGCCCAGGCCGGAGGACCCGCAACCTGGCCCGTCGGGAAGTCCTCAGACCAAACGACGGAGGACCCAACCCTCTCCTCCACTCGCCTCCACTCGCCCCCGTAAGTCCTGTAGTTCCCTCCTCATCCTCCCACGAGTCAGGAGATGACGGTGCGGTGGGCTCGACGACGGGTTCTGAGGGCGACGACGACGGAACGGGTCTCCCGTCGCACGGGCCTCTCCGCCCGGCGAGATTGGCTCATTCCACGCCATGATCGCTAGGGTGTCCGAATTGTTCCAGCTCTGCCCGGAGGAGCAGAAAAAGGAAGGTTTCCTCTATCAGTGCCGGGAGGCCAAGAGGAAGACTGTCATCGCGGTGCCTCTAATCGATGACATCTGGGAGGAGGGCCTGTCGGTACTCAAGAACCCCTCCACCGCACCAGCCAAATGGGACCGGTACGAGAAGAAGTACCAGGTCCCCGAGACCGGTCCCCTGTGCCTCAGGGCCCAGCCAACGCCAGACTCGGTCGTCTCTGCGGCGGTGAAGAAGAAAGCGGCGGGGCCAGGAGCCTCAACATCGAATTCCCCTCCGGACAGCGAGGGAAAGAAGTTGGACGCCATGGGGCGACGGGTCATTTCGTCGGCGGCGACGACGATCAAAGTGGCCAACGCCCTGGCGATCGTGGCCCGTTACGACAGGGAGCTCTGGTTTAAGCTGGCCCCCATATTGGACTTCCTACCGAATGACAAGAGGTCCGAGGCCCTGGAAATACTTCAAGAAGGCGAGGTGGTGTCGGCCACGCCATAACGGTGGCAACCGATATTGCCGATACCGGGTTCCACCAGCTGGGCAACAGAGTTTGCCTACGACGACGGGGTTGGCTCCGGGCGACCGACTTCCGTCAGGATGTCCAGACCAGGGTGTTGGACATGCCGTTCGACGGGAGCAACTTGTTCAGGAAGGCGGTGGACGAATCCCACCAAGCCATAAAGACGGAGACGGCCCGCACCCTAGGAGCCCTTCAGCAACGACGGCCCTTTCGGAGCTCCGGAGGCAGAGAGGGGGCCTCCAAGGGATCCAGCGGTGGCTCATCATCCTACCGCCAGGCAGCACGCTCCTCGTCTCAGGAGGCCTACAGGGGTCGTGGCAAGCAGGGAGCGCCTCGCCGCCGTCGGCAAGGTGGCCAGGGTGGCAAGGCCACCACCTCCAAGCAGGACTGAACCGGCCGTGGCCTCGGGCCCCCACCGAAGCACCCCGGTGGGAGGCCAGCTGACGAAGTTCGTCAGCGTGTGGAAGTCCATCTCCACAGACCGTTGGGTGCTGGATACCCTGGCAAGAGGACACTCTATCGAATTCCTGAAGAAGTGCCCTCACGTTCCACCTGTGGCCGGGAAGGAAAATCACATCCCGCAACTGTTGGAAGTACGGGCGATGCTCAGAAAAGGCGACATCGAGCTCGTCCCGAAGAGGCTCCGGGGCGTACTCAAGGTACTTCCTCGTCAGGAAGAAGACAGGCGGCTGGCGCCCCATCCTGGAACTTCGTCGTTTGAACAAATACATCAGGTCACAAAAGTTCAGGATGGTCACCCTCCAGCACGTGCTGGGACAGCTGGAGGAAGGCGACTTTCTACCGTCGCTGGACCTGGAGGATGCATACTTCCACGTTCCCATCCTCAAAAGTCACCGAAAGTTCCTCAGGTTCGTCGTCCGGGGACGCTACTACCAATTCAGAGCACTGCCGTTCAGATTGAAGTCGGCCCCCAGGGTCTTTACCAAGTGCCTAGCACCTGTGGCGGCGCGGCTGCGCCTGCAGGGGATTCACGTCTACCCATACCTGGATGACTGGCTCATCCGCTCAAGGACGAGGGAACTCGCCGTCGAACACACTACGAGGACCATCCACCTACTCAGACCTGGGATTCGCCATAAATTACCCAAAGTCCCACCTGGTGCTGTCGCAGGTGGCCCTGTTTCTGGGAGCGAAGCTAGATACAGTGAGGCGCCTGGCGGCACCGTCGGAAGAACGGACGAAGACCATTCTGGGCAAAGTGCAGCGCCTGCTAGCCACGGACGTGGCCAGGGTGAGGTCCATCAAGTCCCTCCTGGGTATGATGTCCTCTTGCATCTACCTGGTGCGCCTCTGCAGACTACGGATGCGCCCTCTTCAAGAATTTCTCGACGCCCGTTGGATGCAGGCGACGGGCACCTTCGAAGACAGGGTCCCCCTCAACGAGGGGTTCCGGTGGGCGATTCAGTGGTGGGGCATTCGAGCGCACTTCACGGCGGGCAAGGACTTTCAGACGCTGGCGTACCAGGAGACGGTGACGACGGACGCTTCCCTGGAAGGTTGGGGCGCCCACACCGGAGATCTCCACGCAAGAGGCCTCTGGCTCCCGGAGGAGAAGCTCCTGCACATCAACATCCTGGAACTCTGAGCCGTGTTCTGGGCTCTCAAATCGTTCCTCCCATCGCTCAAGGGCAAGGTGGTGCGGATCTTCACTGACAACACCACGACAATGTTTTACATATGGAAGCAGGGAGGCACCAGATCCCCAGCCCTATCCAAGGAGGCACAGGATCTGTGGCACTGGGCGGTCTCCCAGGGGATGTTCCTGGTTCCCTTCCACCTGGCAGGAGAAAGAAACACCATCGCGTGTGTCACGAGTGGGAGCTGCGCCAGGATCAGGTGGATCAACTCTTCCGACGATGGGGCAAACCCCAAATCGACCTGTTCGCAACAGCGACTAATGCAAAGTGCCAGAGGTTCGCCAGCAGGTTTCCCCAGCCGAGAAGCATGGGCGATGCGTTCTCGTTCCCCTAGGACGGCCTATACCTGTATGCGTTCCCTCCGTTGCCGTTGCTGCTTCGACTCATCAACCAGCTCAAGAGGTCCCGGTGCAGGATGATCCTCGTCGCGCGGCCGAGGCAGATCTGGTTTCCGGACCTTCTGGACTTGTCAAAGTCCCCATCCATCAAGCTGTCGGCGGACGCGGATCTTCTCTCCAGAGAAGGAGGCACCATCTTCCACCACATCGCTGAACCTGCAGGCTTGGCTCCTGCAGCGCTAGAGTTTGGAGGGTACGATATACCGGCCGACTGCAGAGAGGTTCTTGCAAAGGCCAGGGCGTCCTCGACTCTCAAATGCTACGGTCACAAGTGGAAGAGGTTCTCTATCTGGTGCCGAGCACAGAAGATCAACCCCCTACGGATTACGGCCCCTCAAGTGCTGCCGTACCTGCTATCGCTGGCAAAGGCTGGGCTAGCCCAAGCCTCCATTAAGATTCATCTGGTGGCGATCTCCAGATATACCAGAACCACAGGACGGACGTCCCTGTGGTCCCATCGACTGGTAAAAGAGTTTATGAAAGGACTGTTCCGGTCGTTCCCGCCGGTGAAGGCCCCGGCGTGGGAACTTAATGTGGTGCTGACCAGGCTCATGGGGCCCCCATTCGAGCCGATGCACTCCGCACCGACAAAGTTTGTGTCGTGGAAGACTGCATTCCTGGTGGCCATTACCTCCGCACAACGAGTGGGAGAGATCCAGGCCCTATCCTGCAAAGCACTGTACTTGACTTTCCATGCCTCGAGGGTGGTGCTTAGGACGCACCCCTCCTTTATGCCCAAGGTGCCGTCGGACTTCCATCTTAACAAGCCCCTGGTGTTACCTGTTTTCTTCCCGTCTCCTTTGTCGCCGGCTGAGAGGACTTTGCACTCGCTGGATGTGGCTAGAGCGCTGAAGTTCTACGTGGACCGCACAAAGAGTTTTCAGAGGACATCACAGCTGTTTGTGAACTTTGGACCTATGAATCAAGGAAAGGCTCTCTTGAAGTCTTCTATTTCCAGATGGCTCTCCGGCTGCATCATGCACTGCCACCGGTTGGCTAACCGACCGCTGCCAGGCCGTCCGAGAGCCCATTCGACCAGAGCGATCGCTGCTACTACGGCGTTCCTATCTGGTGTGCCCCTGCTGGACATCTGCAGGGCTGCTACGTGGAGGTCGACGCACACCTTCACGAGATTCTACTGCGTCGATCGGGATTCCAGGGAGGAGTCCAGGGTCGGGCAAGCAATGCTGCGCAACCTGTTCGCTTAAGGTGAGCCTGGTGAGGAGGTAAGAGATGCTTAATGTTGAGTTGTTGTATTGCTTAATGTTGAGCTTTTTGCCACCTCCCGTGGTTGTGCATGTGTGTACTGCTATGTATTCTTATATTCATGAGCATGTGAATCCATGCCAGACCCCATGCTGGAGAAGGAACAAGTTATTTACCTGTAACTGTTGTTCTCCAGCATGGGTCTGGCATGGATTCACCTGCGAACCCTCCCGCCTACCCCTCTGCGGCTCTTCACTTGGTCATACTGCCACTTCATGTGCTACCAAATCTGAAGATGGCTGCCAGAGGCGGGGCTTAGGGAGATGGTAGTCATTGGCTTGGTCAGTATGACGCAGAGATCAGTGATTGGTTACTACTACGAAAGACAGATCAGAAACGAAACTGATACTGATTTTTCTTTACCGAGGATTCCCAGCCTGACGACGGGGAATATTCATGAGCATGTGAATCCATGCCAGACCCATGCTGGAGAACAACAGTTACAGGTAAGTAACTTGTTCCTTACTCCTCTGTGCAACCACTCCTCCATCTGAGCATTCTTTATATTGGGGTTCGTGGGATGATCTAGTTGGGCTTTCAGAATAATTATATAGAGTAAGAGGCTCTAAAAAAAACTCTTCCTTACTTCATCAACTTAACATTACACTCTGGAAAGCTGTCTGTCTGCAAGAAAACCTCCTTTTTCACTGACTTTCACTGCAGCTCTCCTCCCCTAGACCGAATTGCTATCACTGAAACCTAGATTTATCCATCCAACACTGCGACTTTTGTCGCCTTACACAACTCCAAGCTATCCCTCATTCACTCTCCTTGACTGATGAGCAGAGGTGTAGGCGTTGGACACCTACTCTCTCCTGCCTAATTGCCTCGCAATTCTCAAATGCCACGTCCTCTTCTACCTCTTTTTAAAATCACCATCTCCACTATTGCTCTCCCTTGTGTGGTTCACATCTCCATCTATCGGTCTCCTGGTACCACTGGGCCATTATTTGATCGTGGGCAACTCCTTAATTCTCTTTCCACTAAACATCACCTCATTCTCCTAGGTGACCTTCCCTCTCCAACCAACTCTCAGAAATGTGAACTTCAATCTTTTCTTAATGAACGTGTGCTCCATTCTATCCATAACCCACCTACCCACACAGGGGTAGATCTTTGGATCGCTTTTTCATCTCCACCTCTCCCTCTCCCTCTGCCAATAATACTATTACTCACTCAGTTGTTTCCACCACCATCTCCTTTCCACCCTCTGACCTTTCCTCACCACTTGCTTCACCTACTACTAAAAGGAAAATTAAACCTTCTGCCATACCACTCCCTTTCTCTCTGACCTACAGTTATCACTCTCCTCCTTCACACCAAATGCCTCTTCGACCCACCAACTCTGCCTTCTCCAGTTGCCAATCCTTACTATGGCGCCTTCTCCTCTGACTTCCCACTACTTACTTTTACCCCTAAGTCTCATTGTCCTCCGCCATGGCTCATCGCATTCATATCCTCTCTGCAGACATGGTTCGGCTGTTGAGCAAATGGAGGTGTACTCACTCGCAGGAAAACCGGCAACTCTACCTCTCTGCCCTGAACTCACCGAAGTCCGCACTTGATAGGTAGAAAAAGGAATTCTACCTAACCCTCATTGACCCACTTCAGCCATCCTTGGTGGCGACAGGTAAACTCACTCCTAAGTATAGGACTATCAACTCCACTCTTGAAGCTAATGACCTAGTATATTTCTATGCAAACGTGTCCAAAATGAGTGTCTCTACTGACCTTCGGGTTGTGTTCAACCATCTTACCAATTTATTAGACATCCACAACCTTTGCAACCCCCCCACCCCATACAAGCAGGTTTACACTCACATCAGTCAATGGAAATTGCTCTCATGAATGCATCTTACTTCATTGCCTCTGCTAAGCACTCCAACTTAACCTCCATCCTAATTCTCCTTAACCTGTCTGCTGCCTTAGACACTGTCAATCACTCTGATCTCCTAGATACTTTCTTCTTGAGATTCATGGTCGAGGACTTGGCTGGATTGAATCCTACCATGCCAATTCTGTCCCTGTAAGCAACAACACCTCTAAATGTTTGTGTTCCACAAGGCTCTGACTTGGGTCAACTCCTTTTTACACTCTACACTTCTTCTCTTGGGGGATTAATCTCCTTATTTGGGTTCTCGTACCAGCTCTTCGGGGACAACACCCAAATATTCTCTTTTCCTGAATTCTCCTCATCTTTCTGCCATTAAATATGGGATGGCATTGCACTCTAAAGTCAAACTCTACCAAAACAGAGGTGCTCTTCCCTGCCAAAAGTTCTCCCCTCTCTTCCTCCACTTACCTAGTCCCCACCTTACATTCTCCCCTACTCTTCAGCTAGAAACCTTGGTGTTCTGTATGAACCATCTCACACCGTCTCTACTTTCATCTGGAACAGCCGCTCACCTCAACCTTCTAAATATTAGAAAAATCAAGCGTCTCCTTCCTTTCAACACCGCCAAGTAACTCTTAACCACTCTTGTGTTCTCTACACTAGACTCCTGTGCCAGCATCCGCTTTGGCGTTGCGATACACAACCAGATTTCCAGCACGGCAAAAAGGTATAGATTCCGAAAAACCCATTAGCTTGAACCATTGTGCGAACAAATTGAGGTTCACACAGGAGAAGGAGCACTTATTTCGGTTAGGTTTGACAAATATTAGATTCTCACAAATAGCAGCACAGAACGAGCAACACATGTACTACTGTTGCAGTTGCTGAGGTTATAGACTGGGCAGTATTCTAGGCCCTTCATCTAATTGATGTTGGTAATGGTAGGGGCTGATATATTGTGGTGAAGAGTTGAGGTAGGTGGAAGATGGTGTTGGAAAGGTAACGCCATTTTGGTAGTGGATGCACAAGAATATTAACAGAATAGAACGCAGGCCGTGATGTGGAGCCGTGACTGTGTAGTTAGCTTGAATAACACATTCTCTTTTGTTGTTCCCCAGGATAAAAGCCTAGGTCTGAGGCACCCAGAGTGCACAGATAACTGCTAATTCTATCCAGCTGTGGGGCCTGAAGGTGGTTGCAATGTAATGTAATGTTATGTTAAATGAACTTGTAAAGCGCACGGTCGCCCAGGGGCATCATGGTGCTAGAGAGGAAAACTGCCTACTCAAGAGGAAAAAAACAGTGGAGAGAAGGACTAAAATAGAGTGGGTTTAAGAGCTTTTCTAAAGCCAAGATGGTTTGAGGTGCCGCTGAGTGACAGTGGAAGGTTGTTCCAGAGCTTAGCGGCTGCAATGGAGAAGGCCCGGCCACCGATCCTTTCACGGATAAATCTTGGAACCAGAAGTAGATTGGTGGTGGAGGAGTGTAGGTCACGTTCCGGGATGTACCAAGAAAATTTGGACTGCAAAAACTCGTCTCCTTGGCCATGGATTGCCCAGTGAACCATACATAGCGACTTAAAATGAATGCACTGGGCTACCGGAAGCCAGTGAAGACGTTAAAGTACTGGCGAAATATGAGCACCACAGGGAGAGCCAGTGGCTAGCCTAGACGCCAGATTCTGCATGCGCTGGAGCAGTTGTATCAAACCCATTGGTTGAGACAGATGCAAATAGTTGCAGTAGTCCAACCGCGGGAGCACTAGCGCCGCCGCCACCACAGGGGAGCGGCAGGCTTCCGGTATCATAGGAAGGACCTTCTTAAGAACTCTAATCTGGTGGTGGGCAGACTGGCATGCAGCAGTAACCTGGTTGGCCATAGAGAGGGATGCAGAGAGGATAACTCCCAGATTTTTTACCTTACTAACTGGGCTAGGTAAATGACCTAGAGAAGTAGGCCAAAAGGCAGAGGTCCACAGTGAGGGGTCGGAAGGACAGCCCACCACCATCACCTCCGTCTTATCTCCATTAAGTTTGAGCCAGTTCTGGTCCATCCAGACACCGACTGCTCTAAGGCAGTCATGAAGACAAGACGAGACTTCTGCCTGATCCTGACCTAAACGCATCAGGATTTGGGTGTCATTAGCATATGAATAACAGTTCAGTCCGTATGAGCGAATAAGGCAAACTAGTGCCCAAATATAGATATTGAACAGGATTGGGGAAGGAGGATCCCTGTGGGACACCGCAAGTGAGGGGGCATGAGAAGGAGAGAAAAGGGGGCATAGCAAGGGTTTGTGTGTGGTCCGAGAGAAAGGAGGTGGACCATGCAAGAACAGAGCCAGATATCCCAATCTGCGCCAAACGCGAAAGGAAGATGGGATGGTCAACCATGTCAAACGCGGCTGACAAATCCAGCACCTCCCACATCGACTAGCCTAGACATGTCATCTTGTACGGAGACGAGCACGCTTTCCGTGCCCCTCCCCGGTCTAAAACCAGCCTGGGCAGGGTTGACGATTTGAGAAGATTCCAGGAAAGAAGGTAAGAGGTGTGATGAGAGATTCCAAAAGTTTTGACAGAAAAGGAAGCAAAGAAATGGGACGAAAGTTAGCCGGGACAGTGGGATCAAGTGAGGGATTTTTCAAAAGGGCGATGACCCTTGCTGATTTCAGCTCCGAAGGAACTTGGCCTGACTGGCAGGAGTTATTTATCGCTGCTGTAATATGTGCTAGAATGTCAGGGGCAATCTGCTTCATAATGGTGGCCGGAATGGCATCCTCAGAAGAGGATGATTCAATCTTTTAAATAGCTTCTAAGACCTCTGCCTCAGTGAACAGAGGGAATGTGGACCAGTTGGTGGAAGGGTCGGGAGAGGGGGCAGGCGGAGACACAGTGGCATCAGGGGATGTTATCGCATGTATGTGGGTAGTGATGCGCCCTGTAAAGGGTTAATTAATGAGAACCGGGCATAAAGTTTTGTGATGCCAAGAGGCTAAACCAAGATTTAAAAGCACTACTGCCTTCCCAAGAGTGGTCATCCCATATGAATTACACCAAGATACACCACCAAAGCTAATAAATCTATGAAAGTCGGATCCAAAAGCGGTGCTCCAGTCATGTCTTTACTGGCCACTGGGGTTTTGAAAGAGAAGGGGGGGGGGCAGTGTGTCTCAAAACGTCTTGCGATTTGGGATAGGAGGCACAGAGGTGTTGCCAGTAAATTTAAGTTCAAGGTTGAGGAGTAGCTTGTGTGCGCTGCAGCATCTGGTATTGTCTTATCAAAGTGGAGTTGGCCCCACCAGTTTACTTCAGGCATGTCTGGAATGCAGGGGTGCACATCACGTGGCAGTCTTGATTTATCAATATGCCATTATGCTTCAGTAACCAATCCAATACATTGATCCGTCAGTGACATTTTAGAGGGACAATGTGTTGGGGGAGTGGGGTTAGATAATGTGTGGCCAATCAGTTCAGGGATTATAGAGGTGCATTTGCATGTTATATAGGCGTTAGTCAATGAGAGTGGTGGGATACCATTGTATCCTAAACAACCAAATGTGTTAATTTCCAACTATATAACCTGTACCTCTTTGGGATGTGAAACTCCATGTCATTTTAGTTCTATGGGACCGTCTTGGACCTTTTGCATGTAATAAACCTGATTTTCTTTTGCAAAATGGTGCAGTAGTTATTTAGCCCTTTGGACAATTTATTTGTGTTTGGTTTTTGGGTAATTGCTTCTTTACATTGGTTTACCCAACTATGCTTTCTGTCCTCTCGACAAGATCATTAACTTCTTTACCAAGACTCTTTGTATTCCCTCACTTCACAACTACGTTCTCGTACCGCCATCAGGCTGGATGGCTGATGATGCAAAACCGGGCCAGATTAAAATGTAATTTTCTGGTTCACTAATCTATCCATGGTAAGGCACAACTGTATCCTCTGATATCCAACTCATCAAGCCTTCTCAATCTCAACGCTTCCTCCTCGACTACCTTTGTGGCTCCTCGCCCTCCCCGTGCTTCCTCTCACTCCTTGGTTCGTCTTGCTCCACTTGCATGGAATTCTCTTCCCCTGCACATCTGAGAAACTGTCCACTCTGATTTGTTCAAAACCAAGCTAAAAGCCTACCTCGCCTCAGTTACCCTCTTAATCTCTCATTTGCCTGCTAGCTACATTGTTCCCTCACTTCTAACCTGCCTGTGTCTCGCTTCCTCTGCCTCCACTCTAGCACTTCACCCATCATGGTCTCCTCCTGAGCAAAGCAGGCCGTAAAGCCTACCAGCACTGACAAATGTTTAATATCATTAATCTATGTATGTCTACTGATGTATTGTCCCTTGTACCAATTCCATTTACTCCCCTCCACAACCTGGTCAGAACGTCCCTCAAACTCACCCCATTGCTTTTCTTCAAATCTGATTTCAATAATTTCTTATCTATTCCGCTTTCTTTTGTGTTCAAAAGATCAGTGTTCCTCCTGT
The DNA here is from genome assembly GCF_040938575.1 of Ambystoma mexicanum. Lineage (NCBI taxonomy): Eukaryota > Metazoa > Chordata > Amphibia > Caudata > Ambystomatidae > Ambystoma > Ambystoma mexicanum. Next base: position 913,804,051 of record NC_090930.1, on the reverse strand, counting down.
ATATAAATAAAATAGATTTGAGAAAAAAGCAATGACTAGAGAAAGCAGAGAAGTGGAGAAAGCAGGCAAACTTGATCTGTGCTTTGGACATCTTGAAAATATTGTTAAAGGAAGCAATAGCCCTGTCCTTAACGTCAGAATGAACAGGTGTTTCATATGCATCACATGCAGATTGTTGTATACTAGGAAGAAAAATGGATTTCTGAAATGTTTGCTGCACATAAGGATCGCTAGCTTAATTCCTGTGAAGAACTTTAAATAGTCTTCATTTGTTTTCTCTTTGCTCCTGCAAAGGTTTTACTATAAAACCTTAAGACAAGGAATGGAATTGTAAGATTTCAGTTTTCAATGTTTGTTTGCAGTTAGTCTATTTGCTTTATTACCTGTATTATAAAAGGTCTGCATTGTGAGTAGTCAAAAGATACACATGATGTGATTCCAGATGCTGTTGGGCTATTCAACTCCTTCAATGAACCTCTGCACCTAAATCCAGTGTTGCTCTTGATTCAATGAGGTTACCAATTTCAAAATCCAATCATGGCTCAGGGATCCCTTTGGGTTGTTCCATTTTGCCCTTGTCAAATGTCACCTCTGATTCCCTTCTGTGGGTTTCTCTAGCTACTACAAAGTTGACAGTCCTGATTTCCCCTCTAATGACATTTGTTGCTGCATCCCAAATTGTGTCTCTATCATTTTCCTGGAAATATTGGGATATTGTATTGGCGCGATCTGCTGTAATTGCTGGATCTCTCTCAATTTAAAGGTTGATGGCTTGCATGATGGGGTTTTAATGACACTGATGCAACTATTAAGACCAGAGCATTGTCCTACACATCTGTACTATTCACATAATTTAGGAATAGCATATTTATAGCTATTAAGAACATATATTTTTGATTGTATTGCTTCTGGATGTGGGAATAGGTGTGCAGTCCCTTTCCTTCTGGTCATTACATTTCCATGCTTCTGTCATTGAAAGATCTCTCAATGCTTTTTCATCCGAATGGAGAGTAATGTGCCAGTTGTGGGGGAGGGTCGTATCCACTTTTTTTAAGTACACATTATTAATCATCTGCCACTAACTCGCTCTTCAAAAGATGATCTAATAGGAAGGAGCTACTGAGAAAACCTGCCACTGTTTCGTGACATAAAGCACCATGTAAGAGAAAAAAAAGTCTATGAAATCTCCTTAGCATGAGGAATCTGCCCTCTGAATCCTTCAAAACACCACTTTGTGACAAATGTACCCTATGTTCTACAACTCTTTCATAACATGAATTGGATGGACAATTTATATTAGAGAATCTTGACTAATCGTAATGGGAAAGGTGTTTCATGAAATAATCACTACAGTGTGATCAATGTCTAGGACCTGCATCTGTACTGGTGTCTGCCTGGTTGGATTTTAAAGCCGTGATCACTAATGCTTCTCAGCTGATAACTTTTACTAATGCTATGAGGCCCAAGGGGGTTGCAGTTCATGCAACACATTACAGGGTTACAATTTGAGGGCAGCTGTGAGCTATTTAGCACCTGCTTAGACGAGCCTGGCTAGCTGCATACCAACAGCTACCAGGAGCAACCTTTGGCTCCCCAGGCCAACTGATGCCAAAGAAGCACAACTATGTGAATTTAACTCTGTGCATTTGCATCATTCTATAAACATTAGGGCACGTCTATACACCATTCAAAGAGGTTATGAATAATGGAGCAAGTGATATGTTTGCATTTTATGTGAAAGACAGGTTTGAGGAACGCGGTTTACTAGCTCCTCTTTCTCCAGTGGTAACTCCTGGTCAATGCTTGATTCCCAGGAGCTGCGTTTAGCTCTTGCTTATCCTACCTTCATTTTGATCCCTGCACTAGAAGGATCGCCCAAAATGTTTCCAAACTAAAATAATGCTCAGTGGGATAAATCCTAGACTAAGTTTGGAGGATGGGAAATCTAAATATGGTAAGAAAACCTTGTCATGCCTGCTGATCGTGTACATGCACATGGTTTTTCCGGCTCCTGTAAAGGGGCACACAGCTTGGGCTTTCAGAACAGCTGCCAGGCCGTTCTTTACTCGCTGGAAGATGCCGGCACTGTTGCCGTGGCAATGTTGTAGGGTCATTGAATGGCCAATGCTATCCGGCGTCACGTGTCAGCTGACGTCGTTTCACATGCCAGCTCTGCTACCGAGCTCTGCGTTTCTATTTAAAGAAACCGCACGGACGAACGGGCGCTTCTGATTATTTGTAATTCTGAAGCTTAGTTCACATATCTGCTTTACAGCATCTGGTGAACGTTCTATCTCAATTTGTATATCCCCACAAACCATTTTGGGCTCCACCCACAGTTTCCTGACTTCTAGAAAACGCTCCTCTCCTCGTACACGGAACGCTGAGGACAGCGTATCTTAACCTATCTCTCTAGCAAGGGCTCTCCTGGCATATAGCCTATTCCTTTGCAAGTAAGTTGTGCTCCGAGACTACTGCTGATTATACCTGGTCTTGCTACCTGTATCGAGGCTCTCCGTCCCCAGCTGTTTACAGTGTTTCACGTGGAACTTTACTTGGCATTTCCGTTTGTCTTCTAATTACCAGTTAACTTCGCTTCCTATTGGGGGTTAACTGTCCACACTGCTCCTACTAAATTCTCCAGACCATATAAGAACACCATCTTGTCTTGATCACGAGGAAATACAACCAGGGCTCATTCCACGCAGTATAGTGCACCGAACTATGGACACTGTGCTGATTTCTTGATCCAGTGCACTGACCCAGCTCTAGTGCGTCCCTCGTGCCATACGGGTTAGTTCCCCTACTAACATTCCATCCTAATTGCATTGTTTCCAAGCATTCTGTTTGGACAAACATAACTGATAGCTTGCAATCTCCTTTTGGATATGAACACTTGGAGTACATGGGCTGTAGGGGGAATAGGTAGGTGAACATTACAGAATTCCTATTTTTTACTTCCATTCCTAGTCTAATTCTTGAAGGGTTCCTCCAGTGGTCCAATGAAGGGTCTGGCTCTTCATTTATCCAGGTTAGTCGACAACCTTTTAGACTGGATAGAAACCTATCTGAAGGCTGAGTATTGAATACTGTTCTCCATTGCTTTGTGGATTTCATCCCCCTTTCAAGTAATTGAATTCCCTAGCCTGCAATCGCAACGGCTAGTGAGGTACATCACTGAGAAGGCCTTGTCAACTAGAGTCATTCCGTGTCTCTGGCGAGTCTTTCTTTGTTGATTGTTATACTATAAAGATTGTGCCTGAATTGTAACACCTTGAAACAGTGTGATCTGCCACTAATTAAGTACCCTTCCCTAAAGGGTCTTCATTCAGAAGGAAATGACCAACACACCCCAAGACCCACCACATCCGTGGGTGTACCCAAGAACCACCAAAAACCTCCACCACTATAATTTTAACACAAGACCTAGTAGGCACCCTTTCACACAAAACATGCATGTTAGCATATTGATACATTTGCTTAAGCATGAGGCAAAATCTCGGCCTTAGAAGGGCTTGAACTTCTCCTTCGGCCAATTGAACACTTCCCTTTTACCTTTCCTTCATCTTTCAGGATCTTCTATGTCTACCATAGTGGTTAGGATCCTGAATGCTCAAGGCAAGTCTGGGCTCAGGTAGTTCATTAAAGACATGAAATCTGTGACGACTTCTTTTAATTATCATGATTTGGTTTCTGCACTATAGGGTGAGTATTGAGATGCATAGTAAAACCGACAAATTATTGCCAATAACTTTTGACTAGCATGACTGATTTGGTTAAGAAATTCTGCTAACAGAATGTTTGTCAATGGCCAGCCCAGACTGGAAGATCCTGGTCCCTATTGGTTTTCCCATACTCCAAATGTTGCTCCAGCGCACAGCCGAAACTGATGTACGGAATTGGACCGTGTACGAAACAACTTGGACATGAAGCATTGATCTGATTTCCGGCAAGGGTTTGGGGTTATTCCGTCCAGTAGATAAAATATTTGACGGAAGAGGTACCCTCGTCTCCAAAAATATCTAACTCCGATGGTGGACTGCAGCAGAGAGAATTTTCAGAAATAAGAAAGCAGCCCTTTTTTCTCCTAAATTCTGTAGCTTATAACCTTTGACTTGCTTGATGGAATCGGATGAAATGTTCAAAACTGTGTCGAACCCCCCCAGGCCTCACTCAAACTGCACATTTTGGGAACAAATCATTTAATCAAATGAAAGTTAAGAAAAGAAAACGCCAGTTTCAGTATTTATCCCATTTATTTTCCCATACAGTACAGTTTTTTAAACGGTCGCAGTACGAAAACCGCTGGGCAGGTTTGACCCAAATAAGAAACTACTTGTGCACAAAGTGTGGACTTATATTTCTTGAATGGCTTAGAGTTAATCCCACTCAAAAAGAGGGCTCCTGGCTAGGCTCCGATTTACCCAGGTGGGTACGTGAATTTTATAGGGAACACAATAATCGGGTTGAGTGAGGGAACACACTTTCATAGCTATACCCCTACGTGCAAGAAGACCTTGTTTTCAAGAGTTGTGTGGGTCGAAAAGACAGTTTTTGCCCCTAGTTTTGAATTCATATTTATCACAATCAAAAAACACAACAGGGACACAATTGATTTTCACAGTTTTGTACAAAATACACACAGGTACGATCCAGTCACATTGACTGGAGTTGATAAGCATTTGGCATTTTTCTTCCTGTTTGAAATCTACAGAATTCAATTTACAGATAACATGTAAGCACAAAGACAGGGTCACAGTGCACAATTAATAGTGTTAGCGATAGGCACTGATAAAGAGCCGTCGACACGACTGTTTTGGCCAAAACGGGAAAGCTGTTTAGTGAAGCTAACAAGTGCTTGGCCTTTTAAACTAAACTGCTTTCCCATTTTAGCCAAAACACAATAGTGTTGACTCTTTTTATCAGTGTCTTTTTATTATTATCTATCGCTAACACTGTTGTGCACTGTAAATTTGTCTTTGTGCTTGCATGTTATCTGTAAATTGACTTCTGTAGATTTCAACAGGAAGAGACATACCTAATGCTCATCAACTCCAGTCAATGTGACCGGAATGTACAAAACTGTAAGAATCAATTTGTCCCTGTTGTGTTTTTTTGATTGTGACAAATGTGAATTAAAATATTGTGGCAAAAACTATCATTTTCGACCCACACAACTCTTGAAAACAATGTCGTCTTGCACATAGGGGTATAACTATGAAAGTGTGTTCTCTCACTCACCCTGATTATTGTGTGCTTATATCATTCTTGGAAGAAACCCCTCCAGGACATTTTAGAATATTTAACAGAGAATGGAGTGCCCCCGTTCTTAAACTGTATACCAGCTGAGCTGCTTTTTACAGCAGAGAGGCTGAGTGAGGCTAATAACCTTTGATTTGCTGGATGGATTTGGATGAAATGTTCCAAACAATGTTTGTCAAGAGTATTGCTAAATTGGAAATTTTAGTAATGTTTTGTTAGAAAATGAAATGGTTAAGAAAACATTAAAACGTTTCAGCCTACACTCATTCATTTCCCCATAGAGGAAAAAGTGCAATTATTTTAACGACCGTAGCGTGAAAACCGTTTGGGCATGCACACTGCCTTGGTGCTTTGCAGAAGAGGCTTTCCAAAAAATGTGACTGCTGCCTTATTCCTCGATGCAATTGATTCCCGCAATATTACCAGGAGAGGCCACAAATGGTGTAACTCAAAACGATATGTGGAGGAGGAAAAAGGATGCCATCAAACTTTGGAATACAGTCCCCCACAACCTTGCAGAGTCCAATAATGTTCTTGACTTCAGAAACACTCCAAACTCTATGTAGTCACTCCTTTTGGATCACTTGATTGTTTTGAACCACAGAACTTAGATGGCCTGTCCGTGGGTGCTATATCAATACCAGTAGTTAGCACATCAGGCTAGAAGTAGGGAAAGACACCATATGAAGTTAGGGATTTGGGGCTGAGGATACAGTTACAGGTAGAACAATTTTGGTTCATCAGGAGACGACAGTGGGAATCTCAACATTACAGTGGCAATGCTGCAAAACTCACTTAGAAAAAAAGTGTCACATGAAGCATTAAAGGGGGGGAAAAAGCAGTGGAGTGAGGGAAACAAGGTGGGCATGTGTTGTGTGGTTGTGGGAATGTGGAATACATTTAATTCTTTGCAGTTTTTCCCATTATTGCTGGCATCTGCAAACCGCTACTCTACTGCAGGAATTTGTTATTGGAAATTAATACTGTGAAATTATTGCAGAAATAAAGGCATAAGAAAAAAAGGATTAACATCGGCAGTGCCCACATCTACTGGGCAGGGGACAATAGATAGCTGGCCCAAAAAAAAGAAATTTGTGCAACACCCACAGAATCCACCGCCGACAGCCATAGCTAGTGGGACCTCAAACTATGCAACCTGTTTGGCTGTGGCCACTGTCCATGACTGAGGACGTGACTAGTGGGCCCTGAGGAACCGAATGTATAGCAACACTCATGACAGTCGAAAACCATTTAAGGTGATCATATTTAATGCAACAAAACCCCTGAAATTCAGCACTCTCATTTCAATCAATCATCTCGGAGAACAGGAATGTGTCACATGTAACAATCCGTGTTTGGGTGGTGGGGGGCAGGGACGTCATTTAGCGGTTGCCAGAGGTCGCAACTGCGACCTCTGAGGACTGAACTGCGACCTCTGAGGACTCCCTTGTGACCTCTATGGTCTCCCTTGCGACCTCTAAAAAAAAAAAAAAAAAAAATTTAATGCAAGCTCTTGGGCTCTGGCCAGCACCATGTGGCTCTTTACTTCTGGAGTGGCTGGCTTTCTTGTTCAGGCCCCTCATTGATTTAGTCTGTTCTTAAACACCTCCACTCAGCCTTTCATCCTTCTGAGGTCAATAAATGAGTACCAACACAGGTTGGGTGATATTGGGCCATAAAGCACTGGCCAAGATTGGAAACTGGGATTTGTAACCAAATACAATAAGGAAAATCACAAGATCAACAAAATACTGCAGAAACGCTGGCATCTGCTCAAACTTGATGAACATATTCGAACTCAAGTGGGGGACAAACCACAAATAATTTTCAAAAAAGCAGATACTTTGAAGACAAAATTGAGCCAATCGCTCCTACCAGAAGCCAAGATAAACAATACCAACACATGGACTTTATCACCCATCAGAGGTTTCTGAAAATGTGGGATGTGCACTATGCGCAAATTTGCAAGCAAACCGACCGACTCTATAAAGGACATCAATGGGAAAGAAATCAAAATCAAACAAGTGATCAACTGCTGCACGAACTTCATAGTATACGGCATAATATGCGCATGCAAGAAAATATACATAGGCAGCACCATTCGAGAATTGCGCATAAGAATCGGGGAACATTTGGCGAAAATAGGCAGCCAGGAGCAGAGACTACCTCTAGCAGCGCACTGGCAGGAAGAACACCAAATGGAAAAGAAAGATTTTAAATTTGTGGGTCTTCAACATGTGCAATTGGGCAGAAGAGGTGGAGACGGAGAAAAGGCGCTAAGTCAGGCAGAAGCCAAAATCATATGTAAATTGAACAGTACAATAACTGGTTTGAATTCGGATAATGAGATGGCGTCTTTCCTTTAAACGCCCAATCTAAGCAATATCCGGTGCAAGAAGGTTACAATAAGGTCTTTGGAACTGAACTAAATGATCTGATTCTTCAAAGAAATACAATGCTTGAAATGAGTTGAAATGATTAATTAACACACACTAATAGCCATTTCTTGTAGTTTCCAACTAATAGAAATGGCAGTTAATTGTGCTACATACAGATCAGGTACATGTGAATATGGAGAATGCGTATGCAACACCAAATGAATTGTATTCAGCAGGGAGGCTTTTTAGTAACTTTGTATATAAGCATTAATTCCAAGTAAGTCTAACAATACTGTTCAGGTAAGGGCAGTGAGTAATAGGTTAACATCAGTTGCGAGCTATTAGAACTCCCAAAGTATGGCGCCTGCAATATGCAGGACGACCTAGTAGGAAAAAAGGAGGGACTCGAGCTTTGTTTGTTGCCGAGGCAACATACAAAAAACACTCCAAAATGGGGAGTGTAAGCAGCAGCGCAAATGCGAGAGACGCTGGAGGGCCTGTACTCGAGGTAAGAGACTATCAACATTTTCAGAATAGTAGCGAAATACGCATAAAGCGGATAGAGTAGCTTTAAGTCAGCGGGCACTCTGAAGTGAAAGTAATGTACACTCTAAGCATAATTTTTGAAATTAATGTAAACAGAAGATAGCGGAGCTATTTTTTGTAACGCGAATGTAAAATGCAGATGCGTGAAAGCAACAAATACAATGTGGTCACAACTGCAATGGCGAACATAAATCGCATTTAGAGTATCAATAAGAGTGCCCGGGCAAGGGTACATGCGGATACAATTTCCGCAATACAGTTAATGGTAATTTTGAAATAAGACACTAACTTTTTTGAAATTGAACATGCAGGGATTGAACTATCTCCGCTACAGGGACACTAGAAAGAGGCAATGTGCCAATTTAATGCAGATTGAGTTCACACATAATGTGCACAATCAAAAGAGAATCCATACATGTTTCGTAGATATAGTGTCTATACTATCTCGAACTGAGAAAGTTACCGTTAATATTTGTTCACAGGGATTGGACACTTAAAAAAGGAACTCAAACTAACCCACAAGGACTTTAAATGATATTATGCTGTGAAGGTAATGTGAAACTAAACGAGATTTCAAGAAAACTAAACATATGAGAACAATATGGTACGGCTGTACTACTGTTTTCTGTTGAAACATTCCTGCAAATCTGACTGTTTTTGTTCATCTCTCCCTTGTTATTTTTGTTAAATTACCCAACAATCCTCCCCTATTCCAACCCCCAATTTCGGAGAATTTTTTATTTTTATGTTCATTTATATTTTTTCTGTGTAAACCATATAATGTATATTTAAATGGACTATTAGTATGAATAGCCCTGATTTGAAAAAGGCTTTCAGTAGCCGAAACACGTGTCCTTACAAGGGGCGCAAAATTAAAAAATATATGGCGCATTCCTTGATCTGAGTGTATAAACATTGCCTAAATTTCCAGGTGGTTTTATAGACTTCCTACCACCCATCTCAGACTGGATGCGACAGACCAGCAATACCAGAAACTCTTAAAACAAACAAACCTAAAATTACCAAAAGTGTCGCCTGGCAGAGTAGTCTCTTAAAGGAGTCTAATTACGTATATACTAAATCTAAAGAAGGACCTTACGAACAAGAAATAGTGAAAAAAGACATCCAGGGCCATTTTGACAAAACGGGCACCCATGGGTGTATGTCACACCACAGCACTCGATTCTGTCATTCCCAGCTATTCGAAAAGGCATACAGCACTTTCCATTCCTCCGGCATTGGAGTTTTCCATGGAGATGGACTACAGTGGCCGCTTACTGCCCTCAGACTTCCTAAGTTTCCCATCAGTCTCGGAACAAACACATGACTAGACCCACCAATGAGCGCTCAGAGCCTCACTCATCAAAAGGTTTTAAGCCTCCTCACCCCGTGAAACGCTGGTTCTGTTTAAAGTTGTTCGGCAAATCGAAGTTCCATCTTCATTGCTTGTGCCTTTTTGTATGCTAGGACCTTCCTTGTACTGAACCTTGTCTTTGTGCGCCCGGACAGATTCTACTCTACATTTGCATCACCGCCCGTGTATTTGAACTCTACCTCCTCTGTCTACATGGACTGCCTTCTTTTGAAAACCGCTTTTTGTGACACCAACATCCCAAAACCAGCTTCTTCTATACAGTCATCGCCAGCCTCGTGCCTCGGGTTACATTGAACTGCTCTGTACTGTAAACCTCCAGTGCTTACTTGGACTGCCTGCTTACTTCTGGATTTTACCTCTGTGCACTATAGGACGCTTGACAGTTAAGTGCATCTCCTCGTACCTAGCGCGCCCCTTGTGCCACCTGGGTCAAGAATGCCCTTACTAATCTCCATCTTGGTTATTTTCTCCTGTCGTTGTTCTTCTACCTGACTCTTCTTTGGCACGCCCAATTCCTGCTAAATGAGTAACAAACCCCCCTGTTGAGTTGTTGTCTTGTGATTAACCTATGCCAGGTTAGCAATCTTCCTTGTTCTTGTAGGGGGACTCTTTGATAACATCTGCTAGGAAGGAACATAACTGTCTGCTAGGAAGGAATGGAACTGTTGACCCAGTTAGATCTATAATGCTACACTCTGTCAAATTGTCTCTTGACATCCACCACCTTAATGACCTGTTAATTTTTCTTTTCAGCTGGTTCTGTGGCGATGTGCTCTCCCGCCCTTTTAGGTGATCAGTCCCTTTGTCTGCCTACTGGTTCTGCAAAGGGTCATATCACTGAAAAGAGTTCTTCCCTCAAAGAGAGGCGAATCAGGTGTTATTTAGCCCAAGCTCTACAATCAAAATCCAGAGTCTAGATTCCAAGTCCCGTCTTCTTGCTTCTAGTAGTCACCAGCCCGGTGAGTAACAGTGCGATACTGCAGCTGAGGATTCAGCCTGCAGTAAAAACGCAAAATGGTAGGAAAACTTAAACCACTGGCACCAGCCATTAATTGTAGGAAGGGTAACATCAAAATGTTAACATGAGAAGGTAGACAAAGGGGATACTAAGTAACCCCCCATCACTCCACATAGGATGCTGGGTCTACAAAGAGAAAAAGGTAAGTAAGTCAATTTCACTTTACTACTCTTAGAAACAGTAGTTTATCCAATAGAAGGTATTTAAACATTAACAGAAATCCAAAGGACTTCTCTGTGACACTACGCTGAAGGTGTTGTGTGTCACAATACAAAAAGATGATGCCTATGGAGTTTGTCAGACTCCAAAACCAAAAAGCACAAGGTTCAAATCAGAGAAAAATTATTGGGAAAGTGAGAAAAAGTTCTCGCTCCAGAATAAATAATTAAAGTCCTAAAGTCCAGCAAAAGAGCTGAGGTTCTCTAAGGTAGAAGGGGAATTAACACAGAAATGAGAATTCTCCCTAACAGCGACCCCCCGACCCCCTCACCCCGACCCCCCGATTAAGGGACAAGAGAATTTAATCCATTTCTGGATAAATCTCCTAATCCAGTCATGCTTTCTGGAGAGATCAGCATGTTGGGGATTATAGTCTGGCCTCTCAAGTGTTGGTGGTCTGTCTGAATTACAAAAGTAGATCCATACAAGTATGGCCAAACTTCTTCAGAGACAACACAATGGCATAGCACTTGCGTTCAATAGTTGCCCACCTTGTTTCACTGTCCTGTTTCCTACTGATGAAACAGATGGGGTGTTCCATGCCTTTCCCATCCAGCTGACTCAGAACTGCACCTATCCCTGTATTAGAAACATCTGTCTGTACAATAAAGGATTGGTTGTTGTCAAGCTCCAGTCTTGAGAGCTCCTGACTAAGGACTTTAAGTCCTTCAAAGGCTTGAACGCACTCCTCATTCCACCTGACCTCCTTGGGGTATTTGGTGAGGAGATCACATTCAAAGGAGAAGCTATGGTCCCCTAGCTCTCAATGAAGTTCCTATAGTAACAACGGAGACCTAGGCAGGCTCTCACTTGGGTTTTAGTAGTACAGGCGGCCCAGTCTTGTACAACGTGTAATTTGCTAGGTAATGGCCTTATTTCACCACCTCCTACCTCATGTCCAAGGTAGACCACTTTTCTCTGACCAATTTTACATTTGCTAGCCTTTATGGTCAGATGGGCCTGTTCAAGAGCCTGCAAAACATATCCAAGGTGGTCAAGATGCTCTTTCCAAGTGGGGCTGAACACTGCAATGTCATCCAAGTATGCTATGCAGAAGTCTTCCATCCCATTCAGAACTTGATTCACCATCTTTTGGAATGTAGCAGGTGCATGTTTGAATCCAAAAGGCATCACTTTAACTGGTGGGAGGCTTCCTGCTGTAGAAAATGCAGTTTTCTCCTTGGCATGGTCTGTCAGAACGATTTGCCAATAGCCTGATGTATGGTCAAATGTACTCCGTAACCTGGCTGAGCCAAGTTTGTCCACCAGCTCTTCTGTCTTAGGTAAAGGATGGCCATCAGTCGTGGTGACTGCATTAAGAGCTACATAGTCCTCACAGAATCTCAACTTCTCCAATCCTGCCTTTGGTACTAGTACAACTGGACTAGGCCATGGGCTTGTAAATGGCTCTATTACCCCAAGATCAAGTATCTTTTTGACCACTTCCTTTATGTGGGTTCTTACATGGTCAGACATCCTGTAACCCCTGCTTTTGACAGGGAGACAGTCACCAGTAAGAATATCATGCAGTCCGCAAGGGGTCAAGCCTGGTGTCTGAAAACAGGGAGTAAAGCTGATTCAACAGAGATTTTCACTCCTCTTGTTGTTTTAGAGACAGCGATTCACTCCTTCAATTTTTCCATCTAAAGATGTCCCCTGAGGAGGACAGGTAGAGTTTCACTCTCCTCTTGATCAGAGGCTAAAAGCAAACCTAGTTATGGTCTGGAAACCTATGCCTTTAGGCGGTTAGTGTGATAGAGCGTAGGGGCCTCCTTGGGATTGCCCAAGTCCACTAAATTGACCTCTCGAAGTTTGCCCGCAACCTTGAAGGGTCCAATCCATTTGTCCCGTAAGGCCCTCTGCCTTGTAGGTACCATAACTAGAACAAGCTCGTCTGGAGTAAACTCCACCATGTTGGCCTTCTCTTCAGGCTCTGGTTCTATCATTTTTTGCTATGCTCCTCCAGATACCTAGCACACAGTCAGTGACTCTAACTGGCTTGAGGGCAGGAGCAATCTCCAGCCCTTCCTTGATTAGAGTAAATGGACCTCTTACCGGATGGCCATAGAACAGCTCAAAGGGGCTGAAACCAACCCCTTCTTTAGGGACTTCTATAAGCAAAGAGAAGGCATGGCAGTAGAAGGGGCCACTTTCATCTAAGGGGCTCTTCTAAAGCACTTATCATGCTCTTCATAGTTCTGTTAAACCTCTCCACAAACACATTGATTTGGAGATGATACACTGTTAAGAACTTTTATGTCACACCACAGTTTTTCCACATACGCTGCATGTAGTGGGAAATAAAATTTGACCTCCTGTCTGAGATTAACTCCTTAGGAAAATCAACCCTGGTGAAAATACCAAAGAGGCCCTTAACCACTGCCTGGGCAGTAACAGTCCTCATAGGTATGGCTTCAGAATACCTGGTAGCATGGTCTGCCGCAACCAATATAAATCGGTTGCTTGAAGTGGGAGGGTCAAAGGGACCAGCAATGTCAATCCCTACCCTCTCAAAAGGAAATCCCACCACGGGGATGGGCACCAAGGGTGCCACATTCTTGGCTCTACTCTTGCCAGAAGTCTGACAAGTGTTACAGCTCCTACAGAATCTATCTACATCAGACACCATCTTGGGCCAGTAGAAATAGAGATCCTCTATTTGGTCTTCTTGAAGTTTAAGTGACCAGCCAGAGGGATCCCATGAGCCGACTGTAGGAATTGGGGTCTCTCCACCTTGGGAACTACAAGGCCTCTGTAGTCCCCTGGGGTAAACTCCATAGGCTCACTGTAGAATAGGCCATTGCCCCAGTACAGCCTATATTTTCCTTGTTTTACCTTGCTAGCTGGGAAGCTGCCTGTTGCCGAAGACCTTCAAGAGTAGGACACTCTTTGACCTCTGCTGAAGTCTTCCCTAAAGGGTCCACCTTCTGCCAGTAAAGACTGTAGCTCAGGATGGTCTTTAGGATCCGGATCTCCAAAATAGGGAAGGGCTTCATCCAGCTCTGTTTCATCAGCAGCTGTTTCACCACTTTCTGGTTGGTTTTCCCACTCCTCCTCAGCTGGGAAAGGGGTCACTGGTGTGACCTTGGACTGTCCTCTCTGGGATGTCCTAGTCATTTGAACATGTTTAGGTATTATACCGTTCTTTCTTCCTGAGACGTGGGGTTTTCCCTTGGTCTCTTTCTTTGGCTTGGAATTAGAAGGGTGTCCTTCTTGTGGACTGGGAGTTATAGGCACTTCTGTAACATTCTATTGAGTTAACCAAAGTTTCCTCTCGGGCCAATCTAGTTTGCTCCTGTTTCATTTCACTGAGAGGCCTGGAGGTGCTTGATACAACTCCAATCATCTTTGTCATTCCACAACACGCCCCTCCCACGCACCTCATTTTGTACACTGACTGGTATTCTAAAAGTCAGATTGTTGCACTGGATGAGAGCTGGCAATATTGGAACCATCTGGATTGGGCTTCCAGCAAGTTTAGTGGAACCTTTGGGTGCCGTAGCAACATCCTAAGGTTTGAAAATGTGTTCCTCAACCACTTTAATGCTTGCCCCCAGTGTCTCTAATGGCAGGGGTCTCCTGACCATTCACAAGTACACTGTCCTTGTAATGTTAGTTTGTTTTATCTGGAATGGAGTTGTACACATCCACATTATGCTGTTCCCACAGACCCAGTGACACTAAAGACACCCTGACAGACTCCAATGGGGTCTTCATCCGATAGTTGAAAGTTACTACTTGCCATATGAACTTCTCCCTCAGGGATGAAGACTAACGAGGCAGTGTGGACCCCTGAAGATCTACCATTACATCTGGGATCCCCTTCACCTGTTCAGTTAACCCACATGCATATCATTTACCAAATTATTTGGAATGGGGGCTTCTGCTGACCTCCCTCTGGTTTAGAACTAGATGTTTCATGAGATTGACCAGGTTTCCCATGGGACTTTCCATTATGTTTGTGGCCCTATTTTGGATGGTTTTATTTAGAATTCTCTTTTCGCTATTTCTTGTCCTGCTTCCCCTCATCCTTTTTGTGAGTAGCCTCAGAATCCTCGAGTGCCCCTGTTGGCAACCCACAAGTCTGCAGCCTTTGCTAGCTTTTTGGGATCAATCTCATTTGAATCAGCCAAGTGATGTCTCAGATCAGGAAAGCAGGCATCAAAAATAGATTCTAATAAACACTCATTCCTTCAAAGGTGTTCACTTTGAAAAACCTAGATGGTTGGGTTAAGGGTTACAAACATTCACACCCAGGTAGCCCAAGGGGTACCATCAGTCTTTTTGAGGGTACTAAACCTCTTAAGGTACTGAGAAGGAGTCTTCCCAAATTTGGCCAGCTTCATATTTTGACACTTTTTCTCAGGCTCACTCAATCCCTTACAGCATCACTTGCATCCTGGGGGAGCCTAGACAAAAGCCAGGGAATTAACACATTCCCCTTGCAACCCAGAAAACGATGATTGTACTCTAAAGCATCCAACCAATCAAAAATATCAAGTTTCACATCATACATATTTAAAGCTTCTTTGGGCAGGCAAGGCATCTTGGGGCTGGAAGACCTAGAGGACCCTGGGAGGGAAGCAGATTCAAGAGACAATCTTTTCATATCCACTGCATGCTGCATTTATATTTCCCTGATTCTGATATCTTGATGTTTGGTTTCTCTTTGAGCATCTAATCTTTTGGCTTCCAACTCAGTTCTCTTCATCTCAAGGAAAAACAACTTCTGGGCTCAATGTTGGACCTCGTGGGGTCCCAGTGGACATGGCTTGAGGCAAAAGGGCAGGCTGTGGCAACAAGGCGTTTCTATCCTGAGACTCCTCTACCTCTCCTGACTACACTTCCAGATTGGAGCTAGACTACATTTCTTGGTTTAGTAGGTGTTACAGGCCTACTACCCAAACTTTGGTGTTTCAACAACCTTGTAATCCACTCATTTGTATTTCCTTTTACAGTAAGATCCCAGACTTTACAACTTTCTTATAGCTGATCTACTGTAATGATCAGGTTTTCCTGACTGACGTTATCCATATTTGGCATGTTACAATTGAGTTTTACTTTCTGATGGAGCTTAGCTTTGTGGGGGTGTAGTTGAGCACAAGCAAATCAAAGTACTGAATGTAACAACTCTACACAATATCCTCATTGCCTGCTACCAGTGTTGGGCAGGATTGTATGTACTAACCCTGTTGGAGACTACACCAGCCTTTTCTTCTTGGCAATAGGTAACCCAGCCTTTTGTTATAGGCATGTACTATACAAGTTGGTACAGTGACTGAGCTTCCAGTCTTATCTCAAGAGGGTTCAATGTGAGTTGTAGAGGTGTAACCTAGAGATTCACAGTGACATGTATTCCAATAATGTTTCTTATTAAAATCATTATTTATTAAACAGTTTTAAAATAAGCCTGCTTAGAAAGGGCAATATGAAACAATATATACTTCAAAGATATACCCCTTCAGTTTCAGTTAAGTAGATACCCTTTTGGGATGTCTCACACACACACACTTCCTACACCCTGAGGTGACTTCAATTGCTAGGACACTGTGGACATTGATATATCACTTTAACACTTAATGCAGTACTAAGGTTGTGGAAAAAGGATTAAGTTGGGGAAGGAAACAAAGGATAACAAGCTTCTCCACTGACCACGAAAGTGATGGGTGGAAGGTTTCAAATGAATTTAAACCACTGGCAATTGCTGTGGGCAACCTTCCACACCACCGTTTTTTAGCCAGTCTGCGCCATTGCAAAAGGGGACCAGCCATGTGCAAATCAGTCAGCAGCTGCCGCCACTGAAGGTAGCAGCCCAGCCCAAATTGCTAGGCCAGGTCCCTTCTGCACAGAAAACCAAGCAACCCCAGAAATGTTTCGGCATTGTTGGACCTCCTCAGTGAGGTGCAGCCTGGTTACTTGTGGCGCAGCGAGCAAGGGACCCACGTCTGGGCATACCCTCTCACAAGGAGAAACAAACTGACCACGAAAGTGATGGGTGGAAGGTTTCGAATGAATCTAAACCACTGGCAATTGCTCTGGGCAACCTTCCAAGCTTCTCCAAACAGGTAAGCACTTTTCAATCCCCCAATGAAATATTGGTTAACCCTTTCCGAACTATAAAAATAACTTGGGTATGACTTTTTGAGGGACAGATAAACAGTCGGCAGGTAAGAAGAGTCTTCAGGGGGCCAGGATATCCAATGTCAATTGAGAAAAGTCTAAGGGAGCGGAGTCACTTCTTGAAGATTGCACAAATGTATTGCACAATGTTGAAGAGTTTGTGGTAAAAGAAATCACTGTTGGGCCACAAGCTAGGAGGCTTGTGACTAGCAAAGATGCAAGCAATGCTGCAAAGGGCCGCAAATGCAAGTCTCCCATGAGAGCAAGCAAGCTACACACGAGGTAAGTACTCCTAGTTACACAGTACCTTGAGACTGAAAAAAAAGTTCCAGCTGGCTTCTGTTACTGTTGTAGTCCTGCAGATCCTGTTGTTCCTGGGCCTCCGTCATGGGGACAAGTGGGAGTATGTCTGGGGACTCCTACACTACGGTTTGAAGGTCGGCGGCCGCAATGGACTTACTCCAGATCAGTGGCACTTTGCAGTTTCAGCTACTCGCAAATGGCACCACTGCGGTTCTTGGACACCTTGTGGGCTCTCCTTGCTCCTGGGGACCAGCACTCTGTTGAGGTGGCTCAGGCTTGGATAGCGCAGCTTCTAGGGAGGCCTTAGGATCTTCCTGGAGCTAAGGTTCGGCTTAAAAACAATGCACTCGAATTTGGTGTTCCTGTCCCCTGGCACTCTGTTCCTGCAGCAGCAAAGTAGTACAGCCAGCCTCGAAAGGATTTCCAGATGAGTTCATCTTGAGGTCGATTGGTCCCTCCAACACAAGGGGAGGTGTCATCCTTTGCAGGGCTTCTCTAGTCGAGGCGAATTCGGAGCCTTAGCACTGCAGCAGGGCTTCAGCGGGCAAACCAATGGCCCAGGGGTTGCAGCAAGCTTCTCTTCCAAGATCATCTTCGGATTCCTTTGTCCAGTATTCAACTCTGCCTTCGGTCTAAAAGACCTCGCCTTTTATGTAGGTTTCTTCAATTCATTTGTAGCATAGCTCTCACTCACACAGCAGGATGGCTGTCCTCCAAGGACAGCCAGCCAATCACCTTTTTGTCTCAGTATTACACCCAGTATCAGGCCTCTTGCTCTGTAGTTTGCTTGCTCTTAGTTGAGACTTGCATTTACTGCCTCTTGTAGAGTTGCTTGCAGCTCTGCCTTTCACAAGCCTCCCAGTTTATGGCCCAATGGTGATTTCTTTTTAATAAAAACTTTAACATTGTGCAAGTCTTTTTGCTGATCTTCAAGAAGTGCCTCAGCTCTGTGCTCAAGTGACATTGGCTGTCCTGGCTCCCCGAAGACTCTTCTAACCTCTGACTTTGTGTTTTAACTATCCCTCCAAAAAGTCATACATTCTTTATAGCTGGGAAAGGGTTAATCTACATTGCATTCGGTGTTTCAAAAGTGCTTACCTGTTTGAGGAACTTGTTAACCTTTGTTTCTTCCTCCAACCTTTTTATTTACACGTAACTCAGTATTGCTCTAAATGTACCAGTGATATATCAATGTCCAGTGTCCTAGTTATTGAAGTCCCCTCAGGGTGTAGGAAGTGTCTGTGTGCCATCCCAAAAGGGTATCTATTGATTTATTGAAACTGGGTGTATTTTATTGAAGTATATTTAAGTGTTGAATATTTTCTCCCTTCTAAAGACGGCTTATTCAAACTGACTGTTGAATAAATCATGATTTAATCACAAACATTGAGTATAAGTGTTATTTGGATACTTTTCACTGTGAAACTCTGTTGCAACCCTCAGCTCACATTAACCCCTCTTGAGATAAGCCTGCCTGCTCAGTCATTCTACCAACTTGTGTACTACATGCTTATACCAGAGGTTGGGTTAACTATTCCCAAGAGGACAAGGTTGGTGCAGTCTTCCACAGGCTATTGCATACAATATTGCCTACCTAACAGTAGGAAAATTAAAACACTGCCATCAGCCATTAATTCTAGTAAGGCTAGGACTGAAGGTGTTGTGCGTCGCAATACAGAAAGATGATGCCTATGGAGTTTGTCAGACTACAAAAGCAAAAGAAAAACGGGGCCTGATTCACAGAACATTTTCCTATGGGATTGCGCCATTATAAAACGTTTCCAGGAATCCAGCCCACAGGATTCAAATCAGAGACAAATACTTGGTGAGAAAAAGTTCTCACTCACTCCAAGATAAAAATTAAGTCCTAAAGTCCAGCAAAAGAGCTGGGGATCTCTAAGGTATAAGGGAATTAACACATAAACGAGAATTCTCCCTAACAATCATGTCTGATACTTTTTCCAGCTGAACTTCGTTTAGCGCCCACTTTCCTTTTTATTGTATTCCTTTTTGCTGAAATAGTCAGTACCTTTTTGCTTTCACTGCATTCATTTTTAAGAATTTCTGGTTGGCATAAGTTTTTAAAGCAGTTAGCAGACACTGCAGTCCTACTGCAGTGCACTCCAGAATCAGTTATTGGCGTAGGCCAACCATGAAGCCTGTAAGTGGCCTATTTTAGGTGAAATAAAGGGAGCATGCGCACTAACTTCCCCCACGTCAGAGACATGTAGATTAAATAGACGAGCGGGGGGGCTAAAATCCCGACAGAGTTCTTTTGTCAAGTCGCCAGCCTTATTTAACCTGCCCTGTACCACTGATTCGTAGAGACTTCCTATAAGCTTCAAGACCCATGGATGGAGTCCCCAAATACTCAATTTGGACCATGGTAGGTTTCTGCTTACTAGATCAAATGCAGAGCTGAGATGTATTGTTGTAATGCAAATAGACTTGTAGTGTCCTTCAGAAGCAGATCTTGGCAGTGTTTTAGAATGTGCCCATTATGAGTGGTTCTGTTTGACTTCATGAATCCCGTTTGCTGTTTACTCCGGCCAGTGCTTACCTACCGTTGCTAGCGATGTTTTTTAATAGCACTGCAGCATAGATCTTACTGACTGCATCGATTATTGAAATGGGCAAGTAATTCTTAGTGTCTGAGCGTGGGCCATGTTTGTATATAGGGATTATGTAGGACTTTTTTTTTTCATCTAGTGGGAACACGTTCCTTTTTTCCCTGTATTCAGAAAAATGGAAGACCTGATGGTGACGTGATGCTTGCCCAACAGTGTTTGATGGCTTGTTCAGGCCGGGGGCCCTAAAATCACGAGCCCCTTTTAATATCAAAAACTATTTGTGGAGAGAAGTCTATTTGAAATTGCTCACTCTCCTTGTGCTTTGAATGATTACATTTGAACTCGTCAACCTTGTCTTATACCAAGATTCAAAATGGGTGACCCATACCTTATCTGCCACTGCATTTAGTTGAACTCTTTTTCAAATTATTTGCTGAATTGACAAGGGACCCGTAATTAACTATATTATTACCTCCAAGGTAGTTGCACTGATGTTGTGACCTTGCTTTTTAGTACCTTTATTGCAGTTTTTTTATGTTAATACTATTTTGGAAATCCTTTGGTTTTTTTTTTTTCTGATCTAGAGTGGCTTGAAGTCCTAATGGACCTGATTGCGGCTCTGATTTCTTGCTTCCTTTGGACCACACTCTAGTCACGGACATGTGCGTTTACCTTATCCTTACCCTTACCAGTGGAGCTTTCCTTCCCGTTATTCCTGGCAGGACAGAGACCAGGTTCGAGGATAACACTTTCTCAAGACAATCTATTGAAAGCCAACCCATTTTATGTTTTAGGTCTGTAAAGTCCATTAAATGTGTGATCCTGTTTAATCTCTTAATAGTTCCCATGTTCCAATTCACGCTATTACTCCTCGAGCTAGCCACAATGTCGTAATCAAAAGTTCTGAGACATCTCGGATTGAAAACCCATCAAACCGCTCAACATACAGTGGTCACTCCAAGGGGTGACCTCCATCCTAAGTTCAGAACATGTGTGTAATAACGAGGTCTTGGCCAGAGTTGACAGACTGGTGTGGAAACAGGAAACCTCTTTACTAAAGTTTCAGTCTCGGGTACAACACATGTATACATTTAGGGAACATCAGGTAAGTTGCATGGGGATAATATCCACCAGCATCCCTTGTCAAGCCATCTTCCAACTGACACAGAACCATTCAGAACACAACATTCTCACGCAGAGCATTCCATGCCAGTCACTCCTAGCTTTCCATGCATACAGGGCAGGGCGCAGGGAAAGGCAAGACGCAACACATGTTCTCCCTTTTAACAACACACAACACCACACACGAAGTGAAAGACATAGACACACACTCCCAACACATGTACATTCCTCAACCTCTAGAGCAAATCCTCCCAACATGTAGCCACACAAACCACAAAACTGTCCTCACTTACTTGGACAAATCTCCACCACACAATGCCTCCCCCTTTTTCTACCAAATAAGGGATATACACCAAACAATTTAAGAAAGGTTACCACATCAAATCTCTGCCTTCAGGCTTCCAGATCCAAACCACATGACTCCGACAACAACATGCTGTACAGATATGTCACACACACCCCGGTGGGCAAGGAGAATAATCTCCCAACACAAACCTTTGAACACACTCAAGATTTCCAATTGGAGCAACTACACCTCACTGGCCACACCATACCAAGCATCCAATACCCATCGGAACAGGACACTCCAGGCACTCGGTGTCCAACACCCCTAAAAAACCTTTTGAAACTGCATATGTTTCTAACTGTTCTCTGAGCACCTAGAAATGTAACATTTTATCTTCAATAATGCACTGAAACCATGGCACTCAAAAGGTCCATGCCCTCACTAAAGTTGTCCAATGAGAGTCCACCCTGTAACCACAAAAGGTTAAACAAAACCCACCAACAGCATGAATGTTTCCTACTATTCTTTACAAGTCAATTCCCTAACTAATTTTCCAAAATGTCCAAACTGCGGAGAAAACTGTGGTTAAACCTGTACATTTTAACCTTCTACTTGGGGGAATTCTGATCCCACTAAAATGAGGCCACGACAGACTACTTACCCATTCAGTGCACGCCAACCGTTCAAGATGTATAGGCCTCATATTACAACTCCTACCTAATCAGAAAACTACATTAAACTCACTTAATCTTAAAGCAATGGAGAGCTATGCCTTCCTTGACCCTAACAAATTCTCTTTAAAAGAGTTTAAAAATCTGGATCCAATTCCTGCAATGTCAAACAGTGACTGTTTCCAGGCACTGTCAAAACAGTGCCACACGTTAGGGAAACACCTGAATTATGTCACTCCTTCCTCAATCACTGTCTCCTGGAAAGTTCCAGAATGGCCACCACATAGCCTTGTTTTCCCTTCACAGTACCTCTGGGATGACTGTAGTCTGATTGGGGGTCCGATTTCACCTGAGACCCCCTTTCCCTCATTGGGATCAACACCATACAGCATCCTTTCAGCATGCTTAGCCTGTTTAGCCAGACACTCACATGGGCCAATGATTTGCTCCAATCTGCCTTTCTCCACAGATCATAGTTCTCTTCTTAGCCCCATCGCTCTCTGTCCAAAGGACCTCCTGCTTCTGATCCATCAGAACTGATGTCTTCTCACAACACCAACAGAAGAAAGAACCAGAGTACGTAGGCACGGTCCACTCTGCCTGCATCTGTTTTGAGAAAACAGCCAACTTTCTAGCAAGTCATCAAAACAGCTCTGTACTTTGAGCCACACAGAGCACTGACCTCAACGACCACCGTTCACTGCATTCAAAATCACTGGGGCACCAGTAGACCCGCTGCTACCCCACACAGGACTTCCTGCCCCAGTCTTAACACCAGTCAAGCTCTGCTACCCTATGGTCTTCAGCATTGAGAGGATGCAAACAAGGATACTGCTGCACAGTCGAACTCTGCCGGACTGCACACTGGCCCTCACTGTATGGACAAATGCAGCAACTTTCCTGGAGCAAGCACAGAACAAAGACCAGTTGTACCCTTTCCCCTGATGGCCACCTGCAGCCACCTCTGCCCCACAGAGCAATGGCTCCACTGGTGATGCACATGACTGCCAATCACAGCAACAGCACCCTCAGCCCTACCAGCAGCAGCCACTCCAGTCTCCCTTCAGCAGCAATCATGTGCCAGCCGGAGTGCCTAATATCATTAGGCACTCCGGCTGGCACTTGGATAAATGCCTCTGTTCGCGCTTCACCTCTAACAGGCACCAAATTCACTCTGCTGCCTCTTGCAGCACTGCTTTGTCAGCCCCTCACAAACCCAGCTGGCCCTTGGCTCTGGCGCTGATCCATACTTCAATGGCTGGGCCTCACAGGCCCCACTACTCCTGGCAGCACTCCTTCCTCGAGCAAGGGTCTTCTCTTGGTTTGTGGGAGCGGTGGATGTCCCTCTCCTAATGCACCTTCTAGGTGCTGTAGCCCAGCAAACCCCACATAGGTTCCTCCAGCTCGTTGTCCGTGTAATAACAAAGATGTGGCCAGAGATGGCCCTGAGAACGGTGTGGAAACAGGAAACCTCTTTATTGAAGTTAGAGTCTCCGGTACAAGGTAGAGGTATACATTTAGGGAACATCCGGTAAGTTACATGCAATCCACCCGCATCCTCTGTTAACCCATCTTCCAACTGACCCTCCCAGAACCATTCAGTACTTAACATTATTGCACATATCATTCTATTTCAGTCACCCCTAGCATTCCATGCATACAGGGCTGGGGGCAGGGAAAAGCAAAACACAACAAAGTGCAACATGTACAGTTCTACAGCCGAAGGCCAGGACCACTGCCCATGGCTGAAGGGCATGTCTAGTGGGCCCCAGAGAAACCTATTGGTGCAACATGTACAGTGGCCACGGCCAAAGACCATGGATAGTGTGCCCTGAAGAAATGCTAATTTACCAAAAGCCTGAAATTCGGTGGAAAAAACCCTTGGTTAAGAGTGTTAAGGTGATCAGATTTAATGCAACAATCCCTGAAATTGATCAATCCCATTTCGAGCAAGTCCACCTGAACTGTGCACCCCCTGTTGTGCAGGGGATGTAAACAGTGGCATCACTGCTGGCTTCATGCATGACATCACTGGTTTCAATAATTACATTTTGATATGACAACTTTTTTTTAACATAACGTGTACATATGTCATACTTCAACAGTAGAATGCATTATGCCCTTATTTCTTAATATAAGGTTAGGTGTGCAATTGTAAATACATTGACATTAGAAAGAAGAATACTATGGAAGCCTTTATTCACATTGGAAGGTAATCTGTTATATTGGAATAACAATTTATTTTCAAAAGAAATGATTACAAATATTAGTAATTTCATTGCTATGTAATTGATTTTTTTAAATTCTTAGAATGTTATTGCAATGCACACATTTACTTTTGCATGTAAATAGGTTTGTCGTTTAGAAAAGAATGCTTTCAGGTAATGCTATTAAATTTACATGTGAACATTGACTATTTTCATATGTTTCTATTTCTTTTCACTACAACATACACTTGCAACTGCAACAGACTTACAAGAATCGGATACATTCCCTGGAAAAAAAGTATTGCAATTGTTTATTAATATTTGAAATGCAAACCATTTCTATAACTTTACATGTTTGTATTTTTAACTTTGTAAGTTAGTAAGCACTACATATTAATGCTCCACACATAATCATATCATACCTATGTATCCGTGTATTGTTACATGCCCTGTTAAGTGTTATAAAATAAAATATGTATCAAGAAGTCAAAAATCGTCAAATGTCACATCAGTGATGTCATTTTTGTGGTAATAAGCTGTGCAATGGGGCTCCTAGTTAAGGTGGACTTGCTTGAAACGCGATTGCTGAATTTCATGGGTTTTGTTGCATTATATCTGATCACTTTAACACTCTTAACCAAGGTTATTTTCACTAAATATAGTGTATTTCTGGCTGTCAACAATAATTTACATGGAAAACCCTATTTAATTTGTTATGAGCAGGAAAACATAAAATATCAATATATATTGGTTTAAGTACTGGTACCGGATTATAGCTGAATCTCTGACTTGCACTTGTTTCCTCTCCACAGCGTTTCTGTGGGTAGATATGCACCTGGGTTATCATGTATGTGATAAGGTTACTACTCTGAACATAATTATAATCTGTGAGCCCAGACCAGTAATGTGGTTCTGAGTGTTGCAGCAGGTTCTTGAAAAGACCTTGGAAAAATTCTGAGGTTCCTGACTGACAGATGTCTAGGGATGACTTGTATTCTGATGTTTCATCATGAACAATTTTCTGCATCTTCTTGCTTCAATATAGTTGGTTGAAGTGAGCCGCCAGCATTTACATCATCTTGGAAAAATTACTCCTCTTTTTCAGAGGGTGTTTTCAACTGCAGGGTTGTGATAAAGTCTGAGCAGTCATCACTGGACCCCTAGCCTAAAGTCTCCCCCCATGTGGCCAGGGGAAGGCAGCGGCTACCTGATACTAACCCTGGGGTGGTCTCTGGAGTGAGGATCACATGGGAAGTGATGGCTCTCATGGGGAAGCTTCAACTCCTTTAGGGGAGATGCGGTATTCATCCTCTTCTGAGGATGAGGGTCTCATAATTCCCAAATATCTAATGGTATGTTGTCAGTGCATAAGACCCTCCCATGAAACTACCCAAAGAACATGCTATGAAGTTATCAAAAGTTTAGGAATTAAACATAACATCCTCTAATTGCCATGATTGTCTTGGGTACAAGTCCTCACCCCAATAGAGCATCACAACACTTTTTCCATCACCTTCCCTAACTTTCAGTACACAACACAATCAAAACGAACTAAATATTCAAGGACCAAAACTACCATGGACTTCAAGATCTATGCCTGTGGTACTGGGATTAGGAAGGGCCCAGAATTCATAAGGATCTAAGGTGCTGTTGACCAGAATACACGTTCTATTTGTTGCAGAGGAAAACACCTGAGCGAGGCAATTGAACTCAGGAATGAGTTGCAGCAGGAGGACACATATGTGGAAGGAGAAGATCAGGCATAGGTAGCCTGGAGTGCTGGGATTTCAGTAGCAGTAGGAGGACCGCCAGTTTATGCTGACGTGAGAGACCAAAGCGTGCAACACTGCAGAGTGTGCACAGCTGTAAGCGGCATCAGGAAGAGAAGGCCAGCTGAAGCGGAGACGTGCTCCCATCCAGATGTGTAGCACTTTGGTGAGTGAAAGGACGTGGAGGACCAATGGAGCTGGCAGAGCTCTGAAGAAGAGCCAGGCATTCTACGGAAGTTGCGCGAGAGCTGGCAGCAGAGCAGGCAGGCAGGACGGACAAAGGAGGTCCGCCACCACAGCAACCTAAGAAGGGGAGACACCAAAGAAGACCAGTGAATTGGCCCTACACTAAAAGTGACCTTGGGGTGCTCTGAGCAGGACATTTAATAGTAAAGAGCCATTTTGAATATCGAACATGTAAAGTCAAGAGGTGACAAGTGCGCAACTCCACTTCTATGGAACACCAACCGAGGGAAACTTGTAACCCACATTGCCAAGATATTATTAAAAATAGCCGCCATTGTTCAGCCCTCCTCAGCTAGGATGCTTGTGAGGAGAATCCTGGAACAGATATTGCTGCGAAGACCAATTGCAGTTGTAACAGTTTTCTTTCTGGCAGGTGAGTGGACCAGGAAAGATTTTTTGAAGCAGTGTATTTGTGACAAATGGTGTGGTAGAATAATGCTAGTAGTATTCTGATTTGCATTACCAGAGGTAGTTGCTGTGCTATCCTGGCAGTATTCAGTTGGAAGAATAATAGTCTAATGCTAGTAATTGCTTTATATTCTGAAGAGAGCAATTGCCTTGGGTTATGAACTTTTTTTTTTGTTAGAAAAATATTTGCCTTACTAAGACTGATATTGTGGAAGACGGTAAGTGCTGTGAGTCTGAGCAAGTGTTTGTGAAAGAGACATTTACTTTACGAAGTGGACAGATGCAGTGAAGGGAAAAGACATGTTCTGTTAAACTGAACAGAATTTCATCAAATCTGAACTTTTCCAAGGGTATTCCTGCATTGATCCAGAGGAAGGGAGTCCAACCCTGGTCACTATCTGCATTTGGACTTCTATATTGTTTTGGCAAACTGAAGACCGACAAATATTCCTTTTTATAATTTTCTTTGTACTTGTGTGAGATTCAGAGACTTTTTGGACACTAGGTCAATTTTGTTTAGTTTTAGTTTGCTCTGTAGTGGCATTTTTGTTAGGATGGGGAAAGAGGCGTTTCTCACCCTTTTTTTCATTTAATAATTGGCAAACATTGAGAAAACAATTACTTTGTGTCTCTCACATTTGTAACCCCTTGCAGGGTTCTTTTAGCCACCAAGACTATCAGAAGTGCCTAAGCAAACCATTTCCACTCTTGCTTATTTATAGTGCATCTGCTGTTTTTGGTCAGCACAAGCATCAATGGTGAGCATTTATCAATTTGCCTTCGTGGAAAGGTGACGGTGGGTAATTTGTCCTTAACTTTGTGTAAAAGAAAGGGGAAATATCGAGGCAGAGTACCACAAAAGGAAATGCACCAAACGTGGGCTTATAAAGATTCACAGATCTTTATTCTACAGTTTACAAAGAACAAAATCAGATAGCTATCTGGCCCTCAGTACATGACAACGAATACCAGCCCTTCAGTGTGAGGAGTGAGGTACTGGACATCTGGACATTCGTACATTTATACAATTCAGTAATAATGTCCAGCCCCTCTGCAGGTTAATAATCAGTGGTCTAGAGTTTGTGCCGAGTTCACTTATGGCTTATACAACAATATGCACACGGATTACATTTGGTTTACATTCAAAAAAGTTGCAATGGCAAAGTGTATTCCAGGACTTAGCAGTAAGCCTTAGCACATATCCCTTCACAATGCAGTTCAGCCAGTGTCCACGCGCGACATTTGCTTTGTATTGTCTTATATGTATGTTCGTGGATGAGGCTTATTGGTGCAGACAATCCTAAAACCACAAGTCATGTATGGGACAAGGTCTCTTTACCCAGTCTAAACATTCGGCCCGCGGACAGTCTGACCATTAACTTGGTGTAAAGGTTGGCAAGGCTTGGTTACAAGTTGGAAACACAGTCCACCATTTTAGAACAAGAATTACACATGAACAGAAATCAAAATGGCGGATGATTCTAAAATGTCGGTGAAGTCGATCTAAAATTGGAACATTGCAACACGGTTTTCTTCACAGAACTGGGCTTAGGCCAATATATATTAGGAGGCACAATAGGATTTCCCGTTTAACATTTGGATAAGAGTGATTTAAGGCCATCATTTGTGTCTCTCGAACATCAAACACTTCAAAATAAAGGGAGAAGAGAGGCACTGGCAATGACTCATGAGCTTGTTCCAAATGCCTTAACCTTCAACATTGCCAGAAACAAGAACTTGTATTAAAATCACAGAAAGTAGTGCACTTACAAGAGCCGCCTCCATGGCACTCAGTGGCCCAACTCGCTGCTTTTAAACCCAGGTGAGAACTATGAACATGTAGACTCTAGGTTGCCAGCAATCTCTCCAATCGAGCAATATGCATGCTTTGATGTAGTTACCAAGCAACCAATTCTGCTCCTTCAAAGTAACACAGATTTTAAAGTACATGGCAAATGGTACAGGCTGCAGCCTGTTCTTCTACAATGTATCATCCACTACTGCACAAGTAATGTTAACATAGCCCTAGTAGCACTCAGCAAGGTACTGGCCAACCAATGGAGAAATCTGAATAATAGCACACCAACCACATCTGGATTTTGCTGAACATTTGATAAATATTACCTCCATTGCGCTAATGGCTTTCAATTGTCTTTGGATTAGGTTTGCTTATGGCTGTACATCCACACAGATTCATGGGTCAAAAATAAGTGGCATCAAAGTCGTAAGCACATTCGTTTTCCATTTTAATGTACATTTCGGATTACACATCTGTATTCCGTAAACCATTTCTCAGTAACTGATTTAGGCATAATATTGAAACCGATAAAAATGTATGTAAAAGCCATTGTGATTGTAAACCTGCAAAGCGCAAATGAAAAACCACAAGTGTTGATTTTGTTGTTGGGAGATGTACATCTCAGAGGCTTGTGAATTCTAGTGCTGCCTTTGCGAGCATCCGTTTTATTTAAATAGCTCTATTTACTTTTTTTCCAGTTTTAAAGACTGGGGAACCTTCCACAAGAGGCAACCATGATTTCTAATGCTTCAGATGCACTGGTCGCACGATATTCACCTTTAGTGGCCGCGCCTGTTGCATTATGTTAACTATGTTTGTCCTAGAAGGAACTGTGCCTTTTAAAAACACTCCTCTAAACACGATTTAAAATGGAAGCCCTGGACGAAAAAGTTGTACTTCGATCAATGTCCATAATTCTTTTGTAAATGCGTCATCTTTTGTACTCTTTCTGATTTTGCTGTGCTTAAGTGTGAAGTTATCTTCTATGTACAATGACTTTAATTTAGGCAACTGTTTTCACGTTACTTTAAAAAAAAAAAAATGGTTTCATGTATTTGATTTTTACAATAAACTTGCTTCAGAAGTGATTTTACTAGTGTATTTTTGTTCCCCCCCATTGTGTTTTTTGCTTAATGTGTCCGATGGACTTTGTACGCACATTGAAAACTGAAAATACTACCAATCAGTAGCAATGTAATAATGTACATTGAATTTGCATTTTGAAGTATTCCTTGGACTTGTCAGGGATCTAATTATCGATTTTAAAATGTACAGCTTTCAAATATTTTGGAATGGCACAATTTTAAAATTGCATTTTTATTAACAAAACAAGTTTGTGGCAATGGAATTGAATGTGCATTTGTATGTTAAACATGTTTTTTCCCATTTAGGCTACGTTGAATGCGCGAACGTCGATCTTGGCAGCTGCAAATCCGGTTGGTGGCAGATATGATCGTGCAAAGTCATTAAAGCACAATGTTAACCTTTCCGCTCCAATTATGTCAAGATTTGACCTCTTCTTCATTTTAGTGGATGAATGCAATGAGGTAACTTTAAACCAAGTTTATAAATATTATTTTCTAGCTTGTCTTGCGTGCTATTTTGACATCCTTGAGGAAAAATAAATTTACATTTCGAACTTTAGCTACAAAAATAAAATGTGTTTCGAATTTAGCTAATAACCTAAGTGGGATGTAATGAATGACGCTAACATATTTAAGACACCTTGGATTAGTTGATTCTTTGAGCGGTGGCTGCATTTTTTTAATGCAGACCTACATTTTAGCCTTTTGTTTTTTACCAATGGATGCAGCAAAAATGTGGCGGGAGATTCCCCCCCCCCGCCCCTCCACACTACCCCATATATACCTTGCCCTCACTTATCATATGCATTTTTGCTGCAAAAATAGTGGAAATAAATTGCTAAAAATGTATTTGGTGGAGGTCAGCACAAGTGGGATCGACTGTTTAGTTAAAGGCATGGTCTAGTAAAATTTTGTATTGTCCCTACGGCCTAAGTGGCTCGATTTTAGAAAACTTTCCTATGGACCTTACCCGAGTTTTCGTCCATTAAACGCACGCGAAAACAAGCACCAGGGAGCCGCCATTTTCTGATAATCCTATCTTTTCCCCCATCGGCCTGGCTGACCTGCTTTTGCGGCACTAAATCAATTCCCCCGCCCCTCAGCCTGACATTATCAAAACATTCATATTCCCCGCCTCTCTCCGTGACGTTACTGTGCTGCGTAGGCAAACGCGCCCAGTCATCTTCTGCGCGACTCCACACAGAACCCGGAAACCAACACACATCAACTCACAACACAGCGCGCCACAATTCGGAATATGAAACTGTACTTTAAAATGAAACGGCAACAGGTACATTTGGTAAAGTACATTTATTTGACATTCAATGTTTAGAGAATATTCAGCAATTGCCATATGAACTCCGGAAGCCATTTATTTTCTTATCTGTATCCGCAATAACTGTTCCGTTTCATCTTGAGTCACGCGCTGTTCCTTTATGGTACACAGGGTGTTCATTTTCGTAAAAAGAATCACTTTGGAAGCACGGTGAACCGCAAGGCTGTCCCATCAACTAGGCACTAGTCCAGCCTATAGGTTATATGTTGCTTCTAGCCACTAGTACAGCGTAAGGGCATGTGGGCCCTTGGCGATCGTCCCATAAAATGGTGATCATGCTCCAGTTGTTGACAAGAAGCTGCAGGTGTCTGCTGAAGAATCCATCCGCCGGTGTCTCAAACAGATGGCAGTGGCAGAATGGGATCAAATACCTGTTATGAAAACAAAAAAATTATAATTAGTCTCGCTAGCCGAACTTCATTAATATTACTCATTTTATTTATTACGGCCGATCAGAAACTATTTGCTTGCAAGGATAGTTCAATGGAGTATGTTCGTCTCTAAAATCAATGCGAAAAGTAACGAGATAAATCGAGGCAAACACACAATGATAAACGACAGTCTACATGCGTGAGGAATGATATGATATGGCATTTGTAACGCGCCTATACTCAAGTGTTTCTAGGCGTGACGAGGCAGGTGGGGAACAAGGGCAGACAGACAACGATCCTACTAGGCCAGGTGTCTTTCTGATCGCGCATGGGGAAGGGCTGTACATGGTTAGTTGAATACAAATTAAATAATAGGGCCAGCTGGTGGCAAGTGCAAGGTAAATGCCGGGAGAAGGGGCTGAAGGATACAGAGACAGTCCCGTAGTGCAGGTAGGCAGTGCAGGGAAAAGTGGCTGGGCCAAGGACCGAGATCGGTGAGACCAGTGGACCTGCATGCCCATGTGCCCACTACAAACACGTTTTACTTGCTTTTCCTAGCTCTTCATTAATTCATTTATTCATGCATCCATTCATTAAATCTTCATTCCGGTATAAAAGCGTGTAAAGATTTACTTACATTATATTTGAAATTTCCATTGTGTCTCTTCGTAATGCAGTCGGACCGTGCTCTTGACAACGATTTTTCGTATACTGAACTAAAATGAAACTCGGTCTAGTTTCTGAATTTTCTGCCTTATCGTCTTACGTTATTGCGCACTCCCTTCAAATGTAGTTCTTTCGGCATGGTCCCTGTCTCAAGGTCAAAAAACAATAGACCCTTATACTTCCAGTGCGACTTGTGGGCCTCATCTGGGCGCTGTCCTTCGCATTCTTTATTTGCAACATCACGTAGTATAGGCATCTGTGAGAACTTGAAGTTTAGAATCCGTCTATGTAGTGCGCCTCAATGTGAAAATGCGAACTGGCTTCTCTCCCAAATGCCACGGCCCGCTTGGCTGGCGCGTTCTAAGTGCCCCAATTTTGTCCCTGTTGTCTGCGAGCTTTGCAGCCCAAATTGAGACATTTAATTTTTTGCGGAAGGTCAGGGAAAGTATAAAGTACCACAGGAGTCCAGTTAAAAGTGAGACTTATTGTTTGTTTTATTATTTGCAATACGCAAGCCTCCCCTCCTTTAACAGTGCGCAGCATTTACATTTACATGAGATGAGACATGAGAAAAATATATACATACACATATGTGAGGTGAATAGAGAGAATTTAAAGATGACACCCAGCTTGTTCGCCACCCATGATGGTGAAGGTAGGGGTTAGGTTTACAGGTACACTGTACAAGAACATTTATTTACAAAAAGACAATCGTATTGCAATTATTTAAACCGGGATTTGTACTTCACAATCAGCTGTGCTTCGGGTGGGCATGACAGTCGCAATGTTCGGTGGCAATGGATCACTGCTCTGCACAGAAACGTCCAAAATTCCATATCTGTGCTTCTCTAACACAGCAACAATAAGGCCTTTCACAAAGTCGAACTGCATTTCATCATAGACTGGTTTGATCACCCATTGCTTACTTCGTTTTGAAAACACCTTAGTGTAGCGAGGCATCCTTACTTTACCCCTAGTCCTAGATTGTTCACGTCCGACATTGCTGTTATGGGCCAAGACCGCTAGTAGAGTGCGATGTTTCATGCCCTGAAAGCTAAAATGCAAGCGCTTTGGCCTGTACTTTAGGAACATATTGTGGAACACCTCCAAATCTCGTGTGACAGAATTCTGTCAGTCCTCTCAAATCTCTTGATAGTTTTGTCGAAAACAATCTTCTCAATGGCTTTGTGTGTTGGTGAAGATGGAATCAACCACTTCTTCTTCCGTGCCTCCTCTGGGGACAAAGGGCCATGTTCACATTGGTGGAAATGTTCATTTGCTGTCCAGCGGTGAACGTTGGTACAGTGGTGCATCAGTGACCGCCATTTTTCAAGTAGTATTTCCACTGACCCCTCACAAGTTTTTGAGCTCCACCAAAGATGGTTGGTGATAGAATGTGACCACTGTAAAATACTTCGAAAACCTTTTTTTTCCCTGCAGCCGAGATTTTCTTATTGATTGATTTAGCAAGATGCCATACGTCAAATTGATGTTTAATATGTGGGAACTGCTCTCTCATTGTCTTGGCAATTGAAACGTTTCTATCCGTGGCTATGAGGTTGATGTGCATTCCCCTTGATTGTAGATATTCCACTGATTTTATAAATCCTAGTTTCTCCATGGCCACTGACGATGTACATTGTGTTACCTGCACGACCACTGAACTCACAATTTTCTTACTAGCCATGTCCTGAAAGTGGTAGGTGCAGTACTTGGCAGAAAATCCAGGGCTGTTGCACTGTCCATCGCTGGCTAGCCTGAATCGTTTGCCTTCGAATGTACTTGCTAGAGACAATTGTTCAATTTTCCAAGCATCACTAATGGCCGGAAACAGATAATCACGTTGGTATATGTAGTACAGCGCTTTAGAAATGAAATGGAGTCCCACAAACTGAAAGAAAGCCTCTAACTTTCTAAAACTGGAGCCACTAAAAAGTGATGCAGCTGCACACAGTAGATTGCCTGCTGGCAGTTTCCCCAGCATCGGTTGTGCAGACCATGAGAACCTATGATTTAATCTACAGGCGGCATTTATTTTGATGTTACTGCCTTTTATTTGACGAGTCACATTAATCAATGGCTTCCCACATACTTTCCCTCTAATGGAATGCACACATTTCAGCATACTTATAATTTCCATCAAACAACTGTTGAATACAATGTATTTGCTCTTTCATTAGACTGTCATCCTGCGTCAACGTTGTTTTGGCCTGTGACGTTGTGGAGATTTCAACACATTGGAAAGTAATATCGATGATATCAAGTTCTGATGCATCTATGGATGCTGCGGCTGGTTCATTCTCTGTCATTTCGACATCTATTACTTCAACATTGATGGGAGAACACAACAATGTCGACAGGTTTTTTGGTGGCAAATTTTTGGCGGGTGTAGATTGTGTAAATTGATCTGCAACTACTTCAGAGCTATCTTCAATACATTCAATAACATCATCTTGTGGTTGTGCGGTCGCACTGTAGCTATGGTCCAATGCAACTTTGCTGTAGTCTCCAAACACAGTTAATTCATGTTCTGGCCATTGGACATGAGCATCTCGAGCCTGAACACGCCTCGCCTCAATTAATAGTTCCTCCATAGTGTACATGATCTGGCAAGCCACATCTCTCATTCGCTTCACTGTCTGTGTGTGTATAATTCTGACACCCACGGGTAACTGGAGGAGAGATTGGAAAAGGGATGTTCAGTTTAAACACAAGATGGAGTGTAGTAGAATTGACTGGAAAATAACATAAAATAGTCCCCAGCACAACATTTTTTTTAAAGTTATGAACGGTTTGTAACCTTTTTTGTTTTTTTTTCTTTGCAACTTTTTTGACCCGACCTTCAACATCTGCACGCTGTAGCTCCGATTCGTTTCCGCATGTCCTCCCTTCCTTTTGCGCTGCAACGACTATATTTTCTGTATCCGCATAGACAGCACGGAATGAGGCTCCATCGTCTCCCTGAAACATAGTACTTTCATTACTATGTATCAAAATATTGTTAGCATAAAACACACGTGAGGACGACCACACAGGTACATCTCAATAGCCAAACATGATTTAAACATTGTGTGCAACAATCAAACGACAAGTATTCGACCAGTGATCTATTTCGATGGAACTGTCAGTATCCATACCTCTGGCTCTGCATGGACTGCCATGAATGGTTGTATTGGAGAGGAGGCATCCGCATCTCCCTGAAACACAGTACTTGCATTAGTATGGTTTTCAAAATTGGAAACACAACACACACTTGGGGTCGACGGCACAGGTACATATAAAGAGATAACCGCAAATGATGCATTGTCCAAAAGAATCGAGGAAAATCTAAATATGATCACATTTCATCGAGTTATTTCTCCGATTTATTTACATCTGCATCATCTAAATTGGATGTTGTGATTGTAGTGGAAGCTTCGTCGTCTCCCTGAAACACAGCACTTGCGTTAATGGGGAAGAAAGTATAGCAAATGGAATCACGTTATATGATCACGCATGATGGAGCTGTCATTATCCATACCTCGTGCTGCTGAAGAATATCTATGGATGTTGCAAATTTAGTGCGCACTTCCGAAAGCTGTTGAGCCGATTCGTATACGCATGGCCCCGCTTCCACTTCCCCTGGAATTACTTGAATGTCAGGCTCTACATCAAGTGCAGGGGTTGACGCTCCATCAACTGCCTGAAACATAGTACTTGCATTAGTGAGGATTACAATAGTGAAAACATAACGCACACCTGGGGTCGACAGCACAGGTACATATCAACGGCTAACCACGAATGAAACATTGTGTAGAACAATCAAACGACAAGAATTCCAGCTCTGATGATGACGCTCGATGGAGCTGTCAGTATCCATACCTCCTGCTGTTGAAGAACATCTAGAAATGTTGATGTGGCGGACGCTTCAGCATCTCCCTGAAAGACAGTACTTGCATTAGTATGGATAACACTAATTATAACCGAAAACACACCAGTGGACGATAACTAAGGTGTATATCAATTGGAAAGCACTAACCAAACATTCGGTAAAATGATTACACGATAAAATAAAAATATTACTTGACATGCATAAAACAGGTCTGTAGCGGATTAGCCTAGTAAGATTACCTGATACGTGCTAGAAGTGGTTGATAACTGCGACCACGTCAAGGATGTAGAATGTTCTTGCTTCAGATTCAAGGGATAGTCAAGAAGTTGTAAAGGTAAATTAATGATTGATAATGAAATGCCAATATTAAAAATAGCCATGTAAGGCGACAGAATACTTGTAAAATGCTCAATACAGCACAGTTCCCTGTTCCCATATATATACATTGCGTTTGTGGATTATGAAATCGAAAAAGAATATATTGGTAAATGTCATTATTCAAAAAACTATACAATCATATCAATATCGAAATTATTACAAGGGATAGAACACCTACAATATCAATTAATCCGTTCGGATAACTACACACTACCGCAAGGCCTAAAGCTAAATCCGGACACTTGACTCACCGGTGGCGGAATGTGGACGAATAGAATGGGAATAGCGTTTTCGAGCAATTTCCGTGTCGTTCGCCGTTTATTCTTCTTTGTTACCCAAGATGTTGTGTACATGTCCAAGGAAAAGTGCCGGCTGCAGATGCGGTATCGATCACCCCTCTTGTCCTGTAAGACTTGTTGGACTCTACTTTCCAGCTCATCCAGTGGATATCCGCAATGTCTGACCCATTCTCTTATTCGATCAACAGTTTTCGGGAAAACATGCATTGTAGTGCCTTCAGATTTCGCATGGGTCTTCGAAGGGCAACCGCTAATCGAACAGGCAGGCATTGTTGATAAATCTGAAAAGTAAATATCGACATTATTATACAATCTTCAAGAATAAAGATTTGATACAAAAGTAAATGAATCATACAATGATCAATGCAAGGATTGTTTTGGTCGCAGGAACTATACCAGTTCATTATGTGCGGCTTAGTATTTGCATAAATTGCAGAAATGTATAAATGATGTGACTAAAAACTGAACATGTGACTCATCCCTTGGATGTTCTGTATTGCACGAGAAGGAA
The DNA here is from genome assembly GCF_040938575.1 of Ambystoma mexicanum. Lineage (NCBI taxonomy): Eukaryota > Metazoa > Chordata > Amphibia > Caudata > Ambystomatidae > Ambystoma > Ambystoma mexicanum. Next base: position 913,767,236 of record NC_090930.1, on the reverse strand, counting down.
ACGTGCTTACATCATAGACTAGACCCCCGAAGGATGCAATTCGATGACAATTTACACGGATGAAAATAAATAGATCTATTGTTAGCATAGCAATGGAAATTCAAGTCATAGCAATGAGACCAATGAACATAGCACTATTGGGTACTCTACTCGCAAATAGATAGAAATTTAAAAATCTGCGAAATATGACCAGGATACATGACCTTACCTTGACCAACAAACAGTTGGATTCAGCAAGCAGAGCAGTATGTTGCGGGAGAAAAGGTGGATGGCCACAGGTAGCGCACTGATGGGTATGCTGGAAGCGGTCACAGAAGTTCACGGATAGCACGACGACGAGCAGATTAGCATAGATCTCAGTGGTTCCCAGGTAGCACGTTCAGGAGTTGACATGCAAAGCACAAAGATGTTCTCATGAGACATATGGAGTGGTTTTTAAAGTATTAGAAACTGGGGTGTGTTTGTGAATGAATGACATATGTATGTCGTGGTATTAGGTAGGCGGCCTGCTTCAAGGGTAGGCCTGGCTGGAGACACGGGGTCTGAGGAGGCCATGTGACCGATGGCCCCTTGGCGTGGGACACCTTTTGAAGTGTACATGCTGTTTGGCACCTTGGACTTTCGCGCCCCTGACAGCCCCCCATGCCAGCGTGCATCCACCGGCGCGAACCGCTTTTGATACAGGGGGGGGGGAAATGGGCCTGGGGCGTGCAGATAAGGCACACGAAGACTGCTGAATTGAGACACACTTATGTGGATTGCAGGGGGGCGGCCTGCTTCAAGGGGAGGCCTGGCTGGAGACACGGGGTCTGAGGAGGCCATGTGAACAATGGCCCCTTGGCGTGGGACACCTTTTGAAGTGTACATGTACTTTGGCACCTTGGCCTTTCGCGCCCCTGACAGCCCCCCATGCCAGCGCGCATCCACCGGCGCGAACCACCTTTATATCAATATATAGTATATCGCATTTATATCAATGATAGTATATCGTTGCTTATCAATAACAAATGCCACATACCGGAGATTCTTGTGAGCACAGACCCACACTTCAACCGGTGTATTATAGTGGTCAAGACCCTAAGGCCTGTATAATCCAATGGTAATTGTTAGTATAGATATGTGTGACTTTTATAGAGACATAACCTACTGAAAGACTTTGAACAAGTGTTATTTAGTGCATGCATAATCGAGAATGTTATGTTAGCTTAGATAGATAGTGACCACCCTGCTTCACAGCGACCAGACCTTCACCCATTCGGAGCACAGATGTCTGACGTCCATCCTTGAATGGAGACACACTTGATTCATTTAAAAAATCGAAACAAACGTTGTTAAAATATATGTGGTGGTTTATTTTCATGACAAAAAAATACAAGACTTTAAAGATTATAAAGGTCAGGTTGCAGCACAGCGAGAGAAAATCCCCTGTACTGACCGCTGTCACTCGAACGTTTCTCTAATGGCACGAACGGCAAAGGCGGGTATCACTCTTCGAACGCGGTGTCCAAGCCTCCCGTGGAGCCACCATGTAAAGGAACGATAGGCCACCAGCCTGTACCACCTGTGAAAAGGAATGAAACAAACTGTTTTTAAATGACCAAGATAAGTTTAATAAACATTTGTTGTCAATGACAATTCTTGTAACTAATGGCATTCTGCACGGACAAATGCTATCTAGACAATGCACACTATTGAACGACTTACATGCGTTACAATGATATGTAGATGTAATTTTGGATACAGTAGAAGATCATGAAATAGGAGTGGCATGACCAGCAGAGTATACTTACTCGTTACTCGGATTACGAGGACGAACAGTTGCGCGAAGTATGTGCATAAGCACCATCATTATTCTCAACACGGCCCGTGTGAGGCAGGCTGCCCTGAAGTCTGGCAGCTCGGTGATGCATTGCGTTCGTGGCTCGCTTCGGAAATGTAGACCAGGCATCCCGAGTTTTCTCGGCAGCAGCAGTTCTTGTCCTCAGTTGGCATTAGCTTGCACCGATTGCATGTGCACCAGGTGGAGACGCCGTCCATTCGACTAGGCCCAGGCTCTTCATCTGTTGATTCGTCCTGCCAACTGCTGTCCGAATCCCCATCGTTTTCGCGTGCTTCCCTTTCCAGTAGTTCCTCCTCGGTATACTCGGGCTCGTACATGTAGGGCATTATTGTAGCCATTGTGTGGTAAACAGAGTAAAATAATTTACCGAGATGGTACAGGTGTTCACACGGGCTACAAGCGGCGAAGGTAGCTGACCAGAGCACTGAAACGAGTCACAGAATACTCAAAGTAACACAGAGAGAGGAATGGAATCGAAAATCTGCTGCTGTCTTGTGGAACGGTCTGTTTATACTTATTGAGCAAAGAGGCGTCCTGCCATTTCCATGGCGACACGTCATTAGCTGAAGCGCAGTGAATGTTGACACGAGACGTGCTTTGGCGTTGGGAAATGGGCGGTACGAGTCTGCTGATGACAGGCTCAGGGGCGGGGGAATTGATTTAGTGCCGCAAAAGCAGGTCAGCCAGGGCGATGGGGGAAAAGATAGGATTATCAGAAAATGGCGGCTCCCTGGTGCTTGTTTTCACGTGCGTTTAATGGACGAAAACTCGGGTAAGGTCCATAGGAAAGTTTTCTAAAATCGAGCCACTTAGGCTTAAAAAAACATGGCCGACCCGTAGGGACAATAACATTTTTTACTAGACCATGCCTTTAAGTATCTTGCTAACAAATAATTTCTCAATCTCGTATTCTAGCCTGCCTTGAATACAATACTGAAATGGGTCAATATGCAAGAAAATAATGCATTCAAATGTATATGCTTTTCTTGAAATCTATGCTTTGTTCGATCTCTGGTAGACCAAATGTATTCTCAAAATTAGTACTTGGACAGAAATAGTTTGCAATTCACTCAACTTGGGTAATTTTGGATGCTTCGTCCTTAAACAAGTATTATGGAAGTGTGTTTCAGTCTTAAGAGCTGAAGTGTAAGTAACCCTATGTGAGAGAATGAAAGGTAACGTTTCGCAAGCTGATCGCCCGGCTATGGGTCTCACTAGTTCTCCAGCTCCTTCCTCGTCTTTGTCACAAGAATAATTTGGAATAGCCATCGCCAGGCTTCAGGATAACTGGGACCCAAGCTCTGCTCCTCCAGACAAGACTGGTCTAGGATTGAGAAATAGAGACAAGTGCCAAACAAGAGTTCAAGACGGAAGAAAACCTTGCAGGAGATGACATGGACAAAAAACCTCTGCACATCAAACCTGAACAAAACAAAGGGTCAAGCAAGTAGCACAAAGAAACCAGAACTTGGGTTGCACCTAAGTTGGGACACATTTTTCTTAAATAGAATAGAAACGGGAATCTCCCAGTCTGGAGACTTACTCTTGTGTAGCCCCACCCACTTCGAAGGATAAAGGGTATCACTGGTATGAAGGGTTGGCAATGCTGTACAGGAGTCCTAAGACATTTTGGAGTCGGGTGATTCTCTCAGGAGGGGAGACATGGCATACAAATGTAGTGGAGGGGAAGGTATTACAGACACTGTGTAGTAGTGAACTTTCTGCTTCCCCGACCCCTCTCACTACCCTCCCAGTCCCTGACCTGCAGAAGCTTCCAACCCCATGCCGAGCTGCAATATAGCGGACCTGATACCAGCCGGCAGACCTACCCTGTCTGCAGCAGCAAGGACCCAGCAGAACAGGCAAGGAGAACACTGATACGTCTGTGGGAGTCCTTTCCCATTGTGAGGCAAGGGCACCCAGGCTGTGGTGAGACCCCGTAATATCGGAGTTCCCTGATCAGTGACGTGACAAAGTGGGACATAATAAAATAAACCCATATTCCCTTCACAAAAAAGCGGGTGCATTTCTCTGCATCCAACCTCCTGGAAGAAAATCTGTAGTTGCCCTCATGCCTAACTAATGCCTTTTTTTTCTTTTTTTTGTTGTTTTGTTTTCTTTACAAGGCTTGTGTTTTGTTTTCCTTTTGCCCACCCTAGAAAACCTTGATTGGCCATTAAACGGGTCACATGATGGGGAAGATGCTTAAAAGAGGTCCTCTGATAGCAGCCTTGCCTAGTCCAGTAGGTCAGAAGGAGGACACGGACTAGGATTAGATATTCCACTAAGCTGGTCAAGTGGCACAGCGAGTAGAGCACTCGCTTTGACATCCGTGCAGAGCCTGCTAACGCAGGTTCGAATCCCGGCGGGGCCAAACTCAGCCTTTCATCCTTCCGACCTCGATAAATGAGCACCACACACCGTGGGTAATAATAAGGAGCGCTCAGATACCTGAGGGTTCGTAGCGCTATATAAATGCCAAATTATTATTATTATTATTTTTTTTTTATTAAAGTATACGGTAAAGCCGTTCCTTCACCATTCTACGAGGCTTCCCTAGCTAAAGTACTTGTGCGCTGTCAGTGAATGTCTAAAATGAAAAACCGTCCACTGTCCAACACAGTTGCATCAATTTGCGACACCTGTTCTCAGCCATAAGTGCATGGCACTGCTCTGTACTGTTCTCGAGCTTGGTGCTCTCAGACATGGGCAGTGCTCTGTTGTGTTCTCCACATGGGAGTTCTCAGACGTGGTTGTGTTTCACAGATTTCAGAAATAAAATCAACAACTGGCAATTGACACACATCAGATACAATATTCAACATTCCTAATGCAGAAAACAAGACTGTACCAACAGAACTCCATAATTTCAGACCAATTATCACAGCCCTTATTCCACTGGATATATTGGGAAGCTTTCAACCCAATCATTAATATAATGTGATTAGTTTAAAAATAAACCTTTCACACATACAGCATATCAAATAGATACATCCATACAATATCATGTATAAAGACACTTATCTATGTCAATACAAAACCTAAAAACTATAAACATTCAAAAATAGAATTAATTCACTTTAAAAACTTGAGATGCAGAGTTAAATTTCTTTAGAAACCCCCAACCAAACCTGTACAAAGCTAAATTCAATTACTTATTTTGAGTATATTATTGTATCATAATCCCAGACAAAATTTCTCCGACAGGCACATATGCTGTCGCCATAACTTAACTTTCAGTGAGGACATGCCTAGCTGTTTCCATTGTGCTATCAACTTTAGAGTCTACAGTACCTTTTAGACTCTGGAAGTTTCAATTTAGGACCCATGTTTATCATTACCGGAAGTTGATCTATGCGTAGCAACAATAATTAAGCTGTTGGCCCATGTAACAATGAGCAATGAACATTTTGCCATTATACTTTTTTGCCAATTACAGCCCCAAAGTTCGATTTTTTTTTTTAAATGTTTTTATTTAATTTTTTTTTTTTAAAGCAACAATCTTTTTTAGTTTAATAAAAATTCTCTCCCATTCAGGCTTCTGGCCTACTGCATCAAGCAATCTCTCTGTGGAATGTATATATATCCACAGCTTTTTGTGACATAGTTCCCCCAAATAGATCAAGCAAAGTGCATTTCGGATTAGTCATTGCTCCAATATTGAGGATCCCTTTTTGAGAACGAGAGCAGGCACTGATATTAGTCCCAATACCAACCACAATCTTTTTATCGGGCACAGCTTGGGCTAACCCAAAGATATGACTCAAAGACCGTTTAACCATTGTTTAAAGTCAAAGCCATATAGTATTGAATTTCAGAAGCATTATTTGTACAGCGTAATCATGTCATCGAAGGAATAGCCCACCATTTGTTTAGCATACTTAGTGATCAGCACAGTAACATTTATTGCTTTCATTTTCTTGGTGCTGATCATCTCATCATAACCCTTACCTGAGCCTCAGTTCACCGCAAGATGCATGTTGCTTTCCACATAACTCCATGGACCCTTGGCGTGGGACGGCTTTGGGCGCATGGAAAGTTTATTTGCGAATGGCATCATTTTTGTTTTGTCCAGGTTAATTACCAAAAAGTGTTCCTTGCCATATTTCCATAATTCTGTAACATTCCTAAACATACCAGTAAAGGTGTGGTCGAATACAGCTAAATCGTCCACATAAGTTTACAGACTACATAGAATAGTTTAAGTTTGGGACAACAATTCTTGATTTCTTTCAAGCTGGTTGGAAGATCTGCTAAGAATGGCAAATAACAGGGGGGACAATAGCACATCCCTGCTTTACCCCTTTAATTGTAGGAATCAGAGGGCTGGTGGCCCCACCCCGGTTCCAACTTCACATGCATATAACTGTTGTCATGCAGTAATTGTATCTTCCGCAACAATCCCTCCGGGCAGGCAAGACTTCAAATTCATCCACAACCTATCCCTGTCTACCGAGTAAAATGCTGCCCTAAAGTCGACTAAGACTGTGTACAATACCGGCTGATCCCTGCACTTGGCTTTCTGTCAGTCCATCAGCCATAGGTTGGCTGTAGTAGTGGAACCAGCTTTAAAACCATCTGTAATCTATCCAAAAAGCATACACCATCACCTTAACCTTGTAGCCATTTAAATACAAATAAGGCAAAAATGTTCCCAGTGGTCCTTTGCATGGTTAATTACGTATAGATTGAAGGAAGAGTGCATGACCCTTTTTTGTAAATCTGAATCAATATAGCATTCTGCCAGGAAGATGGAATGGTTCCATTTTCACACATTTTCCACAATAAAATGTCTATTTTGGCCCAGATCTCTGGACTGCTTTTAGGATCTAGGTTTGCCAGACCATTGGGTCCAGAGGCCCTTGATCCATTCAGTTCGTAAATCTTTGCTTCAGTAGACCAGCTATCAAAGTCTAGATCTAATTTCTCACTGCTATACCCTCCTGTGTATACACGCCTACCCTCAGCACAGCTTTGCCTAATATATTTACCCCACTGGACCGCACCAATAGGGTTGTTCAATTTGTTTATCTTGAGCCCTTTCACCATACCCAACGTTTCAGACTTCTAGAATGTCCCCTTTGTATTGTGGATATCGTCCTTTGCCATCTGGTGTGAAGTCTAGACCACCTCCACCATTAGATCCAGTTACTAGATCTGTTCTTAATAACCCTAATAATGCCAATCTTTAATGGGGATTCAAAACATTCTTTACATGCCCTGTATCCCTTCGCAAAGTTTGCTTCGCATCACTCGTCTTCATGTCAAATACGCTATGCCCATATTGCCTGTTCCTTTAGTAGATACAATTCCAACTGCTAATTGGGACAACCATCCCTCTGTTTCATTAGCCAACATTTCTTCTAGCCCTTGAAGGTCACATCAGGAAAATTCCAAGTATTTCATCACCTTATGCATACTTTTAGGCAACTGATCAATTCAATTGCCTTCACTATTCACATTAACCTCCCCAATCGTCTTTTTCAATCCAGCAGTCCAGCCCAGTACACCTGTTAAATTCTGCATGGCCACTATGGGGGCTTTTTTTCAACCCTCAAACAATGGACCAGTGGCAGGAGACCAGGGCTGACATCAAATAAATGTAAGGTTGCTTTTTTTTTTTTACCACTTGTCCAGGTCCAGGTGTAATTACTGGGGCAGTCCCCTTGTGTTCATCCATTTAACATAAGTTGCCATTCCTTTCAAAACTCAACCCATAGTCTTACCTGCTTATTCCCATTATTTTTCATCATACTGGTTTTGCCTTGTAAATATTTTGTTTCTGAACACCCTTCTTTACAAAGGCGAGCATTAAGGTCTCTGGCCAACATAGTCCCATCATCTCCCGTTATCCATTAACTCAGTAAATCTGATATACTTTCATATATATCATCTGTAGAACCACAACCTAGTGGATCATATATGTTTAAAATCAAACTGCCTGACTTATCTCACACAGCTCAATTTCTACCACCATAACATTCCCATATCGTAAGATACCTTAATCCTCGTTGTTTTCACTGAGTACCTAGTGCCAATCTATAGGCCCATATGGTCAACCAATGGTTCCCTTCTTGCAAAAACTTAGTATATCTGGTAACCTTCAGCATATCATTGTGAAGTGAGCCAAAACTCTTGCAATAGAAAAATAAGTGTTTCTAGTGAACCAATGGGCTCAGTAGATGACTGCATCCTCTAGTATTCCACGTCATAATGATCCTGATTGTGAGAGAGATTTAGCTGGCAAAAGCCCCTCGAACCATTTCAGTACATCGGGTGCCTCAGCACGAGAACTCTTTAGTTACCGTTTTATCCCCTATATTCTTCACTATCTCTAGATTCTCTGACTTGGATATCTCGGAAACACCCCTGGCAAACAAATGAACAGTTTTAGAATCTAGCTCATAACCTAAATCTGAAAACTTGTTTGCATGGGAGTGCATCATAGTAGCTGTATCAGCAATGTAACGCATACTAGGTGTAACATTATTTCCACTGTCAAAAAGCTCAGTCAGTCTCTGGTGTCCTGAACTCTAAGTGGCGGAATCATTCCAGCACACGAAATGGGTCTGATCGATTCAACGATGTCTTGTGGTTTCCCGCCCGATTTCGTTCATTGGTGATCAGTGGCCTTAGTACATTCTGATGGGCTTTTGCTCCAATCTGGGGTATAGCATCTGTCCTTGGAGAGAGGGTTACTTCCATACAGTACGTCCTCAAGGTCCACATTTTGAATAATTTCGGGCTCATCACTGGGCTTCAATGTTTTTTCTTTAAGTATCCAGATTGTCAATATTCCCTCTTATTACAAATAGCTTTTCTCTGCCTTCCTGGTGACTTTATTTGTGACTAGGGTCTTATCAGAGCTCACTGAATACACCAGCTCATTTACTTTCCTAGGCTCCTTACTTCGTACAGCTTGCTTATTCAGTTGTTTTAATTTCCGTCGCTGCTTACGTGTTAAATATAACTCTGCGGATGTGCTGGCATGTGAGCTGTCTGGTTCTGTTTAAGCTAGGTTAATGGCCGGCTCTTGTATATTATCCTCCACTTGAACAGCCAACTCGCTAGAATTCCTTTCAGCATGATGCACTAGGTTATATGATGTATTACTCAGTACGTTTACATCCTCGTTTAGTACTGCAGTATTTTAAAAAGTATTTTCACTGCAAACTGTATGGTTGTTACAAACAATAAGATCTCATGGTAGGCATCATTTCTGTTGATGAAACTTTCATTCTGATCGCTTTCCACGTAAAGTTTGGGGATGTCGAAAGTCTTTGATTAGGCCTCGATGATGGCGCAAGCACAGAGATGAGGTTCTTCTGCCACTTGTGTGGGTTTAGTTTCTTCTATGCATTCAATTTCCACAGATGCTGCTATACTTTGCGGGTAATAATCAGTTATTATCTATGAAGGATCGGTTTGAGCTCTCGTGTTCCATGCTGATGACTAATACAGGATTCTCGTCACTGTTCCAAACCTCAGCCTTATCCAGTGACTTATGACGCTGCCGGTACGTTTCTTTTCCTAGAGCTGACATTGTCTACGCAGATTGTAATTGTTAACCTTCCCCATAACCTTTCCTGGCATGTTTCCAAGTAAACTAAGAGGGGAAGGCAGACCCAATTAATTAGACAAATGCAGTTTCACCCTTCTTGATTACCACACGCAATGTTCACCTTTTCCCCACAGTGCTAGAGTTATCCGGTCATCGGGGGAGGTTCGGGAGAGGGAAAATTGAATTTCACTTATAAGTGCTCAGTTTTCACACTATTAGCAGGTCAAGTGGGTATCACTGCAGACGGTGTGCTTACAACTCACATTGCCTGTTTAACTTGCAAGCCACCAAAGTAATATGCTCTAAGAGATGACCAGAAACCGTAAGTCGAACTATGACTTGAAACAGACAAAGCCTCCAAAACCTCCTTACCTGCGAACCACATAGACTGCTAGTACTTTGCTAGCAGACTTGAACACGCGATAACGCGCATGCCTGTGGTCTGAGTGTTCAGGTAAGGGCGTCCATTCTAGTCCGATCCAGCAGGAAAAAGCAATGGATCTCCAGCTGTAAGTCTTTCAGCTGCGTGGACAGCTAGTACTTTGCACGCACTTTGCTTAAACGTGCCACAACACAATCAACCAAACAACTAAAACCAAAAGACTACAAGACTCTGGTATTCAGAACACTGCATACAGAGCACTGCACTAAAGTGGATAAAACCCTTCATCACTGACCCAAAACCAGGCAATCTATCTCCCTTTTACCTAAAAAATGAGAAAAATATCAAATGCGGCAACACACCTTTTTTAATTAACATCTGCACACCCCCGTCACCACAAAACTACTCGCACAACTCACTCAGTAGCTGCATCAACAAGATAAACCTCTGCATGGTCAACAGTAACCTAAAACTATATATATTTTTTTTAAACTGAAATCATGGTTGGCAAACAACAAAGGACCCACTGCACCATTTCCCTGACCCATCGAAATTCAATTGAGAACTGAAACCTAAATAATGTTGGCATTCTCATACAGTGGACATATACTAGAACCACAAGATAATGCAATAATATGGGAGTCTTTTCCCCCTTTACGTTCAAATGAATAATTCTGTGTCTTAGGTTTAAAAGCAGGACTAATGAACCCCCAATACTGGGTCCTCTTTTTGTGCCTTAACCAGATCCTGATCTGGCGTATCATAACTCCATTGCACTACAGGTTAGTCAACTTCTTTTGGAGATTTGAAGCTTGTAACTGCATCCACATGCATCTCACCATGTAGGTGCTAAACGGGCAATAATTCTTCCATGACAGCCCCAATCTTGGCCAACTTATCTGCTTTATCATTTCCCTCCTTATCCTCACCTGGTGCCTTTAAATGCCCCCGAATTTTCCTCCAATGGATTATTAAATCATTCTCTCACACTAATTTATAGTTGAATTATTTTCCCATGTTTAAGGGGCTTTTTCTTATATGTGAACATGCATCTCGCTTTCCAGCTATTTCGTGCATAATCGGAGTCCGTACCCAGGACAATTTCTTTGAATTTGTTATCAACTGCAGTAGTAATTGCCTGATAAATGGCAGCTAACTCTATTTTGCTACTCAGGCCCAATTCTCATTCCTACACTAGGAATGTCCTTGCACCTCAACCAGACATTTCCTATTCCTGCCACCAGCTGTTTATCACTATCATTTTCAGTATGATAAGCACACACATCTACATACACGGTTGGCAAATCTTTGCATACATTTTCATTAAATGCTTTGTGTGGTGTTTGTTCAAATTCTTCCAAACTGGGCTCTACCTCAGTTTCATCTGAATTACATTCAGCTGCAGTCGTGTAGATCTGCCATCCCTTTAGCAATCAGGCTCTTTTTGTATCTTACCTCCACAGGGAATCCCTGCAATGCCAGTGTCCAGAAAGTAATTCTGGACTGCACTAGGTTACCTGATCTAATCCTTTTACTTTGTAAAAATTGGAACGATTGATGCTTTGTTTCAATTATCACATTTTCTCCCTAAATAATGACACGAAAGTGCGGCAACGCCCAGACAGTGGTCAGGGGAGCCTTTTCACTTTCACTGAATGTAGTTTCAGCCTGAACGACTTGCTCGCATAGGTGATAGCTTTATGATTTGAATCATGCTTTTGAGATAACACAGCTGACATATACTGTTCAGTGAATCCTATTTCTACAAAGAAGTCTTGATGTAAGGTCTAACGTGGTAAACACCTGCGACCCATACACCTGAGCGAGGCCTTGATCAATAAATGGAAGTGGCCATCTAGACACTGGTACTCATTTATTTAGTTCTCTCAAAACTGCACACAAATGCCATTCACTATTTGGCTTCAATATGCCTAAAATGGGGGTGTTTGAGGTACTATGAATGGGTCTGATACTTCCTCTGGATTCTATATCTCTGCCAGTGACTCCAAGCATGCCAGTGGCAACCGATATTGGTGCATGAAGACCGGATTTCTACCACATCCTTCTGGTAATGTTTCAACATGCAAATCAGTTAAGCCACAATCATATGCATCCTTGGCAAAAACCTCCTTAAATTCCATAAATATTTTTCTCAATTCCTGTGCTCTTCACTATCACATGAATCTGCTGACAGAATCTGCTCCTCTACCATTCTTGAAAATCCTCTAATGGAGGAACCTATGTGCTTTATTTTAATTGTGTGGCTGTATCCCTTTGCAAAGTTTCCACTTTTAAATATTTTGGAATATTAGCCTCCACTTCAATAGGCTGATTTTCTGTTTCACCTTCATTTAAACTTCTCCTGGTGACCGCACACTGTCTCATTGTAATCATAGGGATACGCAGACTGAACTTTGAATATCCCTTTAGGTCGGGAGGACATTGACTCTGGCAACATGCCCTGTGCATCTACATATATCTCAGGGATGTTCCCAATTACTGTATTGCTGAAATCTGCAGGGTAATGTGATTTATGTATTGCTATTACTAAAACAGAATTTGCCTCAAAATAAATGTCTTGGCACCCTTTGTTATCCACCATTATTTTGATGGGCCCATCCCCAATCTCCACAAATGGTGTATATTCACATTCCTGCCCTTGCTGCTTCATGGATTTATTTAAGCACACAAATGCTTCCGAATCCTTCATCTCCTGTCCATTTCTATGCTTTAGTGTTAGTGACCTGTCTGGTGAATGCAGGAACGGTAACCTCCTTTTTCACCTGTAACTCCATTGCATATGGCACCAACTGTGCACAATAAGACTTTCTTTTGTCTTCAAACCCGGGGAGCAGGCCCACCTAACCGGGACCATACTTTTTGGTTAAGGAAATCTAACACCATACAAATGCTGTGCATAATGTCATTGCCCAGATGAAAATCATTTTTTGTCCCACTCACTATCCACACATTGTGGTAGATGGTTTTCTGGCCAATGGTAATCTTTAGCATGCACCTTCCTGCAATTCTATTTTCATAGTCTGGATTGTCCAACCCAGAAATATACTGGATTTTAATTCTGAATTTTGGGATCCCCTCCCTTTCCATTATTCTCTGAAGTAATTTCTCATTAACAAAACTCCTTTCCTGTTTAAATGCTAACGTAGCTTTTATCATTTCAGAATGGCCATTTATACCAATATGAATCCCTGGCTGCTCATTTTCCATGTGTATTTCAGCAAGGTTTGTGATAGGTTTTTCTGTGTTTGCCTAAGGGATAGTATTCTGCTTGCACTTCTCCTTTAGGTGAAAGGCGCAATGTATTTTAATCTATTTCAGTTTGCCATTTTTTCCTAGGATCCAAATAAATCTGCATAGATTGTTTCTCCTTTTCACTTTTCTTGTCGTCCCGACAAATCAGGATGATAGTAACACCAGGCAGACATCCATTTTGAAGATATACCTCCACTACATACTAAATATTCTGCCAAACATTCATGGAAGGCCCTGGCTGAAGATGCCGTGTCGAGGTTGTTGTCCTCGTCGGTGTCCACCAGAGTGCTTGGAGGGTCCGGAATTGGAGGAGGGGTGCTGGGCTGAAGGGGCTGCAGTGTGGATACCGGAGCCAGTGCCTGCTTGGGCTTTTGTGGAGCCACCTGGAATGTAGGAGGCAGGGAAGCCATAATAGGAGGAGCCAGCTGGGGCAGAGGTGGCTGCGCTCGGGCCTGTGGCACCGGAGCCATAGTAGGATTGACTGAGTGCTGGTGGGGTGACCTGGGGGAGCATGTCCCTAATGGCATCCCAGAGGATGGCCCTCATCTGGGGAGTCTGCATCAGTCCTATGAACCTTTCGAAGAACCTGTCTTCGGATGCTGTAGAGGTGGTAGAGTGGCTAAGGGCAACTGGGGCTGGGTTGCAGAGGAAACATGCGCTGCTGATAAACTGTAGGCCACGCACCTGGTTGACACCAGTCCCACCTTGTGACTTTCCTCCAACTGCTCCGCAAGAGGGTGTATCGGGTGAGTGGCCATTTTGTCGAGCTGCGTACCACATGCCGAAGTCTTGGTGCCTGGCTCGCTGGAACAAGCCCCGTCCAAGACGCTTGGTGTTGGAACAAAAGGCTTATCTATCCTGCACCTCAGGCCGTGACCTGTAAGGTGTATTGCCCTTGGCAGAGCTGGCGACAGGGCTGCGTTAAGGTGCCCCCTCGGATATGCCACCATTGGGGCATTGCCCCTCGGGAGTAACCCCGGTAAAAGAACCTTGCGGTCCCTCAGCACTGCCCCTGGAAGGATCCGGAGACCTGGACTAGCCTCGGTACGTTTGCTGGTTCTAGAACCCAAAAGGTTCCTCCCGGTCAGGCGCTTCCTTTGCAAGGAGTCGCCTTTATGGGGTGCGATGGTGAATAGAGGCCTTTCCTTCAGCCTCGAGCAATGTTTGACGAAGTTCTTTAGGTCCTCCGGCAGGGACTTCTGGAAGAGCTCCCTCCACCTAGCTAGCCTGTTCTTCAGTGCCCATGGAGTCAGTGTGTCACTCGCGAAACAACCTTCCCAGCTGTGGTCTGGGACAAGGCAGCGGAGGCAAAGGGCATGGGGGTCGGATGTAGGGAGGAGCCCCTCACAGGCTGAAGCCTGTTGAAGTCGACATGCTCCGGGAAGGAGCATGGTGTTGGAGGACCAAGTACCAAAAAAGACAAAGCTAGAAGAATATACAGAGAAGAGCGCATGGTTTTACATGGCCAAAGCCAAATCCAGGAGCACTGGTGAAATCGGCCCGTTCCCATCGATGTGGAAAAGGGGATTGAGGAGAGGCGTCGGTGGGCAAAGTCAGGCGAATGCATGCTCCCAGGGATGCGCCCCTTTAAATATAAAGGGGGAAGAAGATTTTTCAGGTGAAAAAGGTTCCGTCTCCCGTCCCTCGTGAGGGACGCCCATACAGTATGGAGGAAAGGTGATGGAACGTAAGAGTATAGCCTGAACTTCAGTTGGTCTGTGGCTACAACTGTGATGTCCTTATCAAAACATAGTTCAGCTGACAAAAGGTGATCTTCCCCTGTAGTACTGGTTCACCAAGCAGCTTGTTTATTTAAACCATTTCGAACAATTTCTCCAAGTGGCCTTGTCATTTACTGACTGGTAGCATAGGTTTAATGAATGTGTTGGCACTAGTCATTTGGAATATTTTTGATCCTGGAAAAAGTATGCAATAGTCTGCCAAAATTGCTTCTATCCCATAAGACTACCACTGCCAGAACAGAAGCCGATTTAGCCACAAACTGCTCGATCTCACATGGGACATGCTCCTCAAAGAAAAATGCAATGCTAAACTGGCATGTAGAGAACCAGGAAACGTGCCTCTCTTGCTATGCTACACTATACTGGAACAACATATCCCTTGATGTAAGGATCGCTCCAATGCTCCTGCAGTTCAGGAACTAGCTCCCCACCCACTACTTTGGCACCATGTGATATCTAAGCTACTATAATATGTAACCTCCACTTCCACCAACCTCTGTTTCCCCAAACAAGGTTTGTAGCTTGCTTCTGCTTCCGAGCTAGGCTGCTACTCTATAAACACAAACACAAAAATAAAGATGATTTTCCTGTCACCATGGTGGTCACTTGAAAACCAGGCCTACACACTCCAGCATCATGAACATTGATTCTTATGACACAACTACACACTACTTGTCCTTACTTTTTCAACACTTTAATATTGATCTCAAATAACCACCAACCATACTCTTTGACAGTAACGATTGCACGTGTTCAAATGATGCCAACATATTTTTATGATGCGTACAGATTTGTTAAACATTATCCTTTTTAAAATAAACTGCTCCCAGAGAAGACGAGCAAACATGTGCAAGGTTAATTGAAGTCCCCGTGGCAGACAGTGGAAAATGGGACTCCACACATGGACGCATCTTACTTGAAAGCATGATTGCGAATGTTGTGGTAAAAAATATAGGAATTTGCCGTCTTCATTGCAAGCTGCAAATTACCCCCTTTTAGTCACGTTTTCAGTGCTATTTTGGCTGTCTTTAAAGGTTAGCTGTTGAAATTACCGTCTTGATATTTGGTTAATGCAAACTAATTCAGGTTTTGTTGGGCAAATTACATTGTGCATGCATGTATGCATACATGCATGGTGCTTAGGGCTATTTTATTTCATACAAAGATGTACTCGTATACTTGAGCTGAAATCTCAGCTCCTATCATGTGATATTTGTAACTACCACTGAGTAAGCCTGGGCGAGCACATTCATACATATATACAATTAACCAAAACATAGCTGTTATGGTAGAACCGAAACAGGTAATTTTAATGTTGTGCTGAAAAGCGTTCTGTCTAATCCTGTCAATCCGCGCCACTAGTGTTGATTACCAAAAGGATAGCCACACTCCTTGCAAACAAATTGCTCTTGCACCCCACCTCTGATTATAATAGGATTTACTTTTTTGATTTTTCTAAAACACAATTGCTGAAAAAGATTAATGTACAATTTTTAATATCGTATTCTACATTTATTTTTTAAATAGGTAACCGATTATGCAATAGCAAGGAGAATAGTCGATCTTCATACAAGAAATGAAGAATCTATTGAACGTAAATATTCCATCGAAGACATTCAGAGATACTTGCTGTTTGCTCGCCAGTTCCAGCCAAAGGTAATGATATCAATGATTGCTTTTATTTGGTCTGTCATGGAAGTAGTGTGAGGAATTGGAGACACTCCCCACCCCTAACTATGAGGTAAGCAGAGCCACACTGGACTGGGGTGGTTCTGCCTGATCCAATGTGGCTCCATTTGTGAACATCGCAACAAGGCTACAAGTACCACGAGCCCTTTCCTTGGACTGTGGCAGCAAATGAACGCCCAGAGTGAAGAGAGGCACTGAAAGTAAAGCCTTTGCAGATCTAAATCTGCAGGAGAAAAGGAAGCACAAGATATCAAAAAGTGGTACAGAGATGACGAAAAATGTCACACTGCAGGGATTACTATTGGTACTGATGGTGAGCGAACAAAAGGAAATAACAGGGATCACTGTTCAGCTGTGTGCTCCAATTGAAAAATATTAGAGCTCCACCAGAGGTGATCCAGCCGCGTAAGCATTTGGGAGTTTTCCCCACAGTAGTGAGCTTCCATCCAGAACCCTCTGGGGTTCTTGTTTTCAACTCCTTAAGTGTAGAAGGGGTGCACAGCAAGGTATCCTCGTCCGTCCTGAAGAAGGTTGGAGAAGTTCAGGACCACAGTATTCGAGGCTGCCTTTTCTGACTGAAACATGTGTCGGCATCTGACATGTGTTGCATAATAGAGACGCACCAATATACATATGGGTGTAGGGCGAATTTTGTGAATAAGTGTTTGAGGCCTGGTATGTCACAAGGCCAATGTGACAAGCCTCGGGAGGATAGCTCAGTGGCAACGTGCTCCCCTTGGAAGCAAGACCACATGAGCAACATAGGTTCGATCCCCAGGTCCGCGCTTAGAAACCTCTGGGTGTTAAGCGCGTTATAAATAACCTATCGTATCATATATCAATGTATAAAATGTACCGTGAATGACTATTGCAAATGTATGTATGAATGAGTACGCTTGTTGGAGTAAATTGACGGTAGTGCGAGTAATTATGGATAATTCTGATCATTATTTTTAATTGAATATTTGAAATATATTTTGTTCTGAACTCTGTTGAACAGTTGTCTGCCATCCTCCTGCTCTCGGTCCATTGTTTTGTCTGTACTGTGGTAGACAGTGGAGAACTAATCCCTGATGGTCAATGCTTTGTTTAACGCACAGCTACATGCTGGGTTAAGTCAGACTCCCAGCCACTGGGAACTAAGCAATCTGGCATTAATGCAGCACCCATTAACACATGCAACCATGGAGTGCTGTAGAAAGGCGAACACACATAGAATTTCTATTCTCCAGCATGGGGTCTGGCATGGATTCACATGCTCCTGAATATTCCCCGTCGGGCTGGAAATCCTCTGTAAAAGAAAACCGTCTTGCTTTCGCTTATTAACTGTCTTTCTCCTAGAAACCAATCACTGAGCTCTGGGTCATACTGCCCCCAGCCAATGACTGCCCTCACCCTAAGCCCCTCTCCTGGTGGCCATCTTTGGATTTCTACTGCACGTTGAAGTGTTGGGAGTCCTCACATTTCACTCTGTTTTTTTGCGATTTTGTTCAATCGAGTTTGTGTGCTCTATAGTTTATCCATCCGATTAACGGGCATCTGTTTTTTGGCATCTTTCAGCACCCCTCAAGGGCATACATCGTCAAGTGTTTTCTTCATGGAAGTTTCCAGAAGTCCATCAGGTCTACACCTTGCCAGATCATGTCGGAGAAGGACGGAGCTTCCCTCTTCATGCTCTGCACCAGCTGCGGTTTGTAGAATGTTTTCACTGATGACCAGCATTCCCAGTGCCTGTGTCTACACCCGGCAAGGAAGAAGATTGTGCGATCTGATGTGGCTTCTCCAAGTGCACGCTGAAAGACAGGCATGTCTGACTAGTGTCGTGGCTCAAGGCCTCTACCGCGTGTGGTCCACAGGGGCATGCCTCGATAGGTTTCAGCCAACCAGAGCAGGCTTCTAAGTCCTTTGAGGGCGCTCCATTTGGTGGGGCCCAAGACAAGGCCAAGCACTGCGAGTGCGCTTATGCCGGGCTCACTGCGCAAGCGGGTCCCGAGACAGTCAGGGCGCGTTCAACCTCCATCGGCCTCAATCTCCAGCCATCCCTCCAGCTCTTCGTCAAAGGGAAAGTTGGCTACACCAGGGAAGCTGCGGGAGAAAAGGGTTAAGGCCAAGCAGGAAAAGGTGGCTGTCCTGCCAGCTAAGGCCCAGGTGATCTAGGCCAAAACCTCCTCTATTGTTTTTTTGCTGCTGCCCTATCTAAGGCGAAAGGGGCTGACCCAGTCCATGGTACCCCAGTGGCTTCCAGGGTGGCACTCCCCCCCCCAGATGGGAGGCCTCGGCCTGACCAGTGGAGAAGACTCTGGAGAAGAGGATGCCGGACTTCAGCCTGAGGCCGTCCCCTCCGTATCTGAAGAAAGGTGGGGGTGTGGAACAGCTACAGGGCGCGGATATTTTTGTCTAATGAGGAAGACATTGTTTCTGTCCACACCAGCCCGGAGGAGGTTGGTGATGACAAGAATGTCAAGGAGTCGCCCGCCAGAAGCAGCAACGATGAGGTAAGGGGTGATGACACAGGAGCTGGGTCCAGCAAACCTTTCCCCCATGCACCCCCCAGAGATCCCTTGCAGGATCGACCCACCACACACTGTTGTCTGAGATTCAGAAGACGATGCTGATGGCACTACCAGCGACTCCACCGGCGACAACCCTGTTGACACTGGGGCCACCACTGCCTAAGAAAAGGAGGAAGCACCATATGCTTCTGCACCATATGCCTCCGCTCCAACAGTCACTGCCCTCTTGCCCCCTAGGGACACAGGGATGGACACTGCTATGACGGACACAGACAACGGTGGACTCTCTCCGCCACCAAGGGCTTCTCCACTGCTCAAAGAGGGATCATTCCACGATCGCCTTTGTGTCAGAACTTTTTCAGCTCGCCCCTGAAGAGAAGCAAAAGGAAGGCTTCCTGTAAAAACGCTGGGATTGGAAGAGGAAGATCATTCTGTCGGTACTGCTCGTGTACATCTTTGAGGTGCTGGCACTCCTGTAGAACCCCCCTTCTCAGCCCCAGTGAAGAGGGACCGGCTAGAGAAGACGAATCGAGTGCCGGAGTCTGTGCCCCAATGTCTGCGGTTTTAACTATCGCTGGACTCTGGTCTCTGCTGTGGCAAGGAAGAAGTTGTCCAACCCGTCCTTAACCTCTGTTATCCCGGATGGCAAGAGGAAGAAATTTGATGGTGGCTACAACGGTCAAGGCGGCCAACTCCTTAGTGATCCTGGCCAGGTACGACCAGGAGCTATGGTACAAGATGGCTCCAATCCTGGATTTCCTCCTTGAGGACAAGTGTGTAGAGGCAATGTAGATCCTTCAGGAAGACAAGGAGGCGTTGAACCACGCCAACATCACGGCCCTGAACATTGTGGACACGGTGTGCCGCCAGATGGGAAACAGGGTTTGCCTCTGTGTGGCTGGTTTATGGCCACCAACTTCAGGCAAGAGGTCCAGACAAGGGTCCTGGACATGCCGTTCAGAGACGATCTTTTCGACAAGACGGTCGAAGAATCTCTTCAGGCCATCAAAGCCGACACGGAGACTGCCCGTGCCCTGGGAAAGCTGCAGCAACACTGTCGATCCTTTCGTCCCTCAAGGAGGCAAGTCTGGGAGGTCTTATAGTTTTAGTGGTGGATCGTCATCTTACCCTCCCGGTCCATTACCCAGGAAGCCTACAAGGGTCGTTCCAAGGCATTCGGAGGTAGCCGTTGTCGAGGTTCCCAGGGCGGCATGCCAGCCACCAAGCAGGACTGAACCAACTGACCGAGACGTCAGGCCCCCACCCATTCACCCCAGTGGGAGGCCGGCTAGCGAACTTACTCAGCATGTGGGAAAACCTCTCCACAGATTGCTGGATGCTCTTGCCCACGGACACACTTTGGAGTTTCAACCAAAGTATCAGTGAATACCACTGGTGGCACGGCAGGAACACATCCCTCAGTTGCTGCTCGAAGTTCGGGCCATGTTAAGGAAAGGGAGGCTAGAGCTGGTTCGGAATCGACTCTCGGTTTTTTTTTTTATTCATTTTTTTACATGCATAAAGTGCACAAAAGGGATAGAGAGAGAGAGATGTAGGTAGCAGTTAAACATAAACTCTTAGAGGATGGGGTGGATCTATGGTTCCAGGGTTACATGAGAACCAAATACAACTAATACGTTCATGAACACAGTTATCAAAGGGGAGAGTTTAGGGGTGTGGTTTTGAGGGCTTTGCAGAAGGACATGTGCAAAGTCTCATTCCTTAGGGCATTCCATTGTTTTGGAGCTATGAAAGGGAAGCTGGTGTCGCCGGTTTGATGGTGCAGATGTTCAATTTTTGGAGTAGTGTGATCGTTTAGGTCTTTGGGGGGGGGGCTGTGAGGGAGAGGCATTTGTGGGTTATAGCTAGGGTCTTAGAGATGTGTCCTTTGTTGGGGAGCCAGTGTGCAGCGTGCCTAGCATTGAAGATATGCTCCCTCTTCAGAATGTTCAGGGCTGCTTGGAGCTCATTATTTGAAATCATTTGCAGTCTGAGAATTCTAGCAGAGGTACCAGCAAAGAGAACATTGCAGTAGTCAAGTTTTGCACCTATGGTGTCTCTGGCTATTGAGTTCTGTATAGATAGGTCTGCTCCTCGAGTTCCTGGACACCCGTTGGATCCAAGTGTCTGGAAGTTTCAAAGACCGGATCGTGCTAGAGGAGTTCTGTCGAGTGATAATGTGGTGGGGCATGCGCTCCAACATCGCTGGGGGCACAGACTTCCAGAGGCCTCCATACCAGGAGACAGTCACGATGGATGCTTCCCTGGAGGGGTGGGGAGCCCACATTGGACATCTCCACGCCAGAGGCCTGTTGCAGCCGCAGGAGATGCTACACATCAACGTACTGGAAATAAGGGCTGTGTTTTGGGCCCTCAAGTCCTTACTTCCGTCCTTAAAGTGCAAAGTGGTGAGGCTCTTCACGGACAATACCACCACAATGTTTTACAGCCAGAAGCAGGGGAGCACCAGATACCCGGCACTCTCCAGAGGCACAGGAGTTGTGGAACTGGGCCGTCGCCCAGGGGATGTTCCTCATTACTTAAGGTGTCATGGAGCCGTTTTGAGGTTGGAATGGTTGACTGTATCAAATGCAGAGGAGAGATTGAGTAGAATGAGAACAGTTGGAGAGTTGGCATCAAGAGATGTGAGCAGTTCCTCATGGGTGTTCAGAAGAGCAGTTTCCATGCATCTGGAGGCTCAAACAAAGATTGATGTTCGTGGAGGCGACCAACACGTTCAGTGTGCTGGGTAAGTTGAGGGAGGGCCAGCTTCTCCAAGAGTTTCTCCAGAAAGGAGGTGATAGATATGGGGCAGTTTTTGGCTGGGCATGAGGGGTCTTCACTGGGTTTATTCAGGCAAGAGTGCATGAGGGAGGAGGGGAAAGAGCCAGTAGCCAAAGAGTGGTTGCAGAAATCAGCAAGTGCAGGGGTGAGAGAACCAATATTGGCCTTAATGGTTCTTGAAGAGCTGGGGAAACTTGTTTGGCAGAGACCTTCATGGAGCGGACAACTCTGGTGACCTCATCCGGTGTGATGGGAGAGAGGGAGGGAGGATGGGTGTCATTGGAGGCAGGGGAGGTGTAGAGGGATGGAAGCGTGCACAGGATGTCCTGCGTTTTTGCAGTGAAGTGTATGGCCAGCAGAGGGCATGGGAGGGAAGAGGTGAAACGTGTTGTAAATAAAAAGGAGGAAACTTGCAGAGATATATTTCACCACAGTCAAACTCCTCAATTTGATATCTGTGCTAATGAATGTTCTTTGATTATGTTTTAGAACATGTTTTTTTAATACTTGTATGTAATGTACCTACTTGACTGGCCACAAAGGGAAACTCCCATCCGGTGGTCCGCATAATATTGTCTAATTTGTGCTGACATTGAAATGTTATTTAGTTAACAAATGTTGTGTGAAATTCATTGTAAAGTTCACACATTTATTTGATTCATGCTTATTTATGTGCATCTTTTACCATTGCATTTACTATATGTAATAGTAAATTGCCATACTCGACAATTACATTTGTTTAATTGCAAAATCATTTAAATCAGTCAATTTCCGAAAAGTGTGCCTTGGTTTTGTCTTCCTCTGTCTTCGGAGAACCTTCCACATATTGCCTTTAATGATCTTCAAGCCAAGATCCGACTGGGAGCACCTGAAATACCTTTAAATGTTTTGTTACCTCTTGCCAAATCAGGAGCCCTATTGAGTGCAGCTCTACACACATCCATTTTACAATAACAGTAGCCACTGCTATAATGAATGTCTATGGGTCTTGTGAGCCTGTTCCATAGCCGCGGTTATGAAAATGTGTTTTACAACAAAATAAAATCCATATTTACTTTTGTGGTATGTAATTCTGGAAAGTTCTATTTTGAGATATATTGAGTGTGGTATTTGTGCAAACTTAAATTAACAATGTAATGACTTTCTTTTCATCAGTAACATATATAACCGTAAACAATGTAATTAAATACGTACTGAACGATTTTTGTAAATTATTTATTTGGGGAAGTGATTGTGATTTCTTTTTATTTTAATATTTACACATGATAGATTGTGTTCATAAGCCCAATTGTCGGCATTTGTACTGTCCATTTTGAGTTTCAGTGTTTTAAGTCCTTTTTCAGCGATTCCATATAATTTTGAAGATTCATTCAAATGTAATTTCTTTTTCCATGGTTGTATTTGTAGGGAATTCCTCGGATGGCTGGTGTTTAATCTGTCTAGATACTTGAATCACTTCATCATTAGAAAATATTTGTATACAATTGAAGACCTATTTCAAACAAGCTTTGAGCTGTTCAGTGTGTTTCCAGACAGATTTGGGTGTGGATTGTCGTTCTGGGTGATGTGTTGAGATGGCATCCAGTTGCTTCAAAGTGGGTGCTCATTGTGGCTTGAGTGCCGCAATCGGGCCATGTGGTTCGGGTCAGATCAGCAGTATAGTTTGAGATAATGCAAAGCGTGGTTTCAGGTTGGCATATGACGTGAAATTCAGCAGTTCAAGTTGAGGTCCATTGATTAGATGACCTTGGTGATTCAGTGCAGAGTTTGAATTGGCATTGCCTTGAGGTGCTCACCACCGTGAGCAGGCTGGTCTCCACTTGTCACGCTGTGGCAGCGAGTCAGTTTGACAGGTGTGATGTATCCATCCCTCCTCGTTCAAGTGTGGTGAGCAGTTTGATTGTGGTTTGATGCAGCAGAACAAGGAGCTTAAGCTCATCTGACCATCCAGATGCTGGGACTCACTCTGGCGATCCAGATGCTGAGAACCACTCCAAACACCATAGGACAGACTGTCCATGTTCTGCTCTCCCTGCCTAGGGAGGTTTGCGTCGTCGTGGTAGGTTCTAGTCCTCTGCAAGAGAGACACCAATGTACACAGGGGGTAGGAAGCAAAGCTTCCATCTCCTTTGGACTGCTCCTTCACTTGAATGACTGGGGGCTTTAGAAAGATCACATTTCCCAAAAGAAATTAAAATGAATTATTCCGGAAGTCTTGAAATCCAAATGTGAATCAAAAGGACGAGTAGGAGCCCCCTTTTTATAGGCAAAAGTGCACAGGTGATTTGACTAATGCAAGGCTGCTTTAAGGGTCCAATTCCTGTTCTTGATGAGGCTTTCCCTGCTTGCATCATACCCAAAGTGCTTTGTGCTAAAGGAAGTGGAGGGGACAGTAAGGAACGAGTGGCACAACATGAAACCAGATTGTTGCAACCTATGATGAGACTCCTAGGTCTATACTAACCTCACCCCCCCTCCCTTGTCCGCAGCATCAAATGTATTTTGGAATGCAGCACCCTGGTGTGAGGCTTGGCCTTTTGTTTAGGGCATGACATTTGGTCCCTGTTTCACAGGGCATCACCTGCCGAGTGGTGGTCTTGCTGTAGAGCGGTATTACCTTCCACACTCAAAGGATAAAAAGTGAAACTGCTGCTGCTGGCTCTTGTCCTGCTTGGTGCAGCAAGACCACAAGTCTAGGGAGAATACATATTGCCTGTTCATGGTTGGACTGGGCTCACGTTATATCAATTTGCTTTGGCTTTCATAATTGTGAGATAGTATCCACATAACGTTAGTAGGATTCTTGATCAAAACCCCTTTAGAAAGAGATTCATCACAACTGAATTTTATTACAAATGTTTCCATCATAGCAATCTGTTTATGTACCTGCATATTTCATGTGTTTACACTTCAAGACATAATACATCTCTAGAAAATCACCTTTATCACATAGAAATCAACACAGATTACACTCTTGATAACCACCATAGTGCATCATTCCAAAACCATCTGCATTGTACCTATTAAATGTGCAATTCACGTTCAAATTACAAGGCTTTAATAACGTGCCATTAGTCACATGTATTGCTCATATATCCAACATGTTTGTCATATCTAACTGAATAATGGCATTCTTCAGGGATAAACTATTTGATATTCTGAAACTTATTGCCACTAGGATAAGTGTTTCACAATTGGAGTGCTTTTTTTACAGGGGTACTTCTGAAAGTCTCTGTTTTGAAATAAATCGGAAGAGGCGACCTGGCCATCCAACAGATGTGGAAAGCTCTCAAATGAACTAACAATGGTATCAATTAATACATCTAACAAAAGCTACTACTGTACAGAATGCAGTAAAACTCAAAGTCCAAAAGAACAATCCCAAACAATAATATTCACACAAAACATGAGTAACAATGTAACTTAAACAAAATACTCTGCATCCTCCTATGCTCTATATGCTTTAGTCTGATCTGGTAATGGCAAATACAAAAAAAATCACTTACTTGATAGAGGTTCTAGTTATAGAAACTTCAGGTAGACATCACACCATCATAGTGGATTGATTAATTTGAACAACCTGTATGGTAGTTTGAACAATACTCCTGAATCAGACAGTAGATTATCATTAACAACCAAGTTTACCTCAACAGCATTCTAGACACTAAGACTATGCTTCTGGTACAGAGTGCCAAAATGGCACTGCACTCCCTCTGCGCCCACCTGAGCAATACGGTTTAGCTGAACTGAAACATGGGATGAGAGTTTCTGCGTTTCTTACTACAGTGATTTATTTACCTCTCCCAAGGTTGGCATGCTAGTACTTTAAACTAGGACAATCCCCAGCACTGTTTGGCATGAATCTCAGAGGACTGTCTTCGCGTGACTCATCTGCGTGGTTAAACATGGTAACTGGCCATGCTAGTTTTTCTTCTGATCAACCATCAATGTCTATAGCCAGCCTGTCTGTATCAAGGACTACCTGAACTCCAAAACATAGTCTCACATGTGAGTAATATTTTGTATATATGATGCATTGCACCAAACTGGAGCAATGGTGTTCAGGAATGGTTCAAATACTGGTTACTTTAGCTAATACCATTCAATACGTTCATTGTGACCCTTTCTATGACTACTGGTCCAAAGCATTTATTTTTGTTCTAGTTGAATCAATTTCTTTTCAATCTGCCACTATTACCTATTACTTTCTGTACTGCTGGCCATTTAAAGTCGGTATGTTTGAGAGATGTTTCAGCAAATTGTTTCACTAATTGGGTGGTCACAATCTTCATTTTATGCAGCTTCTGTGTTCCGTCATTCTCGTTAAGACTATATGCACAGTTTTTCCAAGTGTTTGAGGACACAAGGACATGAGATGTATCAAATTCTTAAATTCACAATTGGTGAACTTTTTGTATCCACATATTGGGTAGCCCGATATTCATCTCTATCGCTGTAGTATGCATGGTGAGTACATACACTACTTTACACTTACCACAAGCAAAGTGCCCCCTTTGCATTTAAAGTTTACAGCTGCAACCAATAAGGTAACTTATCTGGTTTGGGAACAGAGGTATATATTTAATGCAACCTCTGTATTGAAGTGACTTGGCTGTTACTGCAGCTGTCAATGGGCTTCTTTGATCTCGACCTACCGTGCCACTGCAAGAGTATACTAATTCAGTAGGGCACAGGTTTCCACTGTGCTTCTGGAATAGAGTTGGCTAATAGGGATTGAGAACTGGTTAACAGCTCACCCTTTCTGTGAGTGAATTACATGCTTCATTTTATTAATACACATTTTTTAAAAAGCATGGATTATACACGTTGCTGGATGGCAATCCTTCAACCCCAGCGTCCCCAATTTGGGCTGACTGGGCTTCCACATTGCTGGAGGCTCAAAACAAGTTTTGATGCCAAGGGAAGTCCTTTCCTCTGTGCTGCTCTTTGAATCTCCTGGTCTCCACAGCCCTTGCTGAAGATTTTGGAGTTTGCTCCAACTCAGGATCTAGATTAATCCTTCAAGAATTGTCCAGAAATGAATCCACTAATGGGTTATTACCCACCCAGACCCCTTCCATAGGAAGAAAATACTACAGCAAATTGGTTCCCTTCTTGAGTTATGTAAGGGGACCATGTCAGACTGCCGTTTGAGACCCTTGTGTGGACTGAAGTGTATTCCTGGGCTAATATAACTCTCCTAACTCTGCCTACATTGAATGGGCTAAAGTAATCCACATCCTGGTGAGAGTTGGCCATTGTAGTGAAAGGACTGTCTTTAAAGCACTGGTTCCCATGTGAACCCCTTGGAGTGTTCCCGTTTCCTGTGACATGCTTACACTGGTGGGGGGAGGTGGTGGGGATTAGGGAGAGTGGTGGAGTAGTGTGGAGGTCTCGGGTCCAGTGAGGGGTTTGGAGGGGCACAAAAGGGGATGGGATTCCTGAGATGGCCCTACATAGATGCTGTGGGGCTGCCCAAACAAACTGAACTCACAAGAGGCCCTGTCATTAATGAGCGACTGCCCACCAGCCTGACAAGCAAACGGTTGTGGCTGCATATTGTGTAATCCATGTAGTCACCATGTCAAAAACAGGCCTGGCTTATATTTAGATTTCAGTCGGCTCTTGGAATATCAATTTATGAATGCTCTGTGCCCGACTAAAGCGTATGTCGCTTAACCATGAGAGTACGGAGAAGTGCCCCTGCTCCATGGTATTAAAAAAAATATCTATGAAGAACTCGCAAATCGGCTGCGGCACTTAAGCAAAAAGACTTTCAGGCCCTTTATTCGAGACACGTGGTTCAACATGTACTGTGCCGAAACACGTTTCTCGATTTAAAAAGCCTTTATGATTTACTAAACCAGAGATTGAGAGCGTTTTTGCTTAAGTGGTGCAGCCGATTTGTGAGAGTTCTTCATAGATATTTATGGCTTATATTTAGATTTGACCAACTGCCACCAGATTTCTGGGGCACACAATTATGATGGGTCATTTAGAATGCGCCTGTATACAAGTGGTTCTAGGTGCGTCAAGACAAGGGAGGGAAGACGGAGGCAGTATAAGGCAAACGATCTTACTAGGCCTTGTCATTCAGGTCGTGTGAGAATGAGAAGTGCAAGGGGAAGGGAGGCGGGTACAAAGGGAGGGCAAAACAGGGCAGCAATGCTCTGAGTAAGTGCAGCCAGGGCTGCACAGCTATGGTTAGTGCAATGAGAACAATGGACTGTAGGTTTAGTTACAGCCCCTAAGTGAATGGTAGACCCAGAGGCAGTGCAAGGATGACTGATGAAGAAAGAGCCTGGTACCCAGTGAGACTGAGTGTAGTCAAACAACCAGTTGGTACAGTAGACAGGTAGGTCAGCAGGGGGGGGGAGTGAGAGAGAAAGCAGAGGAGAACAGTAAATAATTGCTTCTGGAACTTCAGGAAGTCTAGCTCAAGTTTGAGAGGGGCACGGAGGCCAGACCAGAGGGAGGCACCTGCAGAGGAGAGATATACCCCCCCAACTCTCTGCCTGGAGAAGTGTCTAACCCTTAGAGAGTTGGAGATAGCTGAGCTAAGGTCTCGAAGGAAGGTATTTTGGAAGGGGGCATTGGATGTAGTGCAGGCCCTGGCCCCAGAAAGACTTGTTGACAATGCGAAGGGTCTTGAACTTGATCCTTGCAGCCAGTGGAGAGATTTCAGGGCTGGAGAGATGGCTTGAGGAAAGGATAAGTCTTTCAGTCCTGTTCTGGATTAATTGCAGAGGGTGGAGAGAAGAGGAGGAGGATTGAGAAAGAGGCTGTTGCAGTAGTCCAGCCTAGGAACCATGGCTGTGGAGACACTGAGCTTCTGGGGGAAAGTGAGAAAGGAAAGAGTACCTTTTTGAGGAGGTGTAGCTAGTAGTGGGACTTCTTGGTGACGTCTGAGATCTGTGGAGAGAAAGGGAGAGTGGAGTCGAAGATGACCCCAAGGTTTTTTGCCTCGCAGGAAGGCGAATGAGGAGGGCCCAAGGCGGGCGACCAGAGTGAGGGGGAAAGCAGAGGCAGGGGTCCCAATGTGAAGGATCTCCGTCTTACTAGCATTAAGGCAGAGATTGTTGGAGGCGCACCAATAATGAATCGTGGACAGTCGGGAATGAGAGAAGAGGGGAGGCTGAGGGGATCCTGAAGTAAAACTGAGTGGCATCCGCATAACACTGGAAGTTAGGGGAGAAAGTAAACATCAGGCAGGCCAAAGGGTGAGGGGGACCAAGTTGGACCTGGGAGGGGTGGTCCAAGAGTAAGGTCAGCCACTCCAGGGCCTGAGTAGTGTTGCGCAGGGTCTCGGAATTGATTGATCAGGATGGCGTAGTTGACTGTGTCGAAAGCAGAGGAAAGATCTAGGAGGATGAGGACAGAGGGGAATGCTGGAATCAAGGTTAGAGAGCCGATCTTCACAGGTGTTCAGGAGAGCGGTTTCGGTGCCTCTGGCAGCTCTGAAGCCAGACTGATGTTCATTGAGACAAATGACTAATTGATCCATTGAATCGGAGGTGCTAACAGTTAAGAAGCCAAACCTGCCTGTTGAATATTTGCATTTAAACAGCTTTGTTCAGGAATGCACACACAACCTTTTGAACCTGCTTGCCTTGTTGCCACTGAATGGCAGTTGATGTTGACAGACAAAGCAAGGTATGTGATTTTTTTTTTTTTTGCATGGAGAACTATGAAATCAAGCTTCATTAACAGAGCTTGCTTTAAGGCAGAATTACCCATATCATTTTAGTACAATAAATAAAAAATGATCCGTTTGAAACACCCTCAAAAGATGTAGCTCTATCACTCTAGTGCTTTATTTCTCAGCATTTATATGTACAAAGAAAAAATGTACATGTATGACAAACCTGTCTGACACAGCCCCTGCAGTATTCTCTTAATATCACTTTTGTGTATACAATATGACCACATAGTACACTTTAGACGCGATGACATTTGCATTTTTGATATAGGTTTATATCTTATACTTTGTAAATCTAACATAACTTGGTACACTGTCAATGACCCTGACATACAGAGTTAATCATTGCATTACATGTGCCATACCGACATTAATTACCAATAGACAATTGTTCGTTCTTTACACATTTCCCAAAATGCACTATTAAGAACATATTAATAGACAACCAATACTTCCTGCCCAATAACAATGAGAAGCAGTATCACCCCAAGTGAACATAATTACTATTCCAATGTTAGAGAATGTCCACTTAAATACATGGAATATTAATGAGTTGCCCAGTCTGGCATGTTGAAGAGTCACACATCCACATACAAACGCCTTGTGGCAACTTCTAACTCTCAATTCAGATATTAACAGTTCAATACATCCCATTTATATATTTCCGGCATATGAGGGTTTAGCTAGTCTGTACAGGTTTTTATGAAAACCCCACGTCGCTCTCGCCTTCCTGGTTGCTCCTTTATCTTATGCTGCTATTTTTGCTAATTTGCACACATAGGCTTTGTTTTTAAATATTTTAAACATATTTGAAATTAACTTTACTTTTGGTTTTGTGATCTATTACTATTGTCCCTTTACTGTGCCTCTGAATTTGAAATTCGAAACGTGCTGTATGATTGTATCCTTTAGAACTCTGAAGCTGCCTATTTCATTCTGGAATCTTTTTCTTGCTTGAACTACATTGCCCATCTATGCTGTTTTTTCCACCATTTATTTGCTTTTCAGGCAAGTGAGCGGCGGTGCATGTTTATCAGTAGTGCCAGAAATAATCTCGGTAAGACAGTGCCTCCAGTTAGTGAGTTCCTGAAACAGTCTTGTATCAATGCTGCACTTAAGCATCTCAGTTTTTCTATCAATGATTGTTCCTCTGTGCAGACCATACATTGCACTCCTGATGCAGATTCCGGTATTGGTACTGATGGTGTAATCGATACTGAGGATACTGACCCACAAGGCCACCTTGTTGTAGGTCTGAACACTATTGGCTCCCCCATTGGAGTGACCTTGCGTGATATGATTTATTTATATCACGCTCGTACACAAGTGTTTCAGAGCGCGACCAGGCAAAAAAGGAAGGGGGGTCAAGGGAGAAACAACAAAGAGAACCGCAATCTTACTAGGCCCAGTGACATTTAAGAAAGCGCAAGTGCATGGAAGGGAAAAGTGGAAAGTGCATGGAAGGGGGGGATTAGTGGAAGAGTGCTAACTCTGCAGAGATGTTAGCCCTTTCAGCATGTGACGCCGCCACCAAAACTATTAGTCATTCTGACCATGCCATGGTACAACTTGCATATAACATTAAGAAGGCTGATCACCTTCTCAAGAATACTTCTTCTGTGTCACGATCACTTAATATTGCATTCTTAAATACTCGGTCACTTGCCAAACATACTCTAGAAGTAGCATACCTTATACAGACCAGAGCATTTAGACATAGCTTGCATCATTGAAACCTGTCTTTCAGGCTTGCAGCATCCCTTGCATTGCCTAGTGGTTACTGGATTTTTAGATCTGATCGCCCGCGAGGGTGGGGTGGTGCCATTGCCGTTATTGTTAGTGATATTTTTGCCATTCACATGAGGTCTCCATCTTTCATTGATTGTAAATGCACCCTTATCAAGATTGCTATGTATTTGAACATCACTATTAGTAATCCTGTGATTTACCGTCCTCCTATAACTACCCCCCTGTTTGAAGAACAGCTCATGATGCTTATTGGTGACTTTATGAAGGTATCTCCACATATGATCATCATGGGCGACTTCAACCTGTGGGGATGTCACAAAGATGACTTTGAGGTGAAGTCTCTTCTTGACACCATCCAGGCTCACGGTTAACAAGGATACTCATAGAGATGGACATATTTTGGATTGTATTCTTACACACAAAGGTTCCACAGAGTCCTTGCACATTGCTTTATGCCTTCAGATCACCTTCACCCTGACTTACCCATGAAATTATCCAAGGTGAATTCCAATCCATGCTTAAATACCATCTCCAGAAATATCTGTAATATTACATCAGAGGTTTTCTGTGAATTTGCCCGCCCTCTGCTGAACAATCTCAGTCCTACCAATTCGACTGCTGTCCTTGTGGAACATTATCAGTGTTTTATTTCTGGCATTGTTAATACCCTGGCTCCTCCGATCACTAGGTCTTTTAAAACAGAAACCCAGGGTATTACCTGGTTTTCAGATGATATATTGGAACTGGGAAAGCAGAAACGATAAATAGTGTGTGTGTGTGTGTCTCGGAAAGCCCCGTCCACGGATAACCTTTTTTACCGCATTGCAGGTGCCGACTATAAAACTGTCATTGCTAAGCTCTAGTGTTATGGAAATGGGATCTGCATCGCTAATTCCTCCCAAAGAACATTTTAGCATATTGCGAATTTGACGGGAAAAGTAATTCTTATCCTGCTATTGTCAAAAGTGATGATTGGTGCTCTGACATTCAATCTAGTTTCAGTACTAAGATGAATACTCATTGGGCCAAGATTGAAGCTTTCCAACATAATTTGGTATCTTCCAACCATAACAGCACTAATACTGAGGATATTTGTACTTGATGGCCGCAATTTGGCTTTAGAGAAATTAGAGACTGATTTTATCCATGGTGTTTAACTTCTTAAACCCTCTTCTTGCCCTATTTACACAGCCCCCAAGTATTGCTAAGGGGAATATTGGCTGTTTGGCACCTCTCATTACTAGAATCATCAATACCTCCTGCATTATTTTGCTGGTTCCCATGTCATTGAAAAATTTTGGATTTCCCCATTAAAAAAAACAAAAAAAAGAAACTTTTGATCCCTCTTCTGCAAATAATTCTCGCCATATTATGAATGGTTCTTTTCTCCTGAAAATTCTGCAGAGTGTTGCGTAACTTCAGTTGCAGAGTCCTATTGAAGATTGCCAGTTGTGGGGGACTTGACAGTCTGGTTTTCTAGCTTAGCACGGTA
Source organism: Ambystoma mexicanum (assembly GCF_040938575.1). Classification (NCBI taxonomy): domain Eukaryota; kingdom Metazoa; phylum Chordata; class Amphibia; order Caudata; family Ambystomatidae; genus Ambystoma; species Ambystoma mexicanum. The sequence continues at coordinate 913,734,512 of NC_090930.1, read as the reverse complement.
CAGAGACTGCCATGCTTGACTTGCAGGATAATCGTTCCCATGTTGTGGATTCCGGGTAATTGCACTTCTCATGCTGCTCAACCTCTCGGCAGCTTTTGATTTGATTGATCACTCATTACTGCTCAAGTGGCAGGGTACTATTGCTAATCTAAATCCTCAATTTTTGTTTTGCCTCTTTCCTAGGACCCAGAACTGCTCGCGTTTCCTCTGTAAATATTCACTCATTGCCTGAAACCCTTAATTGCGGTGGCCGGCATGGAGCTTGTTTCTGCCCCACACTTTTCAACCTGTACAAATTGCACTCTGGTGTTTTTTAAATTGACTGGTGACTATGACTAGGACCAACAAACTATCATCTACACACATAATCTAATTGAAAGATGGATGAATGCTAATTCCTTGGCCCTAATAGGAGCGAGACTGAAGTTCTGCTTATAGGATCCAGCCAATGTCTAGTCAAACTTGACCAGAGAGATTCTCCATTTATAATTGCAGACTGTCTCATTAAAGTCAGCACTTGGGTCAAAACCATGGGTGTCTATTTGCACACTAATCTTAAAATGAAGAAACATGTGGGACAGGTCAAGGCTTCTTGTGCCGACACTACTAGGCTAATAAGGCCAATAAAGTCCTATTTGTCTAAACCTAACACAGCTTCTCTTACCACGGCCTTTGTGAATTCCAGATTAGATTAATGCAATAGCCTTCTTGCTAATACCTCTAAATCTAACCTTGCAGTTTTGCAAGTAGCTCAAAATAACACTGCGGCAGTTCGTGTTCTCACCAGAAGAGACCATTTCGCTAACTCTCATAGATCTCTGCATTGGCTCCCTGTTAAACAACGTATCTACAAGTTGGTAACTTTGACAAACATGTTTGCCGACTAAGGCTCCTGGCTTATTGATCAAATGGGTTCTGTACGTTCCATCTAGCCACTGCCTTTGTTCAAACTGCTCTACTAAACCGTTTCAGCCATGCTATAAAATGGAAAGTTTTATCGGTACACGTTTTGACACTGTTGCTCCAACGCTGAGGAATACTATTGCTAGTGAACTTCAAAATTGCTCAGACCTCACCCACTTTAAAAAATCTTTGAAGACTTTTTTGTTTAATTCCAATAACTGATCTCGGTCCTGTCTGAGTCCTGGCATGTCCTCCTGGCTCTGACCTTTCATATATTCTTGGGACCCTTGCTTGGTTCTTTATAAGACTCTCCTCTGTGATTACCTCGGGTCTCTTCAGTGATCCCCTGTCTTGACCTTTTCTGCCGCCCACACCCCTCGCACACTGAGGCCCGGAGGTATGTTCCAGGCATGTTGTGCTTTACAAAACCTAAAGTCCTAGCTCACACTCCTGTGAATAAACACATACATCCCACCTAAACGTCATAGGTCATCCAAAGGTTGATCCTGTGCCACCTGTATTTTGACATTGCCTTCGTGTTGATTTCTCTGCTTCCACCCCAGTCTGAGGACTCTCCAGTATGCTGAAGTTAAGTCAATAATTGGACTGAGAACATTTAAACACATCATACCTGCCCTTAAGGAGTTCAGAGTGCTACTCTTCTAAACCATCACTAAAGAATGGCCATAAAGGTGACAGCCATCAACCTAGCCAAAGATGAAACTTTATCCCTGTTGGCACAGCAGCAGAAGCCAAAATCGTTCTCGACTGGAACAAGGAGGAGAAAGCTAGAAAACAAACTGTCCTGAGCTGAAGCAACAACTTAAACTCACACTGCAAATCCTCCCCAATCTTTCTGCTGTCATGTAAATCAGAAGAATTTTATGAAAAAACAGATCGACTACCCCTCTCAAAAGGCGATAACCTTACTAACAAAGTGTACAGGTCAACCTTTATCTTCACCCGTGACCCATACAGGACTTAAAGAGAGGGGTAGTCGATCTGTTTTTTTCGTAAAATTTTTCCGTCACAGAGAATCCCTTCCTACAGTTTTGACCCCCCGTAAACAAAAAAAATAGGGATTACCCATTTATACATACCTGTAAATCAGAAGGAAATTGAGAAAACTCATTTTCAAAGGCCTTCACCCATTTCTTAGTGGATGCCAGACGTTGGACCTAACCCTCTTATATCTCTGTATCCATCCCCACCTATGCAGTGCTCCAGTAAGTTCTCTCATTATATAGATATTTTTTTTATTGTGCATATTAGTCAACATGTTCGACTTTTTACACAAATAAAGGAAATCTTAAAAAAATGTTCTCAATAAAAACAGCTAAAACACATAAAGAACAAAGTAAGAAAACAAAGAGAAAAAAATATAGTGATCCAGAACATTTAATCACCTAAATCTTAAAACTTTTAACCGCATACTCAAATTTGACCACAATCAATTACCCATTAGCTTTAGTTACTTTAACACTGCTACCATTTCTGCAGTCAGGAAGGATTCCTGCCCCTGACTCAGCCTTTGCCAGAACAATTTCGGGTTTAACATTCCTGGATCTTGAACAAATCTCTTTAGCCTTTTCTGTCGGATCACCCAGGTCCCGGGGCAATTTCATAATACGTGGGCCACAGTTTGTTTTACCCCTTCGTCACATAGATCTCATATATTGGTTGGAAAAGCAATAGGATCTCTAATATGCAGAATTTGTCAGGTACGAACAAAGTTCAGACAAAATCTCAAACTCCGATCTAACCTTTGGGCTAATACCTTTTTGCAAATAAGCTGGCATATTTGCTCTAGGCTTATCCAGCTCGGACAAGCGAGGATACTTTTAACTCTCTCATCTTTGAGATCGTCGTGATCCAATCCATTCTTTTTAGTTGCGCTTTAGCTTTAGCCGGGTTTTGGATCAGATTCTCCAAAGAACAGTGAGCTTGCTCTACAATTTTCCTAAAATTATCAGAGTGTTGTCAAGAACAAATTATTGTTCCATTCATTTTGCACAGATATCTCTTCGTACAGTGACTTTTGAGAAGGCTCCAAAATGAGCCTAAATTGACAAAGCCATTTCCACACCACTGATGAATAATGAACCCAGGCCTAACTCATATCTCACACTTACAATGGGAATTGAGGCAGGAAATGATACATCTTTCCACAATTTACCTTCCAATCTGTCCTAATTTACATTGAAAGACTAAGATTTTAGACCATACGTAACACTAGGCACCACCTTTCCCACATAGTACTTTATTAATGGCAGCATTTAGAAACCGAAATGTTTAGAAAAGATTCTTCATATGTGCACCCAGTTTTCTGATTCTGGCCTCAACCTGTCTAAGAAGTGTATCTGGGTACAAGAAGCCACAAACTGGGAGCCTGCATATGTCACTTCCTTTACAACTGTAATTGTCATATTAAGTGCCCATACATACGGTTTAGTTCATTTTAGGGGATGTTTTAAGCTCACAATAAACAATTTGTTTGGATTAATTAGCAGATATTTCAAAGCTGCGTAGTCTGCAAGTGCATTGAGTAATCTCTGTAAGCCGACCTGAGAATGGTCCATGACCACTATCAGCATAGGTCAACCACATTACCTTGTTTCCTCCTAGTTTTGGGGCTAACGACCTCTTTCCTACCAACCACTCACCCAAATCTGCCATAAACAGAATTAGAAGGAAAGGAGCCATTAAACACCCCTGACGTACTCCCTTCTCTGTGGCAATCGGTCTAGAAAGTAGCCCTGATTTCCCCAGCCTTACTCTTAACGTTGTGCCTTGATATAAATAGATCAAAATATTTAGGAGGTTGTCTGGGAGGCCCCCACTTCTTTAATTTCCTCCAGTGTATGATATGATAGGTCATTTATAATGCGCCTAATACCCAGTGGTTTCTAAGTGTGGACCCGGGGATCGAACCTGTGAAGGTGATAATAGTATATCTTTGCCAAAGAAACCTTCTTTGCAGTCCTCTGTTATGGCCAATTATAGACCTTTTAGTTTACTCCCAGTTTTGGAAAAGGTACTGGTATTCGCTCTAACACCGAGGTAGGGCAAACTTCTTCATCCTGACTGTGACTTCTTGGCTCTTAACTCAAGCCCAGATTCTGCCTCTCTTGTAGAAGATCGGTGCGTGCTGCTACCCATGATTGATGACCAAACCTTCCTGCAGATGTTGAAAACATCCCTCACTAGTACCTTTACTTCTCTGCTCCCTTCGACATTATTGATAAATCTGTATAGTCCCTTTTTCTTGCCCTCCAGTTCCCCTCGTCTGTGGTGTCCGTCAGTTGTCTGCCCTAGCGCCCATACTGTTGATCCGCAGCGTGGCTTTCATTTTTACTCCTATGCAAACACAAACCAGATACCAGTCGGGTCCAACCAGTTTTTGGTACCTATGAACCTCATTTTGCCAAGTGTCTTTGAGCTGTGCATGGAGAAACTGAAGGGTTAGTTGTAAGCAATGCAATTTTATGGGGCCAACATTTTTGCAACACTTAGCTGAGCAGTCCTAAGTGTGTAATGTAAGGTTACAGTTTGATCCGGATGTCTTCCTTATTTCCAAAATTGGTTCAGTTTCGAGTAACCGTTTTTGAAGGCTTCTAAAACCATGAAGAAAATGTTGCCTCGTTTGCCTCTGAATTTGAGATCAGTTACTGCCACGGTCTTTGCTTCTGCTAACCTCGCATCTGGACTGTGGCAGGTGCCTCCATTTAGGTCCATGTCGGTGTTCTACAGTGCTTTTAGGTAATTGAGAATGTGACAGCCTGCCTTGATACTGGCTCCCCGTGTGTTATGCAGTCTTAAATCGTATTAGCCTAGCTTCATTGGCTTACGTAAGAACATTGCTCATCAATGCCTCTGCTGCTATTCTTTTATCAAGAGCTTCTTAGCTAAATGTCAGATAGGCTTTGTGCAATGCTGGGCAGAACATCTGAAAAGCTCGTCATCATGCCAGGCAGCAGGAAAAAACACTCCAACCTTTCTTAGAAACCAAAATAAAATTCAGAAGCAATGATGAGCACAACATTCTGCATTTGGGGTTTTAATTTTTATATTATGTTTCATCAAACAAAGCAGCCAACACTTAAGGAATATGTATCTCACATGGGCACACATACACAATAGGGTTCTCTCATTTAGCACAAGAGAAAAAGAAAGCTGTACATAAAAAATGCATTGTGTTATCCAATTTCACACTAACCGTTTTATTTGGCTTCTAAGAGCAATTTCGTATCATTCTGATGTGTGTACCATAGATTAACATTCCTAACCACTTCCCTGTATACAATTAGATGATTGAGGATGAAATGGGCACACGCCTTGGCATACAGTTCAGTGGTTATTGAAGCAGTTGCACTTTAGGAACCAGCCCCACCGATCTACCCTTTGCCCTTTTAGCCAAATGTCAGGTTAGTCTGCTAGCAATAACGGAATCTCTTGCATAACATAAATATGTCCATAATCAATCGGCATGACCGTCCCAGCTTTCTCACTCAATGTAAGAAAGGCTTTCAAACACTTCCTGATAAGCCCCAGGTCTTTCAAATTCGGAAATAAGAACCCATGAGTTGCTAGAAGTCTGAGGATTGCTAAATCCCCGCCAACTTTCAAAGTTCATTCACCCAGTACCCAGCCACAGACTCCGTAATATCGTTTTATAGACCTGCAGTGAGGGCCGTACTAGGCGTTATGGGCCCTGAAGACCGAGTTAATGGCCCGAGCGAAGCAAGGGCCTTTAACGAGGTATGACTGACGATAACGCCTGGTACGGCCCGAGCTGCAGGTCTATAAAGCTATTAGAACACCCTCAGGAGTTTAATTAAATTAGAATAAATGAGACATGTTCAATTGAAGTGCAGAACATTGCAAACTGGTAAATGTTGCAGACATACCATTTAGCAATTTTTTGCACTTCAATTAAACATGTCATTTTTTTTATTATTATTGGGTGGTGAAAGATGTTTGGGTGGGGAGGAGTATGCTATTCAAAGAAATCAGGTGAGTGTATGCCTGGCCAGTGTTTTACTTAAGGTAAATTCTTTGTTTTTTTTTTTCTTTTTCCCTGACACACTTACATTTTCATTTAATGCACACTTCAACTCACTAACAAAACAATCCCAAACAAACACAGCGTGTATATTTACTCAGCATCTAATTAACTTGCATTTCTCTCCTCTGCTTTTCCATTGGCCATCCTATTGTAAGGTTCAGGAAACCACCAAATCTTGTGAAGAATTGAGGGCAAAGTTCCCCCTCACTTCATTCTGCTGAACAATCATACATGCCAAGTTTCCTTTCAAACAAACGTGCCACTCTTCCTCTGCAATTTGACACTTGTTTAAAAGTATTTCTTTCGCCTTGATTGCAGTGGCTGTGCACGTTGGTCTTGCAATGTGAACTTCGGAACAGAAAGTTTACTCTTTCTGTTCCGGCATTAAACTGAGAGCAACGCAGCAACTTTCCAGGCTTACGTGAGTGCCGGCAGCTGCAACAGGTAAGTAATTAAAACACTACTTGCGGGCTGTATTCAATCTGCGGGCTATACCAGTTTGTATAGCCCGCAGATTGACCAATCAGGATTGTGAAACACCCGCTAGGGTGTTGTAATGGCCCAAAACAGCTACTTACCAGGCTGCAAAACCCTAGGCAAGGGCCAAAGACCCTTCCTTCCTGCAGACAGTCACTTATAAACCCTTTTCAGAAACCATCCCTTCCTCCTATATCTCATATGGATCATAGGCATTTTACCCACCTATCTCTTGATGTAATTGCCTTCAGTTCCAGCTCATTTCAGGTGTCTCTCCCTGTCCTTAAATGTAACATAATCTTCGAAAAACTTCTGGTGCCTTCTAGCATTTTTCAGTTCATCCCTTGCTTCTCTGGACAAAATTCGGAGCACACCACCCGATAATGTAACTTATTCTTCCTTATACGATATTCAAAAAGGTGTATTTAACAGGTGTCTACACCACAAAACAGGACAAAGAACCAATGATATATCAAATTATCACGTTAAAAGGAATCTTTTATTTATTAAATGAGTAGAGTAAAAACTCCTAGAATGATCAATTTACATAACTCCATATCAAACACAATGTATAAAACATGTAAAACACACTTTGCAAGACGCAAGGAAAACATACTGTGGGTTAATTGTTGTAGTAATTGTAACGTTTCTCCGCATGAAAATTCACACTGGAGTAGTTTGTCAAATTCTAAAGTGCAATTAGTACATTTCTCAAACCCAACTTGTACAAGTTTCTGTCCTTAAATCACTGACAAATGTAGGACATTCATCAGGGGAAAAATTGCTTGTGTATTTCTAGTGATAGTTCTTCTTTCCTATCGCATTCTTTCTGTCAGTTCCTCAACAATGTTGAATCCTTCTAGAATGTGGTAAAAGAATCCACAGCCTATGAACACCAAACAAATTGGTGATGGGATGGGCGATTTCCTTTTAAATGGGGAAGATCACTAGGAACCTTCTCTTCCTCTAAAAGTGTTGCAGGTAAATTCTATTGTTGTTGAAGGAGCGTATTCCACAAAGGCTGTAGATGTTTTGTGGTGCGATTAGTTTTCCTTAATTTCAAAAAAACTCCTTCCTGATTACCATGTTTTTGGATTAGCAAATCCTGTTCTTGCTTTCCTTTTTCTCATTTTATCTCTATCGTACAGTTTGTAGCTGCCCAGGGCATCTGATTACCTTGGAATGTGTAATTCTTGTATCCAACCATCCATGGGCTTCTATTTGTAGGATTCCAATAATGTCCTCTCTACTCTTCCCCTTGTTTGCTCCACCCTGTGGTCTCAGGTTTCCCTCTCCATGTTAGGGGTCTTCCTCTTTCTAGCCCACCTGAGGGTTGATTTTAATTTTACTTCACCTTTCGGTCGGTTGCTGCTTACCTCATCTTGTGGTGGTCTTGCTTCTCACCCCACCCTGAGGGTCATTAGTCTTTCACCTCACTTTTGTGTCATTTGGATTGACCATGCCGACAACTTCCCAACTACCCTGAGCAACCACATACCTGTTGCCTCCAGGTGGTGCTCTTCTGGTTGGTCGGGGTCTCCTTTTGTCACATTCCTTAAGCGAGAATGAAGCCGGTGCTCTGTTCCCACAAAATCCTAGCTCTGTTCTGGCAGTAGCTCCCCATTTCCTTGTGGTCTTCTTTGCAGTCCGATGTCTTCACCTCCCTTCGCTGGACTGCCTGCACTGGAACTCATTCTCCTCTGCTGTGGCTGTAAAGACTGGATTGGTGTATCTGTACTCCTGCTCTCTATATGGCAGAGTAAAAGCACAGAGCACTCCAGCCAAGATTCTTCATTGGATGAGCAATCAAATCTTTTATTCGGTGATGCAGGCAGGTTCTTGAGTATAATGTAGTCCCCAAGCACCCACAAAGGAATATCCACACACTAGCTTGGTGATAACACAGTTCTTTATATAAATAAGGCTCAAGTTATATACACAATCACAGTAACACATGTTGTTCTCAGGCAATTCTAAACAAATAAATATATACAGTCTCTGTGGTACCACAATTACTCCTTGGATTCCATTAAAATGCATCACCTGTAGACCGTTTCAAATGACAGACAAATCAATTAATAAAGTGAACCAACAATAGACTTGGGAAGGACAACAAGTTGGTTACAATTGGCAGAATACTGGGCCCCTACAACTAGGCACAGTTCTGTTAGGATCCCCCCCCACCCGGGCAACCTGTAAATAATGCAATTTAACAAGCCCAGTCCATATATTGTTCAAAATAGTCTTGGTTCCCTCTAAAAAGGTTTGATTATATCCCAATCTACTTAGTTTTCCGTAGTTTGACATCCAGTCGTTGACGGATCCTTCTGGAGTGAACTCCCTTTAAGGCCTCAAAGAAAAGGTGAACAAAGGCGTTGAGGCTGCAGATTCGGTCCTGCCATTGCTCATAGACGATTGGTCATGGACGTCCTGCAAAGAGGAGGCATGCGGGGCACCCTGACGATAGTTCTTTGCTGCAAAGAGTCAATGAAGAACTTTGGCCCAGTGAGGGCATCGGGTCGTCGGCGTCTTTGGGTGGCAGGAAACCAACCGGCGGATTCTCCTCGGTTTGACGGCAACCTTGACTTTCTCCGGTGGGACAAAGCGGTCGATGGTGATGAGCAAGGGAGTCCATTGTGGCTCTGATCATTGGTGGCACAGTGTCAAGCTGTTCCTGCTTCTGGGCAACGCGGCTTTGACGGGCCTCCAGCGGCTATGGTGATTCTCCGAACCCTGGTGGACTGATGTCTGGGCGCTTCTTCAGTTTCCTCGGCAGTCCCTGTCTCCAGTAGATAGTCTTTCGAAGGCTGACTTCAGGACGCTTTGGTGAAGGTTAGCTGGTGCACGATGGTCCCTCGAAGCTCAGGAAGCGGTCTCCTAGCCAGGTCCTCTCTGGATTAGTTTCATGAAGGCACATCAGCTTTCAGATTGCATCAAATGGAAACGGCGCTAACCACCTTGTTCCAGCTGGGCTTTGAGAGTAAGTATCAAGTTTCGACTTTAACTTCTGAACGATTTCCATCAGTGAGAGGTCTCCAGATATACAGTTTGGTCTCTCATTCACTCTGCTGGGTCACATTCAGGCAACCAGTCATTCAGGGCATTCATGCAGGCAGACAGCCAATCAGGATCACTGTGCATTCAGGCCATTCACTTCTCTCCAGACACTCAAAACAAGGAATGTGTATTGGGATAAGTACCCTGCTATTCAGCACTCCACACTGCATTCATACCTGATTCTGGCAGAGCTGTCTCTAGTATTGTTTCATACTAGAACTCAGGCACCCATAACATGAAATGCATATTGGTCACACACTCCATTCACCCATGTCCCCTCCAAGGGTGTACCCACAACTTAGTCACTGGGAAGGCTCCAGCCAGTCTGGCCTGGACTTCCCCAAAATACCATATGTGGAACTTCCACGCAACATCCAGTCGGGGGGAGCGACAGAGTCAGGGCTTCCCAGGACTTTGGGAAAAAAATGTAATGGGCAATGGAAAGCAAGATGCCACAGGGGCCATACTGTCTTCTCTCAGGAATCGACTGATTCCAATAGCAGGGCCTGGGTATCCCAAAATAGAGGATACTCGGAGCACCTGTCAAATTCAGCATGGAGCTGCCACCAGCCCATACCCAGCACTGTGGGCCACACACAGGTGCCCAAACACATACACTAGGGGTACCCCCACCCATTGGTGCCATAAGTGTATAACAAGGGTCTGTTCTCCAAACCAAAAAGAGGAAGAGCTTCACTGCCAGGAGTCCCATATGGACTCCTGTGCAGAAAATAAAAGAACACACATGATAAAAGGAGAACAGGACAAGGACATGGGGGCCCTGTCCCTCTCCCTCCAATGAATTTCCAGCATCACAGCAGCTTGACAGCAGTCAAATCTGCAGGCTCCACTGTGGGCCTGAATACCATCTCTCGTGCAGATAACTCTCCAGGCCACATCTCCCAGGAGGAGGGTTCTCCATTGTGGCTGTTTGGGCTTTTCTCAGGCCTTCTAAAAACATGGATGGATTATTTGTCTCTGTTGTAGCCAAGGTGAGGGTTATATCTCGTTCTCCAAATCAATTTACATATGGTGCTTGAGGAGGGTCAGAACCCAGAGCAACCTCAGATATATGCACTGGTAACTCCTTACAGATGTCAATTATCACATAACGAAAAATCCTAATGGATTCTTAAGCCAAGAAAGGGTGTCATAGCTAGGGATTTCCTGTCGTCTGATGTCACTCCTGTGGGATACGTTGATGAACACTGTATTACATAAGGAACCAAAGTTACACCAAAACCCTAATTGTGGCAAAACTATAGATGCTGCAAATATGATATTGTAAGCCCACGTTCTAGGGGTATTCGCCAAGATATGTATTGAATTAGAAATTGTAAGGCCAAACCGTTATGATTAAAATGGACAAAATTCCACAGACAGCTCTTGCAGAGATCGTAATTGGACGCAAGGATAACTCCCAAAATATACAATGTATGTGTTAAATTTTATTGGGGGGCATAGTTATAGAAATGTGCACTTGAGCAAAAGTTAAATTGTGGTTCAAATCAATGTGGGAGTTCCTAAATCACATCATAAAGATGACTGCTCTTTTCTGACTTCCTACCAGAACAAGGCAAGTGCCTTTGACCACTCACAACCGTGGGGTTGTGGTTTAAAATTCTGCCCATACCATAAACTTTGTGATGTCACTTGCCATGATAGATATAGGAACTTCACCACACACAGGCACACTGATTTCTGACTACCTCCTGATTTCCACGCAGTGCTTTGTTCCTGACTTCTTCACCCTGTCCAGGACTTTTCATATTGTCCTGGTTCCAGACTTCTTTGCAAAAACCAAGGCCCAGCAATTTTTTTCTGAACTCTTTTCAGCTAGGCCCAAATCCGGAACCATCCCTAAAGTACTTCAGGAATTCATTCTGATCCAGTCTGGCTTGCTACCATTCCTGCTTGCCTATTGAACTCGCCATCCCGCTAATCTACCGTGTCCAGTGACCAGAAGGGCCAATCCAGATCCAGTCTGAGGTGCAGTCCAAATTGACCAGAACCGCCCCGCTGACCATCCTGCTACTGGTAGACCTGACCCGTGATGACCAGAACCCTGCTGGTCCAATCTTAATTAGCAACAAAAGTTCAGTTTGCCCATGGTGACTAGTAGCAGACTTGGGCAATCATAACCATAAATCAAAGGAAGGAAGTACTGCTACACAAGGGTTCTTCCCATGTAAATTATGTTCGAAGAAAGTGTTTTAATTTGGGGAACCCTTTTTATTACTGGTGGAACACATCCCAAAGTATATAGCCCATAGTATTGTCCAGAAAGAAACACACAGGGACTGCATAGTGAATATAATTAATCGTAATGAAACAAAAGGTTCTTTTATATACACTTGCACATATAACAGTTTTTGCTTGAAACAGGACAATATATTGTCATAAACAGAGGAGCATAAAAAATACAATGGTTCCCAAACTGATTGCTTTCTCTGGGGAATCCGAATAGAAACATAAAAAGCAGAAAACATTGATTACACCTATATATTCATGGCAATTTAAATCCTATGTTTTGAGAAAATAGTGCCACATAAATCGCACTCAATATATCTATTGCAATGAAAATTCTGATAAACAGATGGCAAGTCTCTATTGCAGTGGAAAATCTACTAAACATATACCAAAATTCTGATAGACAGATGCTGTATCTGTGGCAGTGAAAATTCTAATAAACAGATGCCAAAACTTAGATAAATAGATACCAAGTGTCTAGTGCATAGAAACTTCTGATATGCATATGCCATAAACAGATGCCAAGTATCTTTTACAGTGAAAATTCTGATAAACACATGCCAACGCTGCAGGTGGTAGGATTCTAGTGCAACCAACAGGTAAACGTAGATGTGTAAACCCTAGTGTTGGGCTTAGTGATCCCCCCCTTGCAGAGAATGTACGTTTCGGCGGCAATTGCATACTCATTTCAACCGAATCAGTGATTCCTAGTTGTTCCTGGTGGCTGCCTTCTTCAGGGCGAATAAACGGCCCCTGTAACAAAAAAAAACAAAGAGGAAAGAATAAATAGTATATCCTCTGAGTATTGCGGGTTTCCTTCCAGGACATTTTAAGGCAATTAGTAATAACATGCATTTAATGCAATAGAGAAATAATGTAGGAACTAATGGTTTAAATGGGGTTGGAGTAGGTCAGGGTAGAAAATGCTACTTCTGGCCTTCCGTGGTTGACGTACATCCTAAGTATGTTGACTCACCCCGGATCTCCTAAAGGTTTTCTCTTTGAGGCCTGCACTTCATCTGGGAGGCTGCATACAAATCAGGACACCAAATTGATGTAAGCACCACTGAACTGCTTAACGCCACAGTTGTAGGATAAGCATATGTCGAGGGGGCGGACGACAAAGATTTCTAATTCATCCAAAGTTCCCCTGTAGGGAGAGAAAAAGAAAGGGGATACATGTAATCTCGTACTCCTTTCTCCGCATTTCACCCATCTTTTGGGGAAACCCGCAAGAAGTTAACAAAATCCTATCTTAAACTGTTCTGAGTGGGCTTCTTACATATAATCATGGAAAAGTACCTTCATAAATTGGGCACGTGTGTTGTGTCCCTTGCAATAATTAAATCTTTAAAGGCGTAGCACGTGGCCCCTTACATCTATATGGTAGTGCATTGTGAGGTCCTCTTGTCTGAAGACATTCTGGGTCCTCTGGCTGTATATAAAATATTAAAGAAACCAGCTGTGAGAACTGCCGTCCATATAGCAAGAAAGGCATGCTATTGTCAATGCGTCTGCCAGGTTTACCCGAGATCCTGTGTCTGCAGGTAACCGGGGGGGGAATTCTGTCCTCAATGACGTTCCCGAATGTAGGGTATCCTCGTAGGGCTCATCGCTGTCCTCAGTCTGGAGACCCGTGTCGGGAGAGTCCACGTTCAGTGCGGCAAAGCGGGATACTGAGCGTGCAGTCTTCGAGCCTCCATAGGCCTGTAGGTGTCTCCGTCATCCAATCAGTGTTCTGGGATACCTGTGGTAGACACGGAAGTGGGTGCTGTTGCGTGGGGTGTTGGCAGAGAATCGGTAATTCATGCTTTTCCCGAGCGTAGGGCTGCCTCGATGTTCTCCACAGTATCTTTGTGCTGGAGAGCTGTGTTGCAGGGAATCTGCATACAGTGCGGCAAAGCAGTTTACAGCTTGTCTGCTGGTGGAGCCTATGCCAGTCCCATAGGTGTCTGTCGTCCAATCAGGGTCCTGGATTTCTGGTGCCCTGATTGGCTGTGACAAAATACACGGAAGAGATTTGTCCTGCGCAGAGACGGAGAATCAATGGCTTGTAATTCCCTGATGGATATCTCAAATTGCAAAACCAACCAAGTTGTATATTGCATCGAGTGCCCATGCCACTTGCGGTATGTGGGCCAGACGATGCAGAGTGTCGGCACGCGGATCTCAGAACACCTCTCAAGGACCCAATGCAAGAACCTCACCTCCCCTCTAGTACAACATTACATTGCACAGCCCAAAAGACCAGAAATGGTGGGCTTGTTTCATTAAACCATAACCCATTAGTGATTTGGATTAAATAAGGTAATTCCCAGAACTGAAACCGGAGTATCACACGTGAAGTTACAATCGTCCATGCGTAACTGTGGAGATTCACGGCTGGCATTCGCTTTTTCTTAGTCCTTTAATATAGTTTAAATAAAACCGACATGTCATTTTCAAAATTTAATTTTTGCTTTTCTCTGGTCTATTTTTTCAAAAACGCCTTTCACTAAAACTTACCTAACTTGTTCAATTGTATAAATAGAAACGTAATTTCAACTCTCATTTAAACCCAAGACCCTTAGCTACATCCACAACTAAAATGTGTGTTCACTTCCATTCTGATCTAAAGTGTGTACTGTTTGTCTTGTAGCTCATGTTTGTTAGGACCTGTTTAGTGTTGCTCTCAGAGGAATTTCTTGTCAATTTAAACATTTTTGCACACTTTTCTTTGTTCACAGAGCTATTTCCAACTGTCAATGTTTAAGTGTGCAGGTTCCAAAATGTTTTCTCACTTGTTTTGGGAGGGAATATAATATTCCAACACTGTATTCTGCTGTTCATTCCTGAATACCTGCTGCTCACTTACATCTTTGTAGAATTGCTCATGTGTGAATTAAGAACTTTGCATGGGGAAATATTAACCTAAGCGCTATCTGTTCACAAACCAAACTCGTGTTCCTGTGTTGTATCTTCTGTGCTGCTTAAAAGTGAATTCAATTGTCTTACTTATTTTCTGATTGGTATTGTCACCACATTGGTGACTGTTGCCCCATGTGTGTGTGTGTGTGTGTGTGTATATATATATATATATATATATATATATATATATATATATTAAATGGACGCGGTAGCGTCCATGTAGTTATGGTTAAGTTGGTGTTTCCGTAGGAAGAGCATTTCTTGGGTGGCTTATAACTTCGCTCATCTGGACGAATCCTCACCAAACTTTGCAAAAAAGTATATGGCCCACTCTGAATTGTTTTTGCAAAGTTTGGAGAGGTTTGGTCCAGGGGGGGCAAAGTTATAAGGGGGGGTCCAGTCGACTTTTTTAAATGACCAAAATGTAAGGCAAAAAAATTAGTGTCATCTCTGTTCGCTCCGCGGACGGACTTCCCTGTTCGCTCCGCGGACAGCGCCCCGATTGGCCAAGCGGCTTGCGTGATAAAGACTCCAGTCAAGCAATCCCACTAAGTCAGTGCCTGGTCTGGGATGCCCAAGGGAAGCCCTTATTTATATATTTTTATGTCCAGTTCGTGTACTCTGGATGACAACCCTTATATAACACCCCTCTCTTAGAATCCCCCTGACCCAAGAAGTAAGCTTGTTTTGCAAATTTAAAAGGTTTATTTGAGAATTAAACGATATATATATATATCGCACTTTTATAATAAATTAATAATTGATATCACACTTGTGAATGAGCAGTAATCAGCAATAGCTAATCCTACAATAGCACAGTTCTGGTGACTTATGACTAGGAACAGGGGAATAAGGCATCAGAGAATGCTTTATGGTTTCAAGGAGATGCAAAGATGAATAAAAGGCAGTACAGAAATAAACTTGATATGATTTCTGCAAAAGATAATGTGATCACTTTTTCTTTGACGATTCACTCTCCCCCGCTATGCAATGTAAGGAGATGGAAGTAACATACAGTCTTCAGGAATACAATCACAGTACAATACGAATTCAGTTCCCCCCTAGCAAGCTTAGCGAAACAGGGATGATTTTAAACACAGGCAAAGTACTTTAAAGGTGGTAGGCAAAGAAAGGAAAAATATGCTAAAGATGATTTTAATTCCCTATAAGAGATTCAGGGTGGGTGATAGCTACTTTAAATCAGTTCAGGCCAGCCCTATCAATGATTCAGGGATGGTTATCAAGTTGAAAACAGAATTCCGTGACAGAAGCAAAAGACAAATGTTTATACAAGTGGCTGGAATGAAGCAAAAGTTACATTTTGTTCCTAGGACAAACGATTCCGGAGATATGGACGATTTTGTGAACGTAGATTCTCGAAATTAAAATGTAAAGTTTCAGAATGACAGATGACAGTTTTGCAGCTTTAAAGTCACAGAAGGACACACAATGCTATTGTCACGCTCACCTGATTCCCACGGAGGCGCAGGTCTGGCTTCGTGTGCTGATGCTTCTTCTATGGTGAAGCGCAGGACTCTGAAGATGGACTCACTGGCTCGCAGGAATATTCCTCTGTGTGTGAAAAGGGAGCATTACCTACTGACGGAATAATGCTCAAGCCTCCCATTCCCTTCCAACCCTCCACGATACCCTTCCTCGATTCCCCGTGAAGTCTCACCTTAGGGTCTGGAAGGATGAGTTCTCCATCCTGCTTCTGATGCAGGGGCGCGTCAAAACCCAGTTACTTCACTGGATTGAGGTTTGATGGGAGTTCAAATAAGCTTGACTATTCAGGTAAGGCGCTGTAAGAGTTCTGTAGCAAGTTCAAAAGTTCAAGCTTAATAAAAATGTACATTGTCTTATTGCTGCAAGCGCTAACGCTTATGTCTTTTTCCCCTTAGGGGCCGGGGTTCGGAATGCCAGAGATATGGCGCCGACCCGAAGTGAAACGTGCAGTTCCAGTAAATGACAGGTAAGTTCTGGATGAGCGTTCGGGTAATGTCTTTGCATTCGCTCATTCAATGTCTTTGTCTTTTTTCCCCATAGGGGCCGGGGTCCGGAATGCCAGGAAGCGACAGGACCCAAAATGAAATGGGAATGACCCAACACGTAAGTCTTAGAAGGAAACTGAGCTTTTCCTATTCCCTTCCTTCTCTCACCTTGTGTTCTTGTCTTTTTCTCTCTAGTCTCTGGGAAGTGGCTGCAGATCCGGATGATCGCTGCTGAAGATGGAGGTGCCCAGGAAAGGTGAGTGAAATGCAGTGCTGCAGCGATCGAAACGAAATGCTTTTAAAATGATGTCTTCCCTTTCAGGATCGTCGGTGTGAACTCTCCGTGATGCAGCTTTAGCAGGTAAGGTCTTCTTTCTCTCCAATTCTCTCTTAGCAGGTGACCCAGGGTGCTGACAGGCGTGGCTGAAGTCCAGATGCAGGAGTTGACACGGTAAGCGTCCAGCTGCGAGGAGCAGAACAACGCGAAGCGTGAGTTGCTGATTGGGCGTGGTTTAAATGGCTTTGGAAGAAGTTCCAGGTATGTATCCTTCCACCGATCAGTTATGTATCCTTCCCCGACCACACCCAGCAGCATGGTCTGCATCAGGTAAGTGCACCTTAAAACACTTGAACACATGTCTAGCTTCATGAGCCTGGCGCCTAAGGCGCCAGGACTGTGTCCAAAGGGCCCCAGCTTGGGCCCGCTGGCACTTCCCTGGGGGGAAATGATGCCTGCCTCTGGGGTTGCTGGGTCGGACCTGGCTCCTTGGAGGTAGGCATCATGACAGTACCCCCCCTCAAGGCCCCTCCCAAGGTTGTTCCCTCCGGGGGTTTTGGCTTGTTCGGAAATCTCCGGTGGAACCTTTGTATTAATCGAGGTGCGTGAACATGGTTACTCGGCTCCCACGATCTCTCCTGAGGTCCATATCCCTTCCAGTCAACAAGATAGAAGAGTTTGGACTTTAACACCTTGGAGTCTAAAATGTCTTTAACTTTGAATTCTAAATCCCCTTCAATTTGAACTGGGTCTGGAGGCTTGGACAGTCGGGTCCCTGGTTGTACTGGCTTCAAAAGTGATGCATGAAAAACTGGATGAATACGCATGTTAGACGGTAAATCCAGTTTAAAGGCCATGGGATTGATTATAGCCTTGATGGGATAAGGTCCTATGAATCTGGGATTGAAGGTTCGCGGGCCCTTGAGGGGTAAATGTTTTGTTGCTAGCCATACCTGATCTCCTACTTGGTAAGGAGGAGTTTTACTTCGGTGCAAATCAGCGTTTTCTTTATACTTTTTCTTGCTTGCTGTTAATGAGTTGCAGCTTCTTTGAAGGCTCGGGTTATTGTGGAATGCAGATGATTTACTGCGGGCATTTCCAGGGTCAGAGGTGGATCTAGATCAGAGGTCTGAGGATGGTGACCATACAAAGTATAAAAAGGAGTTTGTCCGGTTCCAGAATGCACTGAATTGTTGTATGCATATTCTGCGATCCAAAGGATGTCTTTCCAATTTAACTCAGATTGGTGTAACATGCACCGAAGATATTGCTCGAGAGTCTGATTGGTTCTCTCGGTTTGTCCGTCGGTCTGGGGGTGGTGGCTGGTGGATAGCCGCACATCTATTTGTGCTAGTTGGCAACACTTCTTCCAAAAATGGGAGATAAATTGACTTCCACAATCCGAGACTACTATGGAAGGGAAACCATGTATGCGAACTATATTCTCCAGAAATTCCTTGGCCAAGGTGGAAGCTGAAGGCAAACCTTTTAAAGGGATAAAGTGGGCCATTTTGGAGAATAGATCCACAATTACAAGGATAGTGTTGTAACCAGCACAAGGAGGCAGGTTAGTTATGAAGTCCATTGACAAGGTGTGCCATGGTGCCGGTGGAATATCCAAGGGTTGAAGTAGGCCGGCTGGCCTTTTCTTTTGACCCTTCTTTTGGGCGCAAATTCCGCAAGACAATACAAAAGACTGTCTTTTCTCCAAGAAGGCCACCAGAAGTGGCTTTTGATTTTTTCCTCCGTTTTAGCGATGCCAGGGTGTCTTTCCATTAATGATTCATGATGATGGGCAATAACAAGTTCTTGCAATTCTTTACTAGGCAGAAACAACCGCTCCTGGAAGTAGGGTAAGTCATCCTTAACGGTGTAATGAGGACCCTTTTGACTCCATTCCAGTAAGGCTGAAGAGTCTAGAAGTTGTTTTACTTGCGTTTGGATGTCCTCCAATAGTTTGCAATGAAGTTAGGCCTAAGATTCTTTGTTCCGGTATGATTGGCACAGGTTCTAAACTCGAATTGGGTTCTTCCATGCCAATCCGGGATAAGGCGTCCGCTTTACCATTCTTGCAGCCAATGCGATAGGTAATTACAAAATCAAATTCCGCAAAGAATAGAGCCCATCGGAGTTGTAGTGAAGATTGAGCCTTGGCCGTCTTTAAATACTGTATATTTCTGTGGTCCGTAATTACGGTGATGGTGTGTCTTGCCCCAAGAAGGTAGTGATGCCAAGCCTTGAAAGCAGATTTAATAGCCAGTAACTCTTTGTCGGTAATTGCGTAGTTGATTTCAGGAGGAGAACATTTCCTGGACCAAAAGGCCACAGGGTGTAGTTGATTAGTTTCTGGGTCTCTTTGCGACAGGACAGCTCCCATGGCCGAACTGGATGTGTCGGTTTCCACAATGTAAGGGAGATCTGGGTGCGAGTGCTTCAATATAGGTGCAGAGGTGAATTTGGTTTTCAGGTCCTGAAAGGCTTGTTCGGCCTCAAGAGTCCATTCAAAGCGTTTGTTTTTCTTTAGGAGAGCTGTGATGGGTTGAACTGTTCGGGAAAATTCCGGGATGAATCTTTGATAGAAATTGGCGAAGCCGAGCATGCTCTGAACTCCCTTCACCGAGCTAGGAGATGGCCATTTGAGGATGGCGTCCACCTTTCGCGAGTCCATTCGGACTCCTTGAGGTGTCAGGATGAATCCGAGAAACTCCACTTCTGTGGTATGAAAAACACATTTTTCGAGCTTTGCAAATAGTCTGTGCTGGCGCAATTTCTCAAGAACTGCCCTAACATGTTTTCTGTGATCGGATTCTGAAGAGGAGTACACCAGGATGTCGTCAATATAAAGAATGACACAGACGTCGATAAGTTCCCGAAGAACATCATTCATAAAGTACTGAAAGGCGGCAGGTGCATTGCACAAACCGAAGGGCATCACCTGATATTCGAAGAGCCCAAATTTGGTGCGGAATGCAGTCTTCCATTCGTCGCCTTCTTTTATACGCACCAGGTGATAAGCTCCTCGGAGATCTAACTTGGTGTACACACAAGCGTCTTTCACCTGGTCGATAAGCTCAGGGATCAGGGGCAGAGGATAACGATTCTTAATCGTTAATTGATTTAGGGCGCGATAGTCTATACATGTTCTAAGGTTGCCCTCTTTTTTCGGCACGAAGAACAGAGCTGAGGAGACAGGAGACTTGGACGGGCGAATAAAACCATTGACTAGGTACTGATCTAAATACTGACGCAAATGTAGGTTCTCAGGTTCCGTAAGAGCATAAATCCAACTACAAGGTAGTTGAGCATTGGGTACCAGATCGATTTAGCAATCATAAGACCGATGGGGAGGTAACGTGTTAGCCTGTTCCTTCTGAAAAACGTCTTGGAATTCTTGGTATTCTGATGGTAGCTGTACAGGGGTGGAAGTTGCTGAGGCTAGACCCATAACTGGATTTCTTGGGTAACAAGTTGGTTCACAATCAGGAAAACTTATCATCTTTTCTCGCCAGTCAATTCTGGGATTGTGTTTCTAACCAAGGAATTCCAAGAATTACTTGAAATTGTGGGGCCTTGATCACATCAAACACGATTGCTTCCCGATGTCCATCCTGACCCACCAGTGTCATTTCAACAGTGGAATGCGTTACAGGCCCGGAGGCTATTTTCGGTTCCATCTACTGTAGTAATGACATCCTGGGTTACTTTCGGGCGGAGAGGGAGCTTAATCCTGGAAGCCAATTCACGGTCTATGTAATTTCCAATAGCTCCACTGTCAATGTATGCTTTTATAGCATGCAACAGCTGAGGCTGTTTTGGGTCCACGAGCACCATTGGCATGACAAAATGCGAGGTCAAAGAGTTTGTTTTCAAGCTCAGCAAGCAGACCCATAAGCTTGTCGGGCTAGGTCGTTTCCCGAATCAGGTGTCAATAAATCATTATCAGTGGCTCCAACCACCTTCTTAGGTGGTTTAACCGGACAATTTCGAAGAAAGTGACCGGAAGTCCTGCAATACAGGCAAAGTTGCATTTGCCGCCTTCTCTCTCGTTCCTTCTGTGTTAATGGTCCTTTAACACTGCCGATTTGCATAGGTTCGGATACGTCGTACTCTTGGAGTTAGCGTGGGTTTTGATCGGTACTCTGGTTTCGTACTTGAACCGATCTGCTTTTCTATTTTGAAGTCTGTGATCAAGTTGAACCACCAAGTCTATGTAGTCTGCGCAGACCTGGGGTGGATCTAATATCTGAGCTAGAACATCCTTAAGCTCTCCGCGCAGGCCTCGATGAAACAATGTGATCCTTTTGTTTTCTGGCCATCCAGTTTCCACAACCAGTCTATTAAAGGTGGCAACGTAGGACAGAAGATCCTGATTACCTTGTCGTAAGGATAGCAGTTTGTTATCAAGGGCCTGTCCTTGAGAGTGTCGAGCAAACAATCTTTCCATGCTGGCCTGGAAACCCTGAAAATTCTGGAGAATGGGATCATCCTGATTTACCAATGGAATAGACCAATCGGCAGCACTGCCACTGAGGTAAGATAGTATAAAGGCTACCTTGGGCTGGTCGTTAGGGAAGGCCCCGGGTCTGCATAGAAAGTGTAAACGACATTGGTTCATAAAGACGGCATATTTCTTGGGATACTCCGCAAAACGTTCAGGCGGGGTCAAAGGCATGTGTCCAGGTAGATTGATTTGTACCGGGTTATTCAAACCCATTGATGTGGAAGTATCTCCGGAATTATGTAAAGGAGTGTGCCCTGCCTGGGCCTGCAATAACCCTTTGGCCCGGTCATCTGTTCTTTCCTTGGATAGGATCAGTTCTCTTTTGAGAGCGTTAGTCTCCTGGCGGGCTGAGTGCACTTCTGCTCGTAATTCCCCCAAAAGCTGGGCCAGCTGATCTGTCTCGGAAGTCTCCATAGCGCCCGGGTGGGAAATTGTGGGTAGTCTTCGCGTTCTGTCACGCTCACCTGATTCCCACGGAGGCGCAGGTCTGGCTTCGAGTGCTGATGCTTCTTCTATGGTGAAGAGCAGGACTCTGAAGATGGACTCACTGGCTCGCAGGAATATTCCCCTGTGCGTGAAAAGGGAGCATTACCTACTGACGGAATAACACTCAAGCCTCCCACTCCCTTCCAACCCTCCACAATACCCTTCCTCGATTCCCCGTGAAGTCTCACCTTAGGGTCTGGAAGGATGAGTTCTCCATAATGCTTCTGATGCAGGGGCGCGTTGAAACCCAGTTACTTCACTGGATTGAGGTTTGATGGGAGTTCAAATAAGCTTGACTATACCGGTTCTGGCAAAAGTTCTTGGCAAAGAATTCAAACCGCTTGCCCGGCTGTTGAATAGTTGCAAATGATTTGGAGGCCTGCTGAAGAGAACTCAGCCTGTGGGTTAGGCCTTTGCTTTAAGTTCTGGAGTCAGAGTTCTAAGTTCTGTACTCTGTCTTGCTGGAGTCAGTCCGGATCTCTGGATGTGAAGTCATCTGTCAGCGTGCTCCGCAAGGAAATGGAAATTGAATGTCCCTACCTGTCCTGCACAGTCTCCTTTTATGTGTTTAGAAAGTGGGTGGGTCGGCTCATTCTGCATGCCCAACCCTCAACTTATCATTGGCCAGTTCCTCCTCTCTCCCTTGATTGGGGGAACTGAGTTATGAGTCAGGGTGATGCTGCCATTTACAATCTATTGAAGAAACGCCCCTTTGCTTTTGCTTTAGAATTAATTCTCATAACTAAACATATTTCCCAAACGCACACGTGGTTGACATTACATGTACAGATTGCAGATGACTTATGGTACATTCTGGCCCAACTCTGATCTTCCTGGGGGCTTGCATTAAAAAATGGCAACTTATTTTTTTTTTAGTTGGTTTACCAATGTTAAATCTTTACCCAAAATTACACAAATGTACACCCCCCTTCACCACATATTCCAGTAATTTACTAGGTCTCTAGCATAAGCACAGTGTCTGCAGTATTAATATTTAGCGGGGTTCGGTCCTAGAGCATCGTACATAATTGAGTTTAGACTTAAATTGTAGGTATATTTTCCATTTTGTGGACCCCAAATTGCACATTTCTGTGAGCTTAATACAAGATTTTATAAGCAATTTAATCAAACATACATTTGCTGCAATATGAATTCACACTCCAGTCTGGCCCGCCCCTAGGAACTGGGAGAGTCAGGGATCACATGTCTCTCCCATCAGGCAGAGCTCTGTTTACAGTCAACACTCAAATCAGTATATCCTATTCAATGGAAAGAGTCTATTGTGTCGGCTGAGGTCAGCAGGCCAGGGGGCCACTCTGCATTTGGTTAGCATGTCCATGTGATCTCCTGGGCTGTTGCTGGTAAGGGCTGGTGTGAATGCTTCTCATGGACAGAGGCCCTTTGAACTGTTAATTGAATCAGCCTGCCTCCTGGGAACAAACCTTTGAAGTCCCAGTTAGCTCAGGATCGTCTTGCATTCCAGAGATACAGTTCTACTGTCAGTTTAGACCGCTAGTGCCGGCTTGTGTCCAAAGCTGGTACTACACCCACTTTTTTTTTAGGAGTTGTCTTGAATTTGACAGGAGGATTTTGCTTGACAGCTCTAATCCTTGCTGCCATTGTTTTAATGGGCATCCTTACAGTAGAGTGGTGATGTGGAACCCCCTACAAGAAGGTTGAATCTTTAGAGTGGTCTTGTGCCCATGATTTTAGCAACTTTTTGACATCAATTAAAAACGGATTTTGAACAAATTGAAATGGACATTTTGAGCTTGCACTTGAGAGAAACAGCAGTGATTTCAAGGTGCTTTTGATCTAACAGGCACTGCTATTTTTCCTTTGGCACCACCTTCCATCCCTGGCGCTTCCGGTCCATCACGCTTGCACTAGTGGGTGGCAGGTTAGGCGACCATTTTGGTGTGCTTCCCCAGCATTTGCTCAACAGGACCCAAGAGCAGACGTTGATAAATGCCTCCACAACTCATGAGTATGTGGAGAATTTGAGGAAACACCTCCAACATGCTTTTGCCTATCCTCAGCGGAATCCAGAAAGATCAGCTGATAGCATGAAGACCCATTACGATTTGAAAATCTGAATGATAGGCGGCGACAGCTCATTGCCACATCTACCCAGTCTATTGATTCAGTTTTTGTTGTCGCCTAATAATTCAACATGGGTCAAAACCTGTAACGCTCACCTGATTCCCACGGAGGCGCTGGTCCCGGCTGAACTGTTAGTCTCTTCAATTGAGAAGCGTAGAGCTCGGATGACTCTCTGGACTGGGCTTCCTCTTATTGACCGTCTGGCTTGCAGGGTAAGGTTTCTGCAGGCGGAAGAAAAAAGGGTTAATGACCGTTTGGCTGGACTTCCTCCTCACTAATCGCCAACTCTCCTAAAGTCCAATGTCCTGGTGAGCTCTCACCTTAGGTGTATAAATGCTGGGCTCTCCATCCTGCGACTTATGCAGGGGTGCGTGGGTTCCAGTTACGTCACTGGAGATCCTCAAAGTCTTTTGCGGCCTTAGAAGTGGCACAGGTGCTGAGATGCCAAAAGGTGATGCCGCCGTTACTGCACAAGCGGATGCCAGTAGGTATAAAGAGTTTATAGTCTTGAAGAGATGGGCACCTTTAATGAAGTCTTTGCATGGTCTTTTTCAGGTGCTGGATGCTGAGGGCGTGGTCACTGAGAGCGCGACACGTGCGGTTGTATGTAGGCATGGGAATTTCAATGACACCTCAATAATGTCCCTGGTTTTCTGTTTTCAGGTCTTGAGATGTTGCGGGCGTTTTCCCAGTCGCGGATGCACGTGGGGAAACACGTAAGTGTTAGGCTTTCTTGCAGTCTTTAATGGCACTTAAATAATGTCTTTTCTTGTTTTCAGGTGCCGGGCTGCTGCGGTTGAAGAGATCGTAATACGCGCACAAAAGCAGGTAAGAAAAA
The DNA here is from genome assembly GCF_040938575.1 of Ambystoma mexicanum. Classification (NCBI taxonomy): domain Eukaryota; kingdom Metazoa; phylum Chordata; class Amphibia; order Caudata; family Ambystomatidae; genus Ambystoma; species Ambystoma mexicanum. Next base: position 913,709,657 of record NC_090930.1, on the reverse strand, counting down.
TAAATGCGGCCGCCTTCACCCGATTCCTACTTAACAATGTTCTTTGTCTTTACAGGTGACGTTAGGCTGCTGAAGAGAAGGCCGCGAAGAATCCGTGAAAGCACAGATGGATCAGGTAAGCGAGCATGGCTGCGAACGTGTTGCAACTTACTAACCTTATGTTTCTTTTGCTTGCAGGTTCTGCCGGTGTCTGGATTCCTGGATGGTAAGTATAGTTCTCGTGTCTTTCTTCCACAGGTTGCTGAGCTGAAGCTGGAGATGTCACTGGAATGCTGGAGCTGACTCTGTGAGCGTCCTGCTGCAGATGCAGAATAACACGAAGCACGTTTTCCCTATCGGGTGTGGTTTAAATAGAGTTGGGGTGATTGGGTGTCTTCTTCCTCAGCCTCGCCCAGGTAAAAGAGTTCCTGTGTTCCAGAGCTAAGGAGTGGCACCAGCCCCACGCAGGTAAGAAAGTAGTCCCAGTTCAGGGAATAGTTCCTCCCAGCAGAAGGCTGGGGACTTCATCCTGCCAGCATTTGCAAAGGTGAGTATGCAGCATGGTCTGCTACAGGTAGGTCCACCCAAGCACCTTTGCAAGAATTATGAGCCCGGTGCCCCTGGCGCCGGGACTGAGGTTCCTTATGAGCCTGGCGCCAGAGGCGCCAGGACATGGTCCAAAGGGCCCCAATAGGGTTTTGCTGGAGCCGGGGACGAGGGTCGTGAGCCTGCTTCCGGGGATGCTGGGCTTGGCTTCTCGGGAGCAGTGCTCATGACAAAACCCTTGACAAGCCCCCCCGCCCGACTGTGCTTTGATTTCGAGTCGAGGGGGAGTCTGGTGCAAAGGATGTTTTGATCCACGCGCTGGTATGTCCTCATCATCTTCTTCCAATTCCGTAGATGGCACAGTTCAGCATCTTTTCCTCCCTCCAGTTGGATCGATTGGTTCTCCTCGCCAGTCCTGATGGGAATATTGGGTGGTACCCCGGGCCCCTCGGATCTTGGCTCCCGGTCCCTGGGTCGTTTCCTTGGTCAGTCTCCATGGTTTTATCTCTCCTAGGATGATAAAACAAAAGCGGCAATACCTATTTGTAGACATTTCTCCCCCACTATTGATATAGTTGGGCGGCATATACATTTTATAGTCAAACACATGAACATGTACATTTTTTTAAATCAGGAGGCAAGAACATATTAAAGAATCATAGAATTTTATAGGCTATATGTCGAATATTTTAGGGTGGAACTGAATTAATCTGGAGTGGTCCCCTCTGGTATTGCAGAGGACTCCTCCAGTTGCTGCAGAGTGTGCCTGGGATGGCAACACTTTAGCTGATTTATATGGACCCACTTGTCTTCCCCTTTCGCCAGGCTACCTTTGGGGATGCAGATCTTATAAGCTACTGGGGAGACCTTGTCTATAATTTCAAAGGGCCCCTTCCATGTAAGCAAACATGTTCGCTGTTTGGCCTGGTTTCTTTGGAAATTTTATAGATAGACCCGGTCTCCCACATTATATACTTTCCTGGAAGTTTTCAAATCGTAATGGGTCTTCATGCTATCAGCTGATCTTTCTAGATTCCGCTGAGCATAGGCAAAAGCATGTTGGAGGTGTTTCCTCAAATTCTCCACATACTCATGAGTTGTGGAGGCATTGATAAACGTCTGCTCTTGGGTCCTGTAGAGCAAATGCTGGGGAAGCACCATCTTGCGTCCAGTCATCAGCTCAAACGGTGACATTTTGGTTGCAGATGAAGGGGTAGATCTGATGGCCATTAGGACCAGAGGTAATCGGATATCCCAACTTGGCCCATAATCTGCCACAAACTTTTTTAATATGCTCACAATGGTCCGGTTGTAGCGTTCTACTGCCCCAGAAGAAGCTGGCCGGTAAGCAATATGTAGCTTCCTTTTGACCGCCCAGTATCTCCCACATCTTTGTCATTACCTCGCTGGTGAAATGGCTACCTCTGTCAGACTCAATCCTTTGGGGTAGTCCAAAATGGGAAAAGATGTGGTTAATCATCAGGGCAGCTGCTGTTTCTGCCTTGCAGTTTGGGGCCGGGAGACATTCCACCCACTTGGTAAAGAAGCATGTGACCGTCAACATGTACTTGTTTCCTCTAGACGAGCGAATCACAGGGCCTACGAAGTCGATTTGCAAATCTGACCAGGGCAGTGTCATCCCCCTCTTTTGGAGAGGTGCACAGTGTGTGAGGGATGATGGCTGAAATTGTGCACACACCAGACACCCCTTCAAGTATTGGTCGAGGTCATGCCCCATGTATGGCCAGTATTCAACATCTCTTAAGATTTCCAGTGTTGTGTGAAACCCTCTATGACCGGCTGTGGCCGCATCATGGGCGTGACTTAACATCAGGCTTCGGAATGAGGTAGGGGCCAGCCACTGATCATGGCCAGCTTGGGATTTCCTTACCAACAAACCGTCTTGGATTGGGAACATTTTTGGACATTTCATCAACACTCTTAGGTCCTCTTTCCCAACGTAGTCGGTATCCGTCAGGGGAAAGTTCTCAGGGTCCTCAATGTGTTGGTAAAACTTACCAATTATTGGATCCCCCTTCTGAGCCATAATCAAATCGGCACCTGGGGTCTCCTTAGTCCATTGTGCAGTTGAAAGATCATTGTGAGAATTTGTCTGGGACCTATTGATAGCAGTGACCTGGATTTCCCCCAAGAGGGACTCTATTTCTATTAGATCCCCTTGGATGGCCCCGGTTTTGGCCAGCTGATCAGCTAAGTAATTTCCAGTTTTATCTGGTCTCTCTACTTTGGAATGACCCTTGATCTTCTTCCAATAAAGGGTCATCCCATTCAAGGTGACCAGATCGTCAATGTTTTGGATCAACTTCCCATGTTTCAAGTGTTTGTTAGCACATAGCATGCCTCTGGTTTTCCAATTAACCAGGTGCTCCACAAACCCGTTCCGTACATAATCCGAATCCGTGATTATGACCAGTTCGTGGAGTTGATGTTGGACAGCAGTGAGGATGGCTTGATGCATCCTGACTACTTCGGGGACCAGTTTTGTACCCAGCGGAGGGTTCTGGGGACTCATTCACCCATGCATTCCCTACGCCGGCCACCAGTTCTTTTTCCCCGTTGTTAACATGGTAAGAGCATCCATCCACATAGACAGTGGGCATTCCCTCACACTTGTCCTCTTCAAAGACTTTGTGTGGGGAATTAAGGTATGCCTCCATGTTGTCCTTGATTTTTAGACTTTCGTCCTCGTTTTCTCTGGCACAATCATGCAAGTCAGCCAGACCTTGCGCAAGGGGACTCTTCTTGTTTTGGCCATATCTGACCTCCACAGGAAAGCCTTGCATTGACAGAATCCAGGAAGTAATTCGGGAATTACTCACATTTCCGACCCGGATTCTGTCACTTTGGAGGTATTGCAGAGGCTGGTGTAGAGTCTCCACTATGATGTGTTCCCCCTGGATGAACGGGCGGTAATTCTTCAATGCCCACACTGTTGCCAGGAGTGCCTTCTCACAATCGTTGAATTGTTCCTCCACAGAGGATAAAGTTTTGCTCGCATAGGAGATTACTTTATTGACCTTGTCATGCTTTTGGTATAATACTGCCGTCAGGCACGTATTGGAGAACCCTGTCTCCAGGAGAAAATCCTTGTTTCTGACAGGGTAAGCTAGGCAAGGCGCTTGTGAGGGTTGTCTTACTGCCTCGGATTGTTCTGGACCCCAATCCCACTTGACCCCCCCCCCCTTCAAGATATGAATCAGGGGTCTGGTGATCTCTGCGTAGCCCTCAATGAACTTTCTGCTGTAATTAGTCATTCCAAGGAGGCTCCTTAGTTCCCGCAGAGTTGTGGGTTTTTTTAGTTTCTGGAGTGCTTCCACCTTCTTTTCCTGGGGACAGAGACCCTGAGGAGTAATCTCATGCTATGTGTTCCTCAACAGTTGAGCTTTTAATGAGGACATCTACATATGACAGGTTACCCCTCGCACCCAGGTCGGGCATGGCCTTATGTAGGAAAATGTTGAACTCTTTGCCGGAGTTGAGGTATCCGAAGGGAGTTCGGGTCCCTGTGTACTGCTGGCCCCCAAAGGTAAAAGCCAGTTTGTATTGGTCCTCCCTACTGACAGGCACGGTCCAGTATCCATTGGTCCGGTCTATTGCAGTGAATACCTGTGACCCCTGGCCCTGAATCTGGGCCAGCCCTTGGTCAATGTAGGGCAGAGGCCATCGGGAAGTATGGACCCGTTTGTTGCGCTCCCCACGGTTGGCGCATAGTCTCCACTGGCCGTTTGGCTTCAATATTCCCAGCACCGGATTATTGAAGGTGCTGTGTACTGGACAGATTATTCCCCTGGACTCAAGGTTCTTAATTATTTCAGTAAGGGACTCCATTGATGCGAGAGGCAAGCGATATTGCTTCACAAACACTGGAGTCATACCAGGGTCTGTGGGAATTGTTGTTGTGTGGATGTCGGTGCGACCACAGTCATATGAGTTTACTGCAAAGAGATCTTGGAAATCCAAGAAAACTTGTTTCAACTTTTGCTTCTGTTCCAGAGTCACACAGGCATCAGCTAGGTTGACTCTCTCTTCCACCATCTGCCTGAAGCCTGGAAAGACTTCTGGTTTTGCTATCTCAGCGGCCTCCTCCAGCTGGGTGGAGAAGTCCCTTTTCAGAGTGTTGATTTGGACTGGAGGCTTCAGGTGGCAAGGGCAGCCCTCGGGGACCTGGAAAATCACCTCATCCCTTCTGAAGTCACAAGTCACGTCTTCCTTGCCATAAGGGCAGGAAGTGTACACCAGGAAGTTCCCCCCCATGCCGGGTGAAGATCCTGTCTGGTGTTGTATTGTCGTCACTGTCAAAACAGTCCTTGGGGATTGGTCCTAACAGTTCATTTCCTAAATCAATGGAGAAATGTCGGTCATCAACCGCCATTCCAATAATGGTGCCCGCGGCTAGAGTAATACTCTTTAAGTCGCTGTTATCCACCTCTATTGCAATGGTGTCATGTTCTATGTTGACTAATGGTGTTGGGTTTACCCCTAACTCTTGCTGTTGGAGAAAAGCATTTAGATGAATATAAGCATCAGGGTTTTTCAATTTTTGTCCTCTTAACTTTCACTTCCAGGGAGAATTGTCGGGTCCTTTCTGGGATGGTGATTTCCTCTTTAATCTGAATTTCAACTGCATAAGGTATCAATTGAGCTGACCTAAATGCTTTTTCTGGATCATCAAAGCCCATGGGATTATTCGCTAATCGGGACCAAGCTTTGAAGTTTATTAAGGTCCAAACTAATGGCAAAGCGATTGAGAATGTCACTGCCTAAGTAAAAGGCGGCAGTGACGTCTCGCACGACCCAACAATTATGGACTATGCTCTTGTTGCCAATGGAGATTTTGAGCATACACCTGCTTGGCAGGAGATGTTTCGAATTGGATGTTTCCAGATCCATTTCCCATTTGTCGATCAGTTTGAATGTGGGAATGGCTGGATCTTTTGGGAGTTGGCGGAACATGGCTTCGCTGATGAAGCTCTTACCGTTGTTCACACACACTCGAGCGAGTCCTTCCCATCATTTAACTGAACAAGGATGAACAACTGCTCTCCAATTTGCTGAATATCAGCCAGGCTCTGAGCTGATTTCACATCTTTCTGGACTATAGGAGTGGGAGTGTCTGATTGTGGATTGGTAAAGAATTTCAGAGTGTTTCTTTCCAGTGTGGAATACCACCTTAAACTGGAAGGAAGGTTGATTTTCAGAAATAGAGAGGACCCCCCTCCACCAGTCTGTTGTCCTACTGCTATTTCTGTCACGTCTGGAATTTGGTTGTTCTGGAAGTGAAATTCTACTTGGTCAGATTTTTGTACAACCATGTGGCAGGTGCCATTTAAACTAACATGGTTGACACTCTGCTTTAATTTTATTGGTTGGCTAGTCTGGGTCCAGAGGACCTTGTTTATGCAATCTATTAGGGGTGACAACTTTCTCAGGAGGTAATTCCGTAGTAAACAAGGGGTGCCCTCTAGAGTCACTACTATGACTAGGTGTTTCACCTTGTGTCGCCCAATTTTGATGTCCAAATATACAGTAGCCTCGATGGGAATTTCCTTCCCGTCAAAGTTCTGGAGTTGTCCAGGAAGAGGTGAGAGGAATGCGGTAATTCTCCCCCCTTCCTGCATTTAGTTTATCAAAGGCCCTTTTGGACAGAAGAGTAGCTTGGGATCCAGTGTCCACTAGTGCCAAAATTGTACCCTGCCCCTGTACTTGTACCAGGCTTATTATCTTCCCTCCTTCTCCTCAAGGGGGCACAGATAATGCACATTTTTGGACAACTGGTGGGCTAATTTTCTGGTTTAGGACATTGAGAGAAAAGAAATTTGGGCAGAGTTCTGTTGAGAGCCTTGGGAATCTGAAAGAAAAAGTTGGCAACTGGAAATGGTTTTGGGTTCCCCTGGTTCCGGTTCTGGGCGGCCCCCCCCCCCCTCTTTTTGGAGGCAGTCATCAGGATAGGTTTGAACCAGGGGTTTTTGGTATTGTTGGTTCTGGGATAGAATGATGGGCGGCGACAGCTCAATCCCCACATCTAGCCAGTCTGGGTTGGAATCCCTTGGGACCCATTTTTCCTTGGGAGGAGTTCCCCCATCTCTGAAGGAGAAGATCCTTTTCCCAGGATCCTTTGAGGATCCCCGCCCTCAAATTGGAAGACCTGTACCTCCTCCACAAAATGGGTCTGTTTGGGTACTTTGTTTCTCCTACCTCCTCTCTGCTCCTTGGGCGGCAGACTTCCAGGGGTAGGAGATTTTGTTTCCGGTTCCTGGGTTTCCAGGGACTGTTTACAAGTGGGGAAGGAAACTTCCTCCAAGGCTTTACACCCCCCCCCCATCCCCTTGTGCCTCCTCCCTGGGAACCAGTGGGTTATCGGGGTGCTGCCCCCGTCATTGTTCTGGAGCACTAGGTCCAGAGTTTGGGGCATTCTGTGCCGGCATGCCCATCTGAGGGTTCTGTTGGGCCCTCAGCATGCGGCCCAAATCCTGTGCCATGTTCTGAACCTGGCGCTCTAACTGGGAAACCCGATCTGGCTGATACAGGGTCCTGTTTTCTCCCCTGGGCTGATCCCGGGAAGGGTAGCTATCCCTTCTCTGGTAATACCCTGGGTTGGGAAGATTTGGGTACCCCTCCACCCTTGGCCTCCCCTCTCCCGGATTAGGTTGTCTGGGCTCAGGGAATTGGGGAAAGAAGGATGGATGGTTTTGGGGTTGGAAATTGGGTGGATACCTGGGGAAAAAAGGTCTGCCCAGTGTTTGGGGAATTTCTGCCCTTCTCTGGGAAGTTGGGAGGGAAGTTCCCTGGGTCAGGTGCTTGGCTGGATCCCCCCTTGGGCTGCAGGAGTACACACATAACCCAGGATAGGTCTGTTTCCCTTGTAGCGGGGACTTACATAGTCAGCGGAGCGCGGGACCCCATTCGTGGGATTACCTCCTTGACTCCCTGTCTGTGACTGGCCAGAGGGCCTTCTGGGCTGTGAAATGTTCGGTCAGGCAGGTTTTTAGGCCCCCCCATCTCCAAATCTAAAACGAGGGCAACCTTTACCTCTGCCACCTTGGCAGCAGCAGGGGTGCTGTTGGTTTTGGGGTTTTTGGGCTGACTCTTATTTTCCACCGGTTTCTGCACCTCATAGATGCGGGTGGCTTGCTCAATGACCCAGTCTAAAGATCTTTTCTCGTGAAAATCTCTCACGAGATGGTCATTATGTATTTGCGGAGAGCATGGAAAAATGTGTTGATGAATTCTCTGCTGTCCGTGCGCACCCTTCTGGTGGTCTGCGCAAAGGCACGCTTCATTTCTTGCACAAATTCTTGTGGGGCCTGATCCTCCCCACATTGCAAATTGTAGGCTGCCTTGCGAGCCTCTTGGGGATTCCGGTGAACAGAAAAATGTTTCAAGATGGCCGCCCTATACGTGGATCAACTTGAATGGTTTTGGTCCTCTAGCCCTGCAAAGAAACTGGAGTATTCTGGGGAGAATGTCCATTTGACATACTGAATGCAGCTACTGCTCTCCTTCAAATGGAAAGTCCATCATTTGCTCATAGAGCTCCAAGTGTTCCCAAACAGAATACTTGTTGTTCTTGTGATAAGGCGTGATGACACTCCTTATTGCCTTGATCTGCTTTAAGGGGTCCTTAAGCAAGGCCCTTTTTGCCTTATTGGCCTTTTTGGTTCGGGTAACCCTGGTCCACTCATCCTCTGACTCAGAAGCACTGCTCCCAGAGGTGCCCGTCTGATCTTCTAGGCTCTCCCGGATTCTGCGAGCCTGGGAATGGCTGGCAGAATGTGGGGACCTGGTCTCCTGTGTCCTGGGCCGCTCAGAGGAGTCTTCAGATCCCTCCTTGCTGCCAGGATTTGATGGGTACTCTCCCTCCCCCCCCACCCCCCACTGACCTAACTGAGCAGAGGTTTTCAGGATGCCCTTAGTGGGCCTACTCTCCTGGGGTTCCCCACTAAATTGCACTGTGCTTAGGTGCCCATGTCCGGATGCCTGCCCATCCATTCTTGGGAGGTACTGGCCTATGAAACCCATACTTTTGTCCGGATAGTAATCTGCCCTCCCTGTGCTCATGTGCGCCAGGTGACATGGAGGTGGCAGAGTCCAAGGACTGGGAAAGATGAAGGCCTCTGGTACTAGGGCTCCTGAGGTTATGCTCAGGTGTTTCCCTTTCCCAGCAAACTTCATCTCTATCAGCCCCTACTCCCTGTTGCAATGCAAGAGCCTGCGCTTTCAGTTCCTCAGTTAAGGCCTTACTAGACTCTAGCAGTCTCTCCTGCATGGCTACCAGTTGCTGGAGCCTATCCTTGTGCTGACAGAGAGCCTCATTCTCTCTCTGTGCCTCCTGATTGGTCCTGGAATACTGGGCCAGTCTTTGCTGCAGGAGGGTTACCTCCTGAGTCCCATCCCTACTGGCCTGCTCCTTTCTTGCCAGAGCAGTTTCCACCCTCCTGGTGTGCTCTAACAAGTTCTGCTGCTCTTTTTGGAGGTCACCCAGCCCCTGGAGGGCCAGGTGATTTTCTTCCATTTTCCTTTTTAAGTGGCAGACTTCCTGGCCTAAGGTATCCCTTTCCTGAGTAAGAGCCTGCATTTGTGCCGCCAGGTCGTCCCTCTGCCATTGAAGGGCACCAGCTTTCTGGCACTCCATCAAACTCGCCCTGGGTATCCAGGTCTTTCAAAATCATTTTATTGCTTTCCTCTTTCTCTCTGTCTAGTTGGATTTGCAGGGTGGCTACCTGCTCTGTGCATGCCCTGTTGAAATGGATCTGTTGCTCCAGCTTTTTCTGGCGCTGCAGTAAGGAGTCCAAACGGTCTTGGTGCTCCTTCTGCAAAGCCAGAATTCTGGTATCCTGGTCAGCCTTTTCCTGTTGCAGGATATCCATATCCTCCTTTATTTTAATGATGTACTGTCTATCATTTTCTGACTCCTGGCTCCTGTGCAGCCTCTGCTCAGAAGAGTCCAGGTCAGATCGGGCCTTTTCTAATTCCATCTGTTGCCTATTTGCCAGATCTTGGCTTTCAGCACATTACTCCTGCATGGCTCCCATATATAGATACAAATATGCCGCTATCCTGGCAATCTTATTGTGTTCATCTTTGGCTTTAGGAGCCATATATAGTTCACTCAGGGCCACATGTAAGGGACCCTGATCTCTCCACATATCTGACCCAGTTGTAGTGACCTGTTGTGTGATCGCCTGCAACCATACATTTTGGTCCTGTTCAGACCATTCACCTCTCACAAACAGTTTATGTAAGAGGTGCTCCCTAGCTATCTTCATATCTACCAAGGTCGTCATTCTGGAACTTGATTTCCTTCCTGACTTACAGAAGTTTGTATTTTATTTTGCAAAAGAGACAGTTTCCTTAGAGCGTTCCTTTGAGGGGTGTTTTTACAGTGTAACACGACGTGGTGATCCGACAGAATTTATATATTCTGTCAGTTAGCACACTGTATTAATCTGCACAAGTGATAGATCTAATCCAGAATCCCCGGCTACGAGCCCCCACTCTGTTAAAGACTCCAATCAAGCAATCCCACCAAGTCAGTGCCTGGTCTGGGATGCCCAAGGGAAGCCCTTATTTATATATTTTTATGTCCAGTTCGTGTACTCTGGATGACAACCCTTATATAACACCCCTCTCTTAGAATCCCCCTGACCCCACTGAGCCAAGAAGTAAGTTTGTTTTGCAAATTTAAAAGGTTTATTTGAGAATTAAACAAGATGTATATATATATCGCACTTTTATAATAAATTAATAATTGATATCACACTTGTGAATATGAACAGTAATCAGCAATAGGTAATCCTACAATAGCACAGTTCTGGTGACTTATGACTAGGAACAGGGGAATAAGGTATCAGAGAATGCTTTATGGTTTCAAGGAGATGCAAAGATGAATAAAAGGCAGTACAGAAATAAACTTGATATGATTTCAGCAAAAGATAATGTGATCACTTTTTCTTTGACAATTCACTCTCCCCCCATGCAATGTAAGGAGATGGAAGTAACACACAGTCTTCAGGAATACAATCACAGTACAATACGAATTCAGTCCCCCCCCCCCCCAGCAAGCTTGGAGAAACAGGGATGATTGTAAACACAGGCTAAGTACTTTAAAGATGGTAGGCAAAGAAGGGAAAAATATGCTAAAGATGATTTTAATTCCCTATAAGAGATTCAGGGTGGGCGATAGCTACTTTAAATCAGTTCAGGCCAGCCCTATCAATGATTCAGGGATTGTTATCAAGTTGAAAACAAAATTCCGTGACAGAAGCAAAAGACAAATGTTTTTACACGTGGGTGGAATGAAGCAAAATGTCAAATCGTAGAAACTTAGTTGCGTGCGCCGAGCGCAATTATGGAGGAAGTATAAGGAGTGGAAAGATGCTCTTTGGAAACTTAGAATCTCAGCTTTAAAATGAAAGTTAAATTTCGTTCCTAGGACAAACAGTTCCGGAGATACGGACGATTTCGTGAAGGTAGATTCTCGAAATTAAAATTTAAACTTTCAGAATGACAGATGACAGTTTTGCAGCTTTAAAGTCACAGAAGGACATACAATGCTATGGTGTAGTTCTAGATAGGTTACAATAGTTTGAATTAGATTATTTTAAACTAAGAGATTGGTTTTGCACAGTTCTGGCCGAGTACTCACACTATATTTTGGACAGGAATGCGACTTCGTCACGGATCGGGTCAGGATTGGCTGCGGTTCTCTCGCCACTGGGTACTGGTTCTGCGCACAGCGATTTGGGTCCGCTCTCAGCAATCTGGTCTGGGTCTGGTCTCTCTGGAACTCTGGTCTCTCTGGATAATTCTGCCTCTGGGTCTGCTACCGGTTCTGGCAAAAGTTCTTGGCAAAGAATTCAAACAGCTCGCCCGGCTGTTGAATAGTTGCAAATGATTTGGAGGCATGCTGAAGAGAACTCGGCCTGTGGGTTAGGCCTTTGCTTTAAGTTCTGGAGTCAGAGTTCTAAGTTCTGGTCTCTGTCTTGCTGGAGTCAGTCCGGATCTCTGGATGGGGAAGTCGTCTGTCGGCGTGCTCCGCAAGGAAATGGAAATGGAATGTCCCTACCTGTCCTGCACAGTCTCCTTTTATGTGTTTAGAAAGTGGGTGGGTCGGCTCATTCTGCATGCCCAACCCTCTCAACTTATCATTGGCCAGTTCCTCCTCTCTCCCTTGATTGGGGGAACTGAGTTATGAGTCAGGGTGATGCTGCCATTTACAATCTATTGAAGAAACGCCCCTTTGCTTTTGCTTTAGAATTAATTCTCATAACTAAACATATTTCCCAAACACACAAGTGGTTGACATTACACGTACAGATTGCAGATGACTTAAGGTACATTCTGGCCCAACTCTGATCTTCCTGGGGGCTTGCATTCAAAAATGGCAACTTATTTTCGTATTTAGTTGGTTTACCAATGTTAAATCTTTACCCAAAATTACACAAATGTACACCCCCTTCACCACATATTCCAGTAATTTACTAGGTCTCTAGCATAAGCACAGTGTCTGCAGTATTAATAATTAGCGGGGTTCGGTCCTAGAGCATCGTACGGAATTGAGTTTAGACTTAAATTGTAGGTACATTGTCCATTTTGTGGACCCCCAAATTGCACATTTCTGTGAGCTTAACACAAGATTTTATAAGCAATTTAATCAAACATACATTTTCTGCAATATGAATTCACACTCCAGTCTGGCCCGCCCTTAGGAACTGGGAGAGTCAGGGATCACATGTGTCTCCTACCAGGCAGAGCTCTGTTTACAGTCAACACTGAAATCGGCATATCCTATTCAATGGAAAGAGTCTACTGTGTCGGCTTAGGTCAGCAGGCCAGGGGGCCACTCTGCATTTGGTTAGCATGTCCATGTGATCTCCTGGGCTGTTGCTGGTAAGGGCTGGTGTGAATGCTTCTCATGGACAGGGGCCCTTTGAACTGTTAATTGAATCAGCCTGCCTCCTGGGAACAAACCTTTGAAGTCCCAGTTAGCTCAGGATCCTCTTGCATTCCTGAGATACAGTTCTACTGTCAGTTTAGACCACTAGCGCCAGCTTGTGTCCAAAGCTGGTACTGCACCCATTTTTTTTGAGGAGTTGTCTTGAATTTGACAGGAGGATTTTGCTTGACAGCTCTAATCCTTGCTGCCATTGTTTTGATGGGCATCCTTACAGTAGAGTGGTGATGTGGAACCCCCCACAAGAAGGTTGAATCTTTAGAGTGGTCTTGTGCCCATGATTTTAGCAACTTTTTGACATCAATTAAAAACGGATTTTGAACAAATTGAAATGGACATTTTGAGCTTGCACTTCAGAGAAACGGCAGTGATTTCAAGGCGCTTTTGATCTAACAGGCACAGCTATTTTTCCTTTGGCACCACCTTCCACCCCTGGTGCTTCCGGTCCATCACGCTTGCACTGGTGGGTGGCAGGTTAGGTGACCATTTTGGTGTGCGCAAAACTGCGCGGTTCTCCTGGTTCTGGAATAGAATGATGGGCGGCAACAGCTCATCCCCACATCTACCCAGTCTATTGATTCAGTTTTTGTTGTCGCCTAATAATTCAACATGGGTCAAAACCCTTGACATTGATGTCCGCGGAAATGCAACGTGTTCGCTGATTGGACGGCGTGGTGCGTGAAGCGCTTCAGATTTTTTGTGGTGCCCGCCATCTTGCATTCGCCGACGACCGCGGACAGCGCAGTGGTACTTGGATTAAAAATTGTATTTAGTGGAGTTTGTTGGTGTGTAAGTGTTTGGGGACGGTGGGGGAGTATGAGAGAGGTTCAATGTTCTGTTTTTTTATGTGCTAGACACTTTTGTTGTGTTCGATTTGTCTGCGGACAACACGGCTATTCTGAAATTTTCTATATAAACTAAATGGTGGGGTGTTCCGAGGACGGAGTATGGGTCCGTTTTGTTCGTAAGCAAGCTAAAATTGAGCTAAGAACACTCGCGGTGTCCTTAAATGTGGGTACATAAACAAAACGGGGGTGTCCTGAGGACGCTGTCCGTATTATACTCTGGCAAGTTGAATGTGTTCTAAGAACACTCGCGGTGCTGAAATGTTTGCAATTAAACAAAATGGGGGTGTTCTGAGTACGCTGTTCGTATTGTTCGCTGTCAGGTTGAAAGTGTTCTAAGAACCATCCATATGTCTGTTGACATTACAATTTCCTATGGGCCTTACCTGACTTTTTGTCCACTAAACAAACGAGAAATCAGGCTGCTGTGCACCGATATTATGTGATAATCCTATCACTTGCCCCATCGACCTGGCTGACCTGTTTGTGCGACACTAAATCATATCTCCCACCTCTAAGCCTGACATTATCAAAGCATTTATATTCCCTGTCTCTCTCCTTGACGTTACAGGGTGCATAGCCAAATGCGCACAGTCGTTTCCAATTTGTGATGTCATCTTTGATGTCCTGGGTGTTAGTGCACGGTGGCGCGAGATATGGTTGCTTATCTTACCATAACTGCCGAATTTCAGGGGTTTTTCGGTTTTACTTTGAACCATAACGTCCCTTTAACAAAGTTTTTTCACTGAATATATATATATATATCTATTAAAATTGCTGTTTGATTTGAATTTTAAATAAATAATTACCATTACCAACCAGCCTGATTCCTGGTCCACAGTGACCTGGGGGGGAATTTTGAAATGGGTGTGATATGAATGGTATATCACTCAGAATATTGTACCTATAGACATAATAAGTATTTCATCTGTGCATGTAGCTAGGCAAGGCCCGGATGTGTGGCTCCCCCTTGGAGAGTAGATGAATGCTCTGGATTCATCACAATATCATTGGTCAATGTTACTTCAAGTGTTTGTGCCTTCTCAAGATCTGTGGACCAGCATAGTGAAATGCAATTTGATGTTAAAATATTGGTTTTCTTCCAGGAGAACTCCCACAAACATATCCAGGGCCACTTTCAGTTCCCAGTCCACCCCCGACAACCAGTCCCTTTCGGACCTGCAAACAGGTCAGAGTAAACCAAACCAGGGCCAATGCCCTGTTTGACTCCATCAGCAGACATACAGACATCCACTCGGACTTCATTTACACAGAGAAAATAGATTTTGAAGAGGCTGTAAAAATCACCTGCGTCAATGCCGATTCTGAAGTTTACCCTAAAAAATACTGCTTACCTTGGTGTTTAAGGGAGATGCAACATTGCAGAAAGTAGCAGTTGTCCCCGGACTCCCTTCCAACTAACTCCTAGCAGGGTTTTGGTATTGACTCAACGTTTAGTTGTGGTCCTCTTCACACTATGTTGTTTGGCATAATTATATGCAGTACCCTTTGGGAACACCACACACAATTAGGACTACAAGTGACAGTACACATTCACCTTTGGCACAAGCCTGTACTACACAGTAAAGTGGTAGTGATGTCTGAGCAGCCAGACTAAAGTGAGCAGTATCAATAGTTGCACAAAGGACAGCAAATACTATGATTCAAACAAACACTGACTCAAGGTTTCTGAGTAAAAGAATATACATGTATTTACACATCAGTTATTAAACATTTCACTATTAAGCAGTCAAAAAATCACGATTCTAATACACTACACCACAACCAATAGATTCTGGACAAGTTAGGCTGAAAATGAAGTGTGAGCAAAATGGCACTCCAGTAATTTAAAAGGTAGGGAAAGACAAAGTTAGACAGAAGTTGAGCAGCACCAACAAATACGCAGGACAATCTAGAAGAAAGAACTTCAGTGAGGAAATCAAGAGGCCAGGGCCAAAGCCAATGGACCAAAGTCTTTGCAGAGGATCACGCAGTTCAGGGTAGTTTGCGGTTAAGTCTTTGCCAAGAGTTCAGAACGAAGTTGGTCAGACGAAAATTAACTTTAAAGAGTAGAGAAGTAGAAGCCCTCGGATTGGCAAAAGATTTCACACACTTTCACAGCAGCTGGACGAAATGAACAACCGGGTTAGCACAGTACCTTTAAAGCAGAAGAATGCTGTAGCTGAGGCAGACGTTCCTGGCAGGTCCTGCAGGCTCACGGTTCCTGAAGCAACTGTTGGACTGACAAAGAGGAGGAAGGCTGGAGGGTCCTGCACTACCCATGGAAGAAACCAGCAGCGGAGCAAAGCGACAAATAAAAGGTGCGCTCCTTAAAACCCAAGCAAGGTTCGACCTTCCTTGCTATCTGGTTCACTGTAGTTGTGCACAGCAAATTCGACCAGAGGTAGGGAGGCCTGGCTTGCAGTTTGGCGAACTGGTTGTTCCCACTAGCTCAAGGGGAGAAGCTACCTTGCAGATCTTACCTGTTTGGATATTTGGACCTGCAGCAGGGATTCACCAGGAGGTTCAGTCATGGTAGAGGTGCTCTTATGTCCGCTTCTGTTCTGTTCTCTCGATCCAGTGGCGACTCTGCCTTCTCTGTCCTAGAGACCTGCATTTTTCCCCCATTCACATAGCCTGGCTGTCAATCACACAGCAGGGTGGCTGTCCCGCCGGACAGCCACCACAGCCAATCATACCAGAGTGTGACATGGATCTCCAAGGAGACCCTGTGCAGGGAGTCTGAAACCCCTCACTCACCTCCTGTCCCCATCAGACATTCAGTCGCCTAAGGAGGGCTTCTGTGGAGAAGCCCACCAAAGGTCTGTGAACAAAGGAATCAAACCTGGTTTGGCGCACAGAGTAAAACACAAGACTTTTACATAAAGAAATGGTGAATAAACCCAGTCAGAACGGTATAAAAGTAAACCTTGTCCAGCGGGTTTAAGTTTGAAGCTACTAAGAAAGCCTAAAACAATACCAAGGCTATTTAAAATAACCGCAGTGGGAAAAATAGGGTAGTTACCACCTCCACCAGCCAAATTTTTATGAAAAGGGAATGAAGCAATGTTCCATGAGACACAGACAAAAAGGGATAAATATTAACCCTTTCCAGATCTCTGGGAATTAGTTTGTACTGGATCTGTGAGTTTAAAACGACTAATAGTCAATGGCAACTTTACATGTTCTGGGAGACAGTAGTCGGTCCCAGAAAATGGAGTTTCGGTTGCAAAGTCTGAAAGACAACCTTGTTTTATTGCACTGAAGGTGCTGTGTAACACACAGTAAAAAGATGATGCCTATGGAGTAGGTGAGGCTCCAGTCTGTGAACACAAAAATGTTAAACACACACAGCAAAACAGATGTAAGAGTGGGGGAAAAAAAAAGCTCACACTCTTACCAGGTGAAAAAATAAATCTCAGAAATCCAGCAAAGCTGCTGAGGGGCCCACTAGGTAAGGAAAATTAGCCATTCTGGAGAATTCTCCCTAACAGTGTCCAGCTCCCTTCACCGGGCTGTCCTGTGCTGGACCTTATTTTCCTCTGTAGCTCTTTGGCGGAGCCTTCCACATGCTCCACCACGGGCCTGAGCTTGGTCTCATACCGGCATCGCTCTCCAAGCCACTGCTCCCATGAGGAGGGTTCTCCCATACGGCTCACTGGTGCTTTCTCTGGCCTTCTAACAAAGTGGATGGGTTGTTCTCTGTGGTAGTGAGGAGGGTGCAGGGTTATCTTCTTCTCTAGTTTGATTTGACCACGGTTTCAGAGGGTCAGAAACCTTACGAACCATGGATCTTTGCACTGATAACACAAACCTTTGGACCCTCCCGTCCCCTGCACACTCGGGTACTGAACAGTCAAAAGGTTCAACTTATATTCTGTACAAACAGTTCTTGATGCATATAATAAAGTTTTACTATAATATTCAAAGCATATTTTATGCATTTGGAATTTATTAAGGGGGGGGGGCAATGAATGAAATGTGTGCTAAACGCGTTTCGTGAAGGACCCTCCCCTGCAAGAGCAATTCACACTAAGGGAGAAGAAAAACAAAATAATTGCAGAAGAAACGGGAAGAGAAAATAAGAAACAATCAGTATCCATATAAAATCTGAACACATAGTTGTTCTTAGAGAGCTCCCAAAGTATCCACTGAAACCCGTGACAACATGCCAAGGGGTGTACAGGATATTTATACGGTATAATGGTGAACCAAAAGTGATGTGAAAGGCACTGTCCAACCAATGAAAAGATAGTCTAATGTAATAAATACTCAACTACTAGTGTTCTGTGAGGGAGTATTTAAACTACCTGGCCTAGTTTCTGTCACAATAAACCTACAAAGTGGCCAACGGTACCAGATCTGTTAATTATCAATAAGATGTAATAGTCATTTTTAGGTACCCCACTCCCCACTGGAATAT
Source organism: Ambystoma mexicanum (assembly GCF_040938575.1). Lineage (NCBI taxonomy): Eukaryota > Metazoa > Chordata > Amphibia > Caudata > Ambystomatidae > Ambystoma > Ambystoma mexicanum. The sequence goes on along the minus strand of NC_090930.1, from coordinate 913,691,890 downwards.
TTTGAATTTTTCTGATATTACGACCTTGTCAAGGTCGGTATTCCTCCCCTGCACCCAAATTTAATTTAAGTTTCCTTGATCATCTCAAGTCTACTAAAATAGTGGGTAATTTGCTAAACGCCTTACACTTGCCATTTCCCATATAATGAAGATTACCCAAGCGCACAGCGCAGGAAGTCTAGATTCTATTAAAGACACAGTGGCAAACATTATGCTTAAATTCTTTAATTACTGCTTCCAACAGCACTTCACATTGTTTTCAACTTTTCATTTTTTTTTACATCAGCTACTGGCCGTAAGACAACTGTCTCCCAAGGTCCTTTCCTCTTCTTTTTAGATGCATCCCCCAGAACCTCTGGTTAAAGGTCTAGTAACAAGAACAGGTAACTTCTTATGAGTCGTCTGAAACCACTCATGTGCTCATGTCTTCGGGCAACGGGTAATCCTTCCTGCTGTCCCTGTGGGCGGCTATTCTCGAATGCTCTTCTAGTCATCTGCTGCATTAATAGAGAGATACAGTTAGGGGAATACGCTACTTCTAAAATCCTAGATCCTATCCTAAAATCCTAGATAAACATACTGTCCAATGAACCAAACTAGTGTAGCCTCTGGGTGGGATAATTCTCGCCTCTGTCTTTTTAATAGAATTAAGACTTCCTGGACTGTGCACTTGGGTAATCTTCATTCTGTGTCAAGACCGGAGGAGAGCCTTATGCTTGTTCAAAGCTCTCTAACACAGCCGTGTTAATAGTGGAAACCGGCTTAAAGTAGAAAGTTCTGAAAGTCATTAGACCAATCTGCTGCTTTCATTATCTCTTGCAGCTAAACCCTGCTGCAAAAGTCTTGGAAGCCATAGTTCCTCTAGCTGAATTACCTCTGAATAAAGAAATATCAATTCCTGCTAAGGCCATCATTTCTTTCGCCCATCTTGCTATGGTAGCTGATGCTACTGCGTGATATGGTTTCCTGCACGCTATCAATAACTGCTCCACGCTTTGTGGCCTTACGGCTGCTATTGCTCTTTCATAACTCAATAAACTGGGCTACACACAAATTGCTGTTCAGAAAGTATGGGTAGGAGATTACAGAGGAGCCTGTGTTTTTGTGCTGTGCAATATTGAATGCTACCCCTTTTGGATAAAACACTTTTCTGTCAATCTCTAGCCTTTATATCCGAAACTCTTCTGCAGGATACTAGGCAAAGTAAAGTGGCCAACTTCCCTGATCACTGTTTCCCCAACAGGAGGTTGTTACTATCCCATTGTTACAACAAACCTGGAACCCTGTTAGCATCCCACAAAGAATAACATTTCGGCTGAGGGGGTCTGCTCACTTTCACTCATTTTATCAATCTGGCTATGGCCGGATGCTCTCCTACTGGTGCTCCGTCTACTAGCTTGTGCCCGGCTGAGATGCCTGATCTATAAATCCCTACTGTTCTGAATGTTCTCCTCTGACTGGGCAGGCTCGCTAGAATGTTTATTACTAGCACGCACTATATAGGGGTTGAAACTGGAGGAAGACTCTTCCCCCTGCACCATAACTCCCAGTCTTGCCAAACAGAACTATAGATCCAAAAGGTGGAAGGAAACTCTCCATGCTATTAATGTTAGCGTCTGACCCTGGACTAGCGAGTGCTGTATCTGTTAGGAGATCCGCCCTCTGCGGAATCCACTGGGGTAAATCCGAAGCAAGTTCCATCAGAACTGGAAACCAGGCTTGTGATTTTCGTCTGGTGTCACTATCACTAACTTTGTCCCTGTGAACATATGCTAGTACCGTCGCAAACATCACAAATGGGAATAACGCATAGTGGATGCTCCTCCCAACTATGTAGGAAGGCGTGCGTCCCAAGGGCTTTGGGATCTAGTCTCCAAGTGAAGTTCTTTGGCGGCTGGGTGTTGAGCCTTGAGGCGAAACGCTCTGCATGGAAGGGACCCCATAACTGCTGTAATTTCTCAAACTGATCTGTGTAGTCTCCAGTCGCTCGAGTCTAGGAGATGGCGGGAGTTCCAGTCCGCTACTGTATTCTGAACTCCCAGCAGATACTCCTCTGTGACTGAGATCTTTTTCTCCAGGCAAAAATGCCAGAAGTCTGTTGCCAGCTCTGCTAGCATCTTGGATTTCATCCCCCCTAACTTTATATTTCGAGGGGATTGGGTCCTCCGACATATTCCATATCTGACAGTAATCACCACAGCTGTGCTGCGGTGATTACTGTTATAGATATGGAATACGTCGTCGGACCATCCCATCGAATGAACATTACCAGGTAAGAGAGTAACTTGTTCTCACTGCTGAGATGTTGTCCATATGCAGAAGTATACAATACTGCGCTTTGTCCTTGATGAACGCTTTCACTGCAAAAGAGCCTGCCAGATGCTCCAGGCACTTGATATGTAGATTGAATTCTTCTTGAGACCAGTTTCCTCCTATTTCTGTCTGGCCACACCTGGCCCTCCACCCTGATCTGATGGTGTCGGACTCTGAGTAGTTCTGGAACGTCTCCAAAAATGGCTCTGCTGTTCCACGCTTCCATATTGTGAAGCCACCAAAGGAGTTCTGCCTTGCTGTCCTCATCTAGCAGCACTAACTGGTGTCTCATACCCTTCTGAAGAGATTGGATTTTTAGCCTCTGTCGGGCTTGATTGTGAATGGGATTTTTAGCCTCTGTAGGGCTTGATTGTGAATGGGATCGGGAAAGATTGCTTGGATAGATGCTGCGAGTAGGGCCAGCCTCTGGCTAGATTCTGAAGCGATATAACAGGACTCCCGGATCCTTTTTTAATCACTCATCTTGGGAGAGGGCAGCTCTAAGGTTGCCTTCCGGGTGTCTATCGTGAAACCTAAGAACTTTGTTCTCCTGCTCGGCTTTGGAGCGTATTTCTCCTTGTTTACTAGGAAACCTAACCCTGATTTGTCAATCACCCACCGCACCTGCCTTTCTCTGTCTATTTCCATGAATAGCATGTAGTCTAGATGGATGGTCTTCCGGATACCATATTCTCATAGCGCTGTCGCTACTGGCCTCATCAGCTTCGTAAAGGCCCAGGGGACTGAGGCGAGGCCGAATGGGCTACTTTTGAACTGCCAGGTCATTCTCTTCCAGGTGAACCTCAAGGATACAGTCCTCCATCGCCATGTGTATTGTAAGGTATACATCTTTCAGGTCTAGACGTGCTAACCAGTCATCCTTCCTCAGCCTGTCTCTTAGCAGATGGATTCCTTCATCTTGAAATGTCTGTACACTAGCCAACTGTTTAGTTCTTTCAAAATGTATTACTGGCGCACCTTTCCTCTGCGGTGTACTAAGAACATGTTGCTCTGAAAACAGGTGTGAAAGTCTGCCTTCCTATAGCTTTCTTCTGCACTAGCAGCTGTAGCTTTGCATCTAATAGGATTCCCTCTGCTTGTGCAATGCGTATGTGTGGGGGAGGATGAGATTGTCTGGGAATCTCCAGGAAGTCTAGTCTGAACCCCTCTATAGTTTGCAAGACCCACATGTCGGAAGACGGCTCACGCAAGTAGCTTACAAAAGGTTTTATTCTCCCTCCCACTGGAGGACAGTCTGTGCAGCACACACTCACCTGCTTTACTTCCTTGCAGTCTGAAAAATCATCAACCTCTGGAGAGGAAAGCATCTTGCTGCCTTGATTCCCAATATTGTGCTCTAGGACCTTGGGGCCTTCTCTGGGAATTAAAATGGCGAGTCGAACGGCCCCAGTTTCGGACGGCCCCTGCAAAATCTCTCCCGGGGAAAACCTTCTGGATGGGGGCTTGGGATTTTTCCAGTGCTGTGGCAGCCAAAGAGCAATACTTGGGCTTCATCCCCTTCTTCATAGAAGGTTAGGTCTCCCAGCTTATCTGCTTTCAGGAGCATGGTCCTGCGCCTCTCGGGAGAGATTGCATAATTTGCACTCCCTAGCATGCATACAGCTCGCTGATTGCAGTTTGCTAGCACTTGAGGGTCAACTGGTTCTCATGTATCCTTGGCACTCTCTGCTAGGCCCATAATCTTTGCAATGGGGCTGGCTAAGCCTAGGATCTTGTCTTGACAGGATCTCCAAGCTCGATCATGCCTTTCTTGGTGTCTTTTCCCACCTTGTTCACAAACATGAGCGTTTAAGGATCGAGTTCTGGCATATCTGCCACCTTCCCTGCTAGCTGTGGTCTTGGGCACTCCGATTTTAGACAAAATCTGGTCTCTTTCTCCAGAGGCTTGTGCATTTTCTGCGCCATGTGAAGTGCCACCCTTGGTGACGGGGCCCAATCAGTAGATCTGGGGTGTCTAATAGTCTGGTTCGAACATGACCCACCTGTCCTCTTCCGGGTGTACCTACACAATGCTGGCTTTAGGCTTGCAGTTAGACCTCCTTTGCGTGTCAGTGCTCACATTGTCATCATCTTCCTCATACTGATCAATCCATTTGGATGATTACTGTGCTTCCCCTGTATTTTTCACTCCTGGGGTAGGGCGGTAAGAGGCTGGCATGGCTGATTTGAATAGAAATGCATTCTTAAGCCTATTAAAGTAGTCTGCTGCCTCCTGGGGCTTCTTTATTATACCCATCAACGTACCCAGGGAAGTAGAAGAGTCCTTTCTCTTCTGGCTGCTTTGCTCCCCTTAACACCCTCCCTTGGGGGTTGATCTGTGGAAGGTTCCTCACCTTGGTCTTCTATGTTGCCGGCTCCTTTGCCCAATAAGTTCTCCAGGACCTGTAGTCTGTCTTATAGAGGCTTCACTCCTTGGGTGTCTGCTCTTACTAAGGCGTCTCCCAAAACCCTTTTGAAGCTCAGTGAGAGGTCTGCTGCTTCTCCCATGTCCTGTTCACTGTCCTCGCTCCATGTGCCATAGTAGCTCCCTGGCAGTGATGTGTAGGCTAAAGGGAGAAAATACACCTTCACTTTAAATTATACCAGTGCCTGGGCCCTAAGAATCTTTCCTGCCTCTATTTTTTTTTAAATGGTGTCTCTGGTGCCTCCTGAAGCGTAATGCTAGCGTGTCACTAGAATCTTTCCTTTCTTTAAAACTGTTCCACCAGCTGCTGCAATCGAGCCAAGTGTTTGCTTGTACTGGTAGGCTCCTTAACTGTGGCAAGGCGCGTAGAAAGCAACCGTTACATGGCCTAGTAGAATGGGGAGGGCCTTTGTCCAATGCATATGAATACTGGAGCCCTGAGGCGAGCGTGTTCGCAGGCAGGCCCAGTCTGCTTAACAGATCTACTGCTGCGCCCTTCGGATAAGTAAGCATGCGCTCTGCATACATGCTCTCGCGCTAAACGAACGCAATTAGCCTATTGAAATATGTATCATGTGGAAAGAAATATAATGGTCACTTAAATGTCAATGAGCAGCAAAAAAGAAGAGGCAAGGACCTGGGGAGACAAGGCTATGTAGCTATGGATGAGCCCTGATTGGAGTACTGGGACTGAGGCTCAGGACTACCATACAGGAGAGGTTCATGATGAATTTGGTTATACACAGTTGTCTTACAGCCAGTAGCTGATGTAAAAAAAAGTTTAAACAAAATGTAAAGTGCTGTTGGAAGCAGTAATTAAAGAAGTTGAGCATAATGCTCGCCTCTGGTCTTGACATAGAATCCACAAAACTATAGAATTATTGAGACCCGATCTAGGGATTGTCTGTGATCTAAGGGGTGTCACCCCTGGTGGGATCCTGCATGCCCTTCCCCTCAGGGGTGGTCTAGCTTAACTGGCTCCCCTCCCTAGTCACAAAGGAGGTGGCATGAATTTCCTGGATTTGTCACAATTCCTAAAACAATATCCTGTCAATTGTGCATCAAGTGTGCATATCTTTTGAACCTCTGTGGACCAGAATAGTGGAAATGCAATCTGATGTGAATCTATTGATTTATGGACCATCTTGAGAAATTGTATTTTATTTTGTATCAAAATAAGTGCTCACATAAGATATGTTTATGTATTCCTTAATATGTCCTCAGTCATTCAAATGGTGAATGCTACTGCTTTTACATTGTGCTATTTGAATTATTTTCCTTGGTGATGAAGGCCTTCCATTGATTTCCAGTGGCCAAGAAGAAGGGAAGGAAGGTCCTGTGCCACGTACAGAGCTCCTTTCAAGAGTTCTTTTTTATGTATATATGTATATATATATATATATATATATATATAGTCAATACCTTCTAAATTGCTATCCAACATGAGATGGTGGATGTTTTGTTCCGCTTGACAACCACACTGGAACAGATAGATGTGTTTTCTGTCAAAGTGGACAAGTTGCCAAACTCTTCCAGAAAAGCTCTGCCTTTTTAAATGACAATTTTCATTTTAGGAAGTTTTTTTAGAACGTTCTTTTTGGAAAATGTAGTTGCCTCTGAGAAAATTCTGTGAGGAGCTTCCAGTGTAGTGTTAAGATGCCTTTGGTATGATCGATCATATTTATTAACACAACACTCCATAAAAATGGAGATATGCCAATGTAGGCACGTTAATATTGTGATTGCTGTAATAAGCAAAGAAAATCAATGTTCACCGGCAACTACAGGCTATTTTGCTGTCTCGGGGGTCTGCAACCTGGTGCTCTCCAGAGGGCTTGGACTATGGCTCCCATCGTCCCTCGCAATGCATTATGTTCTATAGCCTAATGTGAGCTGTTGTCTAAAACATATGGGCCCTCATTACGACCCTTGCGGAATACGAAAAACGATGGCGGAAATGTAATACCGCCATCGAATACCGCCCGTTGCGATTATGACCCGTCACCGTAAAGTACGATGCGATTAGCGACACCGTAATGAACGCCAACGCTAACTGCACCAAGTACGCGCACGCGCGCCTTGCAAAACCGCAATATCCGCCATGGCGCAACGGTACGCGAATGCTGACCCCAGCGGACATTCACCTAACGCCATCAAGCATGGCGGAAAGTACCATTCCGCCATGGCGAGAACTACGGCATCGCGAACCAACCGTAATGGCCCTACTGAGTGCCTGTACTCCACTCCCTGGCCACATTGCACAACTCCTCGTAGGCGCAATGCAGTCACACCATGCAACCAGTGAAATGTACAAGTCACCCATGCATGCCAACGAACAAATGCATGCAGGGGCCCCAAGTGCCCTGTGAGTGGCCATCCACAATTGGCAACACACCATTGCCGTACTGATGCAGCACAGGCATCTGAAGGTGCAAGTACATCAAAATGAACTGAAAATTCCATGACACAAAACAACAGTCCCCCATCGCTTGCCACCAGTGTAAACCAACAGTCAAAGCAGTAACCTGAGGGAGACTGCACCAGCCCTGTACACATGGCAGTAGTCAATCCAACCATCAGCATAAGCACGTACCACACAACTGTACCCAGAAGCCAGAACCCAATGCAGAACACCTCACTATACATCGCGCCACAAATCGGAATATGCCACATTACTAGCAAAGAATAACGCTACACGGTTAATATCTGAATATAAATTTAATGCACATCAAAATCACCAAGGCCATACAGCCATTTGAGCATAAACTCACAAATGATCAGCATTACTGTGGGCTGCATCCGCAATAAATGACCAGCTTCCCCATGTGTGACGCCCTGTACCTCCATGGCACACAGGGGCTACATCCACGTCCAAAAAGGCAACATGGAAGCGCCTAGGACCGCAGGCCCGTCCCATGAAGTAGGCACTAGTCCGGCTGGAAGCTAGGTATGCTGCACCTAGCCACTAGTACTGCGTAAGGGCATGTGGGCCATTGCCGATCGTCCCATAAGATCGTAATGGTGCTCCACTGATTAACTCGAAGCTGCAGGTGTCGACTGTAGAAGCCATCTGCAGGAGTGGCGTACAGATGGCAGCGGCAGAAGGGGAGGAGATACCTGTCACCCAAATGAAAAAAAATACAGCATGGGCATCCGAACTTCATATGTATTACTCACTACATCCAACACACCAAACCTACAACCATATGCATGCTAGCCCACTCATAAGGATCAATTGCACTCAAAATTCACTTGCGAATCATTACGACACAAATCGAGGTAAATGCACTATTTCAAACGAGTGTCTGTGTGCATGCGCCTGTCAGAACAGGATCCATCAGATGGGATCATCAACGTGCATAGACACAAGTGATTGAAGGCGCGCCGAGACAGGGAGGGTTCAACAAGGGCAGACAGACGATGGTCCCACTATGGCAGCCTTGCATCACATAGCGCAGGGGAAGGGGATACATTCCAAATAGCCATGTACATGGCCGACTCCCAATTAAAACATCTTCCCATGCATCCATTCATCATTCCCTCATCCCGTAATGAAAACGCCTGAATATTCACTCACATCACATTCGAAATTTCCATTGAGTCTGTGCGTAATGCAGCCTTCAAAATCCACTGTGCTCCTGCCCGGATTCCTTGTGTAGTGAAGTCACATGTATTACGGAACGTCCTGCCTTATCGTCCACTACGCTATAGCGCATCCCATTCAAATCATATCATACATTGCATTCCCGTCATGGGCCCTGTCCCAAGGACATTCAACAATAGAACGTTACATTTCCAGTCAGACCTGTGGGCGTCTCCACGCCGCTACTTGAAAACCGAAGGCGCTGTCCTTCGAATTCCTAATTTGCAACATCACGTTGAAAAGGCATCTGTGAACGCTAGTATTCACAAATACATCTATGCAGTGCGTCTGTGTGTGAAAATGGCAACTGCCCTCAATCACTGATGGGACTCCCCGCCGTCGGTGAACCTCGGTACAGTGCTGCATGAGGGTCCACCGTTGATCGAGCACTACATTCCGCTGACTCTTCACAAGTCTGCTCGCGAATGCAAATATCGTATGTGCAACAATGGGACCATAGCAGAATCAACATATAAACCAATATTCCACAGCCTTCGGGATTAAGAACATGAATGCGAATGCAAGATGCCATGCGTCGATTTGCAGCGTCGTGTGCGGGACGTGCTCGCACGAAAGGCATTGCAGCTGACACAGGTGGAATGAATCACCACAGGTGAAGGCTATACAGCCTGAAGACACATAAATTGCATACCCAAACCCCTCCCACAACCACTCCAGAATGCTACCGGCAGGACTAGCGATGTTGGGCCTGGGGGACCTGATTGCACTGCAAGTACTCCAACTTCAAGAAGAAGACAAACGCCAACGACTGCAACAACCGGCCGCACAGAGGAGACGCAGGAGGAGGAGGAGGAGGGCAAGGCATGGCCAGCAAGCCCCACCAGCACAGCCACTACCACCACGCAGGCAGCCCGCAATCCCACGCCTCCGAGCTAATCCGTTCAACCTCACAGCTGAGCAGATCCACACCCTCTACCGTTTGGACCGGGACACCATAACCGCCATAGTTGACATGACACGCGATGACTTAATCAGCATGATAGATAGCCCAACCGCCATCCCACCCCTACTGAAGGTGGTGTCTGTACTCCACTTCCTGGCCACAGGCACCTACCAGCACACAGTCGGACAGTTGCATGGCATTTCACAGCCCCTATTCTCACGGACACTATTCCAAGTGCTTGATGCCCTCCTGAAGCACTCAGACGACTACATCACTTTACCACGCTCGGAGCAGGAGCTTACAAACACAAAAGTGGGATTCCATGCACTTGGCGGCATACCGGGTTGCATTGGTGCCATCGACTGCACCCATGTGGAATTGGTTGTCCCACATGCCATGGAGGCCCAGTACCGCAACCGGAAACAATATCATTCTATCAATGTACAAATGGTGTGTGACTCCAACAGGCTCTTTACACATTGTTCTGCCCGATTTCCAGGATCAACACATGATTCAATGGTCTTGCGGAACTCTAGAATACCACGCTACATGGAGCGACACGCAGGGCGCCGATCCTGGCTACTCGGTGAGTCTCATTTAATGCATGAGTATGTGGGGTAGGTGATGCGTGAATGACCTGGCAGGAAGGGGGGGGTGCGTACGTAGCAATGACATTCCACAAACATCCTTTCTTGTCCACATACAGGTGATTGCAGGTATCCACTGAAGAGATGGCTCCTCACACCAATCCGGAACCCACAGGACCAGCATGAGGAGGACTACAACCATGCCCACTCACGTACCCGTGTGGTCATAGAACAGGCATTCGGCCTACTGAAGGCTCGTTTCCGCTGCCTCAGCAGGTCTGGCGGGGCACTCCTGTACCGCCATGAGAAGGTGGCAAAGATGGTCATGGCATGTGTCATGCTACACAACATGTGCGTACGTAGGAATGTGGCCATGCCCCCCGACGCAGAACTGCTAGCACCTGAAGATGGTCATGATGAGGGTGGGGATGTGGCAGCACCTGAAGGGGTCCGCGAGGCACAGGAGGCCCGTGAATTACGTCAGAATCTCATAGATGCATGCTTCTAGCACTCACGCCTGGTGGCTGTTACATGGACACGGGACTTGTGGCACTGTGTGTGTCTGGAACATGCACAATGTGGACTGTACGCATAGATAGGCCTCGTGCACAATGATCAATGTCCACACATCTCATTGGATGATTGTGAAGAGTTGTATTGCATATGTGAAATGACATTACACACCCAATCGACCCGCCACCCAATGAAGCCCAACACACCCCCTACACCCTCCCACCTCCCCCCCGAACACCAGTGTCCGAAGACGCTCATCGTCAGTGGGCAGACGCTATTGCAAGCCCCCTCTCCGGGTATCAGGGGCACCCCTGCCTGTGGAGTGCCGGTTCCTCCCAGATCTACATTGGGGGCTGCCCTGGACGGAACTTGCAACGGATGATGTCTCTGCCTGTTCACGTCCATGCATGTCCCCAAGGGTTTGTGAGAGCTCAGTGAGCACACGGCGCACAGCGGCAAGTTCACCACATACGTCTTTGGACGTCGCATGCAGTTCCCCCCTCAGGCTCTCGGTGCTTCTCTCCATTTGTCCCCTCAGGCTCTCGGTGCTTCTCTCCATTTGTGCCCTTAGTGTCTCTGTACTACGCTCCATTTCTGCCCTAAGTGTCTCAGTAGATGTTTCAATGGCTGCCTTAGAACCCCCACATTCATCAGCATGCTCCTTGAGGAGCGTGGCCATTTGCTGCTGTTGCACTATCACCTGCTCGAGGGACTGTTGCCTCTGCTGGGCCATGCCCATTTGCGGTGGTGTCACAGAGGGGCTGGACGCCTCATGTTGCCTTGCAACAGGCCTTGCGGGGGTTGGCCAGTTGTCGTCTTGTGGGTGCCCCTGCGTGGTGTCCTCATGGTGTATGGGATGAAACATACAGGGGGATTGGGACAGGTCATGGATGGATCCTACATCTACAGCACCGTTTTCTGTGTCGGAGCATGCTGGCATGAAAGCAGTGTCACCTATGGTGCTGCTGCCACCAGAAGCAGTGCCTTCTGTGGCATCCATTGGGGGGACCTGTGGTGCTGCTGTTGTGGACATGCTGGCTGCTGGGGTGCCTGTTGATGTCCCCTCCAGTGTGCTGCCACTCGATTTGTGCTGCTGCCGTGTCTTGATCCGTGCAGCTGAGGTGGAGGGTCTTTGGCCGTTGGTCTTGGCCCTCTTTGCAGGTGTGCTGGTGGGGGTGTCCTGAAGCTCGTCGTTGGAATCTGACCCTGTGGTGGAGTAAAGGAGGGCGAGCGTTATTCATGGGTCTGTGGTAATTGTAATGGCAATTGTATCGCATGCATTGGGGTGGTACCTGGGGGTGATTTGGGTCAGGGCCTTGGAGGTGGTCTCATTTTTGTGTGCATTGGGGATGCAGTTGTTTTGCAGTCTGCAGTTAGGGTGTGCATGCTGCACATGTAGAGTGTGTTTTTTGGATTTTTTAATATTTATTTATTTAATCTGACTTTTAAGGGGCGCTGTCATGGCAATGTATGTGGTCGTTCTCCTGGACATGTGTTTCTAGTGCACTATGGGGACACATGGTTCTTCACATGGTTGGTAATTATGGATTTGGCATGGTTTTATTTGGGCCACCTACCTGATTCTTCTGATGTCGGCACTCCTTTCTCCATCCCTCCGACTCCCTCTATGCTCTCCATTCCAATGGTGGAGGCACAGATTTCTTCCCAGGGGGTCAACTTGATGGGTGATTCCGATCCTCCCCCGGTAGCTGTGGCAATGTTCCGGTTGGCAGAGAGTATGCTCCGGACGCGTATCCGTAGGTCGTCCCATCGCTTTCTGCATTGCTGTGGGTTGCGGGGTGCGGTCCCCACCGCACTTACCCGCTGTGCCACCAGCGCCCATATGGCCTTCTTGTTCGCAAGTGCCGTCCTGGTCATTTGCATCGAGAAGACGACGGCAGCGTTCTCCTGGAGGGTCTCTGTGAGCACGGTGAGTTCCTCGTGGGAGAAGTGGACCTGCCGCTTGCGGTCGCACGCTTTTTTAGCAACTTTTCCCATATTTATTTTTTTAACTGGGGTGGCTAACTGGTTGGGATGTGTCTCAGGGTCGGATTTTTAATGGTTGTGTTGGGATTCTGCTCTTATAGGTGTACGGCGTGCTGTTTCCCGTTCCGGCCCCATGTTTTTACTTCCGTTTCCGTATATTTACGGTGACCGTATTTAGCGCTGACCGCTCATTACGGTGACGGCTAAGATGGGTGGCGGAATTGCACCTAGGGCGACGTACGACAGCGGTAAGGGGCGTTTTGGGGTCATTTCCGCCATCGCGGACTTTGCACTTCCGCCATGGCGTAATGCTCGTGCCCGATGGGTCAGAATTAGCCGCACTTTCCTCCATCGTGCAGTGGCGGAAACGCTATTTACGCTATGGCGGTCATGTCAGTTGATTTCCGCAAGGGTCGTAATGAGGGCCATGGAGTGTCAATGGTGACAGAACCCTGAATTGTCTTGGCATTGTATCCCTCAGATTAGTACTATTTATTTTAACATTTCTGAACACAGAATAGACAATGAACTAATGACTTTATAGGTTCTTGGGAGAGGATGGGTGTCATTTCGTGACACTTAACACATTTTTCACTGAATTGTTGAAAACTAAATTTGAATACTTTGTTCATTTGAAATTTTAAAATTTGGATATTAATCATAGCTACATTAAGAAAATCTGTTTTTGCTTAGCTTCATGATCCTTAATTTAATAGATATTGGTGATCTCATATTGGCATCCTTGTATTTTCATTATTTGACATTGCAGTCTAATGGTTTATTGAAAACTGATCGATGGCCGAATAAAAATTCAAGAATTTTGAACGTGACCAACATTTTTAGTGCCTTTTCATTTCACTCCAAAATGAGGAAAGTCTTCTTTATAGTGATTAGGCCCCTTCCTTTTGTGTAGATCCAATGTTTCATCTAATTAGTCCATATTCTTTCTTTTAATTGACGTATGTTATTGTAGTCTAAATCATTTGACTGTGTGCCCGCCACATTGTTTTTCCCTCTTGCAGATAACCAAGGAGGCTGAGGAATTTATTGTTGACAAGTATCGGCACCTGAGGCAGCGGGACGGCAGTGGCATAACCAAGTCTGCTTGGAGGATCACTGTCCGACAACTCGAGAGCATGATCAGGCTGTCTGAAAGCATGGCGCGGATGCATTGCTCAGATGAGGTAGGAAACTGGTATGTCTAAAGAGCTGTGTCCGATTACATTCTATAACTGGAACTCGGCCCCGTTTCTTGACCGGGCAAAGCGGGCGACGGGCTTGGGAGCAGAGCTAAAAAGCTCAGGAGGGTGTGCATTAAGGAGCCCAACCAGAAAGCGGAGTCTGATTTTGCCAGATTAAGCAGCCTGCTGTGCCGTGGTTGCGCCTCAGAGTTGTTCAGCTGGCTGCTCTCTGCTGACTTGTGGATTACTGCGATGCGTTCAGAAAATGCAAACAAAGGAAAGCATATTCCAAACGCAGCGTGTAGATGCTCTGGAGTCACACATCCAGTGCCCCTCATTCTTCATGTTGACAGCCTTTCAAGTGTTGGCTCATTTAACAAGTCATTGTTTTTACACAGTATGTGCTTAACATTTCAGTGTTGAGAACTGAACATGGAGCATTTTTATTCACCAGGCCAGCATAAATAGTCAGTTAGCTGACCAAACCTACGCAGTCTTCAAAGAGAATTAAAATGCCACAGAGCGTTTCTAAAACTATTTTATTTATTTTCATGTCTCCATTTGACATAGCAAAATGTTTTTTTTTGTATATTACTTTTTGGTTACATATAGCGCATGCTTGGGAAGGTTAACTGTCATTTTCTTGCTTAAGTATTCTAGTGGCTGCTTTGGGACATGGAATAAATGTGTGCACTTAGCATCATAGGTCTTTTCGTTTTCTAAACAAGCCAGTGACTGCTAGTGTGCACACCAGATGGCAACTTAATGTTTAAGTCACCATGCACTCAGTCCATGGCAAATCAATGCAGTGATGTGTGCAGCAATGTTTAGCGCTGCACAAGCCACCACCCTGTTGGTTAATGGCGTCTGTGGTGCTGTCGTATGTAACCGCACATATGCCTGTTTTTCTGTGTCCAATTTCCACACAGTAGCATAATGGACCGTTTTGTGTATGTGGCTCTGACAAGCATGCAATATTGTGACCACACTTTAACGCAAACAAAGAAGTTGCCTAAAATTGTATATCCACTCGGACAAACACCATTTCTACACTGCCACACGAATATTTACACTAGCTGTAGGCCAGCACTAATGAGATACTATTGCCAGCTCTGTTAGATAAAACATGGGCCTGCTAGATTTTGTAGAAATAACCCTTGAGGCTGCGCAATGGTGAGGAGGTTGTGGCTGAGGAGCTGTGGACCCTTTACCATGCTTTAGAAGCTGGTTTTGTTTAAAGCGATACATCTGCATATTCATTGTAAGACTAAAGTTTGTAAGAGGTCCAATCCTTTCTGTACATCGTTTATTGGGTCTCTTCCGTAAGGAGCTGGCCAATCCTGCTGCAGTCTCTACCTCTCCTTTCCCCTCCCACGGCACTGGTTTCTCATTTCTAAAACTCGAACATCCTGTCCTCTTTCGTTTCCTCTCCTGCTCCCTGCTCTACTCTCTGCTCTTCCCCCCTGTGGCCACCTTTCCACCCTCCTTCTCTGCCTTTCCCCTGTTCTCCCCCGATGAGGTTTCTAGACGAGTGTGAACTATGAAAGTCTTGTCAAAACAGGTTCTCCCCTGTGCCTCCAAAGCCATCGATCAAATTGACACCCTTGCCCCTGCTCTGGCTGACTTCTGCAGCTACTCCTTCGCCGCTGGAGTCTTCTCTTACACCCTAAAACCCTCAGCCGACCCCCTCCTGCTCGGCTAACTATCGCCCGATCTCCATCACTCCTTTCCTGGGCAAACTCCTGGAAAAGCTGGCCATCTCCCAACTTAATCTTCACACTAAATCTGTTGGTTGTCTCCATGACCATCTTTTGGGCTGGCCTCAGAGCAGCCAGAAGGACAAACTGCTCTCCTGAACTTCCATGAAGACCTGCTCTCCAACCTAGATTCTAATACCCTGCCTGTGTCCTCATCCTACTTGATCTCTCCTGCCATTGACAGTCAACCAAGCCATCGTGCTTAACAGTCTCCGTGATAACCTGGGTATCACCGATCAGGCCCTGGCATGGCTGACCTCTTTCCTCTCTGATCGACCCTCCCACGTCCAACTAGGGTCCTTCCTCCCTCTATCTCTCTCTCTACCTGTGGTGTTCCCTAGGGGTCTAACCTCTCTCCCTGCCTGTTCAACCAATACCTGGCAATTCTTTCCCACTGCATGCTCTTTGCCCCAACTTTCAGCGATTTGCAGATACTCGGCTTGTTTTAAGCTCCCTTCCGCCACCTCTTCTCTCATTTCTGACTGTCTGCTATACAGGAGTGGTGTGCCACCAACGATCTCTGCCTTGATGCCAGTAAGACAGAGATTCTCATCATCGGCACACCTGCTCCCTCCTTTCCATTCACTCTGGCTGGCCTCCCTTGGCCCTCTTCCTGCTCCCACCAGTAAGGCTAAAAACCTTGGGATCATCTTCAACTCCACATTCTCCTGCTCTCCTCACATCTGACGACTCTAAGAAGTCAAACTACCAACCACACCTCCTCAGAGGTATTCTTCCTTTCCTCTCCTTCCCCCAGAAACTCAGTCTCCATAGCTCTGCTCTGGTACTCTCTAGGCTGGACTACTGCAACAGCCTCTTGCTAAATCTGCCTGCTTCTACACTCTGTCCTCTGCAACTCATCTAAAAGTGAACTGCAAGACTTGTCCTTGGCCTCAAGCCCTGGGATCATTTCTCTACAGCACTGGCATCTCTGCACTGGCTCCCACTGGCTGCGAGGACTATGTCCAAAACCCTCTGCATTGTCCACAAGCCATTCTGGGGCCTGGGGCCTCGATACCTCCAACTCGCTCTTCGTGAATATCTTCCTTCTCAAGCTCTTCGCTCCTCCAACTCCCTCAGGGTCAGTGGCTTCTCCAACCAGCGAATTGGTTGTAGATCTTTCTTTGGCTGGGGCCTCCCTGCCTCTCTGAAAGTTTAGGTGAACCATCTCTGGTTCTGGAAGCACTTCACGGCCTTACTCTTTTCTTCTGCTTTCACTTACTCTCCCTTGCTGAATTCCTGGATTAAAACTGAAACTGCACTTGTCACCTGGCTACCCTCCGATCTCGGGCCTAGGTCTTGCACTTGCCACCAGTTGGCCTCACTTTTTATTTTTACTGTTTGATCCCATGTACTGCACTGCCCCCTCCCCTTTCTCTTCGCACTCCCCTCCCCGCCCACCTCTGCACTTGTGCAATCTCAATGTCACCTGGCCTAGTAAGGTTGTTGCGGTCTTCCCTTTGTTCCCCGTCCCTTGCCTCGTCCCGCCTTGAAACACTTGTGTATAGGCGCGTTATAAATGCCATATCATATCTTGTATGGTATCCTGTTGTGTCTATAGATATCATTTACAAAATGTTTCTGTATTGTGCATGCTCCCACTGAGTCCCAGCTCTTACTCATCTAAAATTCTTCAGAAACGAGAAGAAAAAAAGCCCTTGTACCCCATTTGAGTGCCTGATGTTGCAGCCATTTTATACTCCTCCAAAAACTTACTGTCGAAATGAGTATGTATGGTTTATGGTTATGAACATTTTATTGTTGGGGTTAGTGTTGTGAACAGTGATGCGAGCACCAAGCCATGCATCTGTTATGAATTTAGAGAATCACACATAGAATCCATTTATCACAGACTTGTTTATCCATCATAGAGATCTCGGATCATGGTTATAGTCCTGAAAGGCTCTGCGATTTAATGCAAAGCATACAGGAACCCTCACTGGTGCCATTTGTCCACTTTACCGCGTTCAGAGGTATTTTGAAAAAGTACAATAAGAGTGTACCAGACTGTCCATCTTGGAAGGATAACCTTTCATCAGAAAATGATTCATATGTTTAGTTTAGTATTGCCCCTTGCGAAATACAAGTGAGGTGGTACAAACAGAACACCTGCAATACAGGGCCAGTGGGCCCTAAGACCCCGATAGGCTGGTCACACTGCAGTGTGCCAGTATGGACAGTTTGAAACTGCATTCAGGCAAGGCCTTTCCTAAGGGCAGGTGACAGAAAAACTCTTAACTTGGACATCAACAGCTGTGCTTTACCATTAGAATTGAGCAGCACATTGAGCCCCCTCTTACTACAAATATATGCAAAAAATGTTTGGTGCCCATCTCTGCACTGCTTATTAACCACTAATGCATTCCTACCTGACGGCCTCTGTGATCGTTAAATGTTCGCCATTAAATCTACCTTTCAACCTAGTAATTAGCCTCTTCTTTTGATAGCTGAAGATCGCTCTCGGCCCCCTCCACGGAATACACCTATAAAACACTTCCTGCTCATTTGGAAATTCATGTTGCCCACCTTGAAATGCTGCTGCCCACTCTGAAATGTATGTTGCCCATTTTTTGAAATGCCTATTGCCCACCTTTGAAATACTGCTGCCAATTTACGAAAATTATTGCTGCACATTGCACCAATTCAACTTTTATCAGTACTTCACCACCGTATAGAACTATACGACAGCCCATTTAAACACTAGTTCATGGTAACTGACTGAATCACCCCCGGAACATTCAGGGGCACCCATTCTGAAACATGTCACCCACACTCCCATGCTCCCACAATGTACCACCTACACCATTCCTACCGGCACTTCCCACAGGCATATCTAACCTAAGTTTGAAGCCTGCCTTCCCAGCTCCCTTGTCTAACTGCACCACCACCTTGCCCAAACCACTCCACAGTACACAAGCTAACATTCACCCCATGCCTCTCCACCTGAGAAATCAAAGGCTAGGCTCCCGCTCTGCCCGCTTCTCAGCCACTCCTAAAACACACTCAGAAAAGCAACCCCACCACCCGCCATCACCGACCGCCAACCCCATGGCAAAAACCTTCAGTAAAACTGCCACTCCTCATCTCATCCTTACCAAAACCAAATCGGGGAACAACCAGAAAACACAATTCCAATGTGCACTTATAAACGCACGCTCCCTGCCAGCTCATGTCACAGAGATTCACTGGACCTAGACATATTAGCCATTACCGAGACCTGACTACATGAAGCCTCCGGTCCAGCCGTCTACCAAACCTTACCACCAGGCTACATCATTCTTCGCCAAGACAGAACCTCTAGTAAAGGAGGAGGGGCCGCCCTAATTCTCAAGGAAACTCTTAACACTAGGCAACTGAAAGCCGCTGAGGCTGACAACTTTGACACACTATTAGTAAAAATATCTCCTTCGCCAAATGACACCATAACACTTCACATCGTCTACTGCCCTCCAGGCCCAGCTCTCGCTTTCCAATCTAACATCGCTCATATCTTAGGGCACAACCTCAAAACGAACTCAAGAGCCATTCTCCTAGGAGACCTCAACCTGGGTTTCATAGACCCCAAAGATAAGAAAGGCAAAGCCCTCGCTAAAGCTCTCCAAGATTTAGGCTTCACCCAACTAGTCAACAACCCGACCCACGCCAAAGGTTGCATATTAGACTGGATAGCGGATCACAACTGTGTGGCCGACGGCAGCTCTAACACTCCATGCCCATTGACTGACCACCATCTACTGCACTTCATTATACCCTCAAAAATAGGAGGGAACCCAAGCCCACCTGTGCCAGCTACTATGGCCAGGTCAAGAAAACTACTCAACGTGGACAGAATCCTCCCTCCTTGAAACCTCAGTGCTGGCTCATCCCACATCTAACATCCCCACAGAACTAGTAGAGATCTACAATACCACTTAAAGAGGTATTCGACGATGTAGCCCGACTGGAAAAGAAAAAAAAGACCAGCATATACTTCATGTGAACTCATGGATCACACAAGAACTCCTGGATGCCCTAACCGCATGGCAAATGAACCCCTCCACGACCACAAGAGATACCTACCTTGCAGTTGCTAAACAATATAAAAAGGCCATTTCAAAAGCTAAAGCTGACACGTACAACTCCAGAACTGAGAAAGCTAACTTCCAATCCAAAGAGTTGTTCGCCATTTATAATGAGCTGTCTATCCCCCCATCGTCGCACAACCCACCGAGAAAAACGAAACATGGTGTAACCACATTCAGCACGCCATGTTAGACAAGATTAACACTCCAGAACAAAATTAAGACTCCATTCGACAAACTGCCTAAAGCCACTTCACTCACATCAAAGCGCTCTGCCACCCTGCCAGCCGCAGGCATTCTACATGGCACAAAAACACCCAAACCATTTGCATTCTGGGAGTAACAATTCCTGAAGTCCTATTGATCATGAACCGTACCAAACCATCGCCATGTAAAGGTGACACATGCCCAGCCAACCTAGTCCAAGATTGTGCGGCAGCCCTGGTCCCACTTGTCACCACCTTCATCAATGCCTCCTTCACCACGAGCATGGTCCCACTCGCCCTTAAGGAAGCCTGGGTTCAGCCATTATTAAAGAAACCTACCCTTGACCCTGACTCCCCAAACTACTGTCCAATTGCCACCGTGCCATTCCTGCTGAAAATTCTTGACAAGGCAGCATATCTACAGATTCAGTCTTACTTGGAAGCTCACAACATCCTCGGTAGATGACAATCTGGCTTCCGCCCTCGTCACGGCACAATCAGCCCTACTGGACCTTAATCAACTACTCGAAGCCATGGACAAATGCAAATTTTCACTCCTCCTACTCTTGGATCTTTCGGCTGCCTTTGACTTGGTTGACCACACCTCACTGACACTGCTCACTTCTCCCAAGGAGCTACCGCCTGGATCACCTTCCTGGAGGGCTGCGCTATGAGGGTCTTTTCTGACCAGGCCTCAGCCTCGCCATCCCCATTGGGTGTGGAGACCCACAAGGACACTGTACCTCCCCCACTCTCTATAATCTATTCACTCTTCCTCTGTTCCGCGACCTAGAAGAATTCGACATATCCTTTACCAACTATGCCGATGATGCACAAATTCTTCTCCCTTAACAGGTGACTATGAGCAAGACCTCAACACCCTCCAGAAGACACGTGCGCATCCAGGCCTGGATGGCAGACAATGGCCTATGTCTAAACTGGGAAAAAAACAGAAATCCTACTGGTAGGTCCCAAAGAGTCCTTAAAAAAAAAAAAAACACACTACAAATACAGCTCTTTCAGTATTAAGAACACTGCTATTACAGACTCTGCTGCAGTGAAAACACTTGGTGTATACTTGGACTCCACTTGATAAATGGAAAGGCAAGTCAGCGCCACTTCATCATTGGCTGCACTTCGAAGAAAAATCATAAATTTAGTGATACCCCACCTGTCGCCAAATAACTGCCTTAACATGGTTAGAGCCACCATTGGCGCAAAGTTGACAACTGTAACATTCTACTCCTAGGCACTTCCGACAATAACATTAACAGATTGCAAATTGCGCAAAGCAGCACCCTTAGTCGCCTTTAGTATCAAGAAAAGAGCACATCTCCCAGGCAAGAAAAGATGCCCACTGGCACCCGATCAAAGAATTCATAACATTCAAGGACCTCACGATCACACACAGATGCCTCTCTGACTGCCCCAGCATACCTATCGGAAAGAATTCACCAGTCTCCGGCCTACAGACCAAAACGTGACAAATACTCTCACTTACTCTCAGTCCCAGCATTCAACAGAGCCAAAGCTGGCAGCACCAGCTTTGAAGTACTAGCCCTAAAAGCTTGGAACGCGCTTCCGCACAGCTTAAGAAATAAAGTCCCTCGGTGTTCAGAACGGTGCTAAAAACAAAGTTATTTAACTAGACCGTTACCACACTGTACAGTCTCGGACAGTGTTCCTCTCTAACCGCGGAACAGCCCTTCAACACTGTCATTGAATTTGTATTGCTGCCTCTGAAATATCTGTCCTAACCTGTATTAAGAGATTATGTAGCATCGCCACAATGCCTCCCGGCCGCTGGGCACTCTATAAATCCAAATAAATAAATTAGAATTCTTCTGTAAAGTACTTGCATTACAATGTAAGGAAACAAGCTTCATTTATATAGCAATTATTTATTCATGTTGCAGAGGGGTTTTGTCCCACAACACATAGTTTTACTTTTACTTTACTTGTTTGTGGAGTTGAGGTGTTTGGGAGTGACGTGTGCCTGGGGGTGAGGGGGCGGATTTTGGTGTTTCGACCTGGGCACTAAGTTGGCTAGAAACTGCCCGCTGGAACTGCATTTATAATGTTGTCAGTGTGCATGTTTTACATTTACAAGTTGGCAACATGCATATATATGTCTTATGTTTGAAGGTCATTTTAAGCAAGCAGGTTTACTTGGAAGTACTAACCCTTGGCTCGGATAGAAACTTTTGGAATTCTTTCTCTGTAATTACGGAAGCTTTTGTTTAAATTAATTGTCTGAAGCAATGTCACCACAACTAACACACGTGTTGCTACGATTACTTTGTATCTGTGATTGCGCGTTTAGAACACATATTGCATCCTTGCACTGACAATGTAATTGAACGGAGGCCAGGACTTACTGGAACATAGCTCCACTAAAAAGCTGCGACATTTGGAGAACTTCTACATGGTGCATTGACAAGACAACATTTGTTTGCACAAGTGAGCATTAAATCCCCGATGTGAAGTGTTGATTGTTTGCATCACAAGGTGGAAATATTGCATGGCAATCCGTGAGGGCCTGGACTTGCCATACACGTTTTTTTCTTTTTGCACCTTGTGTGATGAAGGCAATCGTAAATGCCTACTGCCTCGTGCGTGTGTGCACTCGTGGTGGATGGAATGTAGAGAGATCCTGTAATCGGTCTGCTTTTGCAGATGCAGAAATTCCGTGCATTGCATCAAGGCGGGCCCAAGGATTTGTGGGCCCAAGTGAGACAAATGAATTGCAGGGCCCCTTAATTAGCATTTAATAACCTCACAGGAAGTGACATCACAAGATCTGCTGTCACAAGATAATAACCACTGTGTGTAGGCAGCTGCAAAAACATAGTAATCTGAGAGGAGAATTTCCAATAACTACACTAGCAAAGTGTAAAAGGTGCCCAACTTTAAAGTCCAACAATGTACAATGAAATATTCCAAAGAGAACAAAATCCAAACATGAGAAGTGTGCATTAATGGCACTTTTATGTGGTCTTGTGGGTAAGTGTCTGCATTGGAAACATGACGACCGGGAGTGAAATACTAATAGCTGAACACTTAAGCAATCAGACTTTATTTTTTTAATGCTGCCCTCAAAAACACAGAACCGGGGTAGCGTCTACTCGTTAAAGTGGGCGGACGATGTCGACCCACATTTATTGACTTGTGCCCTGAAAATCAGTACAGGGCCAGAACCAGAGAAAATATCCCCTCCAGGATGACAACCTCTTGTCACATCCTTGGTAAATATGCATGGCTCACTTGCATGCTTCATATACAATGTAAGGAAAATGTCACATTCTACTTCAACGCTTTTTGGCTTGGTAAATATAAACGTCTGGAAATAAAGCAACTGGCTAAAACGTTTTTGTGCAATATATTTAATTGTGCTGGAAGAAGGCACAAATTGTAGATGGCTAACTGCTGCTTTGCATGTGCTTTCAATATATAAATGCCCCTTTGCAGTTCCTAACACAACAATGTTCTCTTAAATAGGCCACCAATAGCAAATTGCACCCTCTTTAAACACTCTGCTTTAATAAAGAAAGTGATCCGCTGTGCTTATGAGGCCCCCACAGTCTATTGGGCCACTGGGAGGGGTGTGTCATTTGAGTCGCAGCAGGAGGTTGACAGTTGACAAGTTACCTCACCAAAAGAATCAAAAACCTTGACGGACATCAGCTCTTGAAAAAGATTTGCCGGCAAGCTTCCCCATCATGCAGGCTGCAGCGCGTGCCGCCCGTGCGCTGTGGACTGCAACAAGCTTATGGACTCTGAGCATGCGATACATGCTGCAGCCTGCAAGAGGAAGTCAATGGCTCCCTGGATGCGGGGCACTTGCAGGCACATCGTCCAGTGCAGCCGCACATGCTGCACACACCTAGAGCCAGCCCCGCATTGCATCAGAATCCATAACTAATCTGCCAGCGTCAAAATTGCATGCAGGAAGAGATACTCCCATATTTATCAGACGGGGTTGATCAATTTGTTCTGTGCCTCCTACCCGCCCCCCAAACACCTCATACTTTAAAATCACCTGGAGCAGTACACGAGGCATAAAGCCATACTTTAACAGTTTACACATGATTTTACAGCTCGTGTGCTGCTTTGGGCACAGGCAAAATGTCCCTCGGTTCAATCCAATTCTAGACTACCACATCTTAAATCTTAAATGATAATGCAATGGAAAGTGTTCTTGCATAGCGTATGTCTGAAACTATTGGCAGCCCTGCAGCGCTTCAGACCATTATGTATAAAGATGTTTTTCTTCTCCAATCTTTGAAAAATGAAACTAATGAAATGTAATGCTTTGGTTATTAAGGTTCATCCAAAACATGTGAAGGAAGCCTTCAGATTGCTAAATAAATCGATCATTCGCGTGGATACACCAGACGTTAGTTTCGATCCAGATGAAGGAAACAATATAGAAGGTAAGACTAGCGAACATTTGAACATGAACATCATGTGTGTGGTGGAGAAATTAATAGGTTTTACTTTTATATTTGCCTACTTTAATTGTTACACAACTTATGTACAACTTTGCAAATTAGTCACAGAGGCTGATGTTATAGGACTGTTGGTATGGTGCAAGTGCAAAGAGCACTAGGGCAAAGGTTACTGTGGGAGTCATTAACCCACTTATGCTCTGCCCTGCAGCATCCCTGTGTCCTGGTGGTACCAGAATCATCAAAAGGGCCACAAAAACTCATATGCGCGCCAAAACCCATGGAAATTGCACTCTAAAAAGCACAAAAAGATGGCGGCCAAATCTATCATGCATGTTGTCAGTGGTGGAACGGAGACCTCACTTCTAAAACATGTCATTGGGCTGCCCAACCAGTAAAAATGGAGCACAGATGAAAAGCAGTGCTTTGCTGAAAGAAATCCGAAATCTTGCATTTAAATCCTTTTTCTTGCTTGCTGAAAATGCAGAATGCTGGTCCAAAACACACACAAACATCCAATCTTCTTGCTGGGTGTCACATTTTACTGAATTCAAGAAATCATTGTGAACTTATCAACAATATCCTGGAAAGCTGAATTGGTCATCAAAACACCCACGGCACAAGTTTGCCTGCCTGTGAAATCTGTCAAAGTATGGGTGCTGTACCAGCGGCTGCATGAATGACAGCTGTCAGTAGTTTGCATCAGAAGTTTAAACTTGTGCAATTGAAATCAAATGTCTGGAAACTAAGTGACCTGTTATTGGGAGTAACCTAGGTTGTAAATATTTAATTTCCATGGTTTAGGAGCTGGAATAAGAGTTCTAGCCGCTTGTTTGAAAATTGCAAGTGTTGTTTTAAACCAAGAACAATGTAATAAAATGACATTGGTGGCTTTGAGTCAGCTTAAATTCATACCAGTTCCACAGCTTCTCCCAACAAAAGGCACCTCCCTTCTGCCTCCCACCAAGGCCAGGAAATCACACCTTTGTGAGAATTAGATCAAGGGAGGAGATCTTGGGCTGCGGGCAGAAGGGGACAATGGACTTTCTCTGGCTGAAAGGATATGCAGATTGTGAAGTGTCAAAAATGGCCTCTCCCTGAAGGAAGGAGGCAGATGGCTTCAGACCTGCCAGGAGGAAAAGGAGGCGGGGACAGACAACCATTTGTGGATTCACAAGCACACAAAGCATATTTTTAGAAAGACTGATAAATGTGCAAATTTGTAAAAAAAATTATAGAATTAACAGCATTGTTAATGTGATTTTTGGGTGCACATTTTAAGAGATGCCAGAACTCTGTGCGATGTTCTGGGAAGGCAGTCAAAATTCTGGTTTTGCAGCAAATGTATTTGTCAGAAGCATGAAACTTCACACGCTTATGCCCATATGCAATGCGCACATGTGTACATATTTTGGATAAATAAGATAGTGTCCCAGACAAAAAGTGTGAAATTCTGTCAAATCCAGACCCAAGATCCTACAGCGACGGGGCTTTGAAGAGGATTTGCTCCACAAAATGTGATCTAGATATGTTGTTATAAATTCTGCAGCATTTTAAATATGTATTCTGCTAAAAGTAGATTTCATGTTCAAAAGCCAAGGGGAGGATTCTCTGACTCATAACCCACATCATCATGGTGACACCCTGTTTTTTCCTCCAATCAAGGGAGAAGGGAGATTCTAACCTATAGCCTGCCAAGGGGGTGTGCTTAGGATAATTCAGCATACATACCTCTTTATTAAATGCATAAATAGAGACAGCTGAGGACTTAGGACACACAGATTCACCCACTATCCAATTTCTGGCGAAGCACCTTGAAGATCCATCCATATTCTTTGCCCCAGACTCTAGAAACTTGGCAAAGCAGAAAGGCCCACTCTATTGCTGAATCATTCTCAGCTAGGCCTTAAAATTCCAGAAACGGGAATTTACCCCAGACCTCTAAGGGGAACCAAAGAACAGCCAGGCTGTGTTGTAACTGCTTTCCTGTTAAATAATTATCTTCAGAACCGAGAAGGGCAGATTAAACCCAATCCTGTGCCGTGCTGTGACCAGAGAGCCATTGCAGACCCAGTCCAGTCATGCTGTGCCGTGCAGACCAGAGCACCTTGCTGTCCCAGTCCGGTGTGCCCAGCAAAATTCCTGTGCAGAAAGCTTGACTGACCAGAATTCCTGATGGTTCTGTTCAAATATATATAGTGAGTATCTCAGAGTATAAAACTGTCACTAGCCCATGTACTATCAATAGTAAATCCCCATCTCAAATCCATCCTCTTATATCCAGAACTGCATTGTTCGAATTATTTGAATTGCCTGAACCCTCTATCTCATCCCTACTATCTTCGTTCTGTAATAGTATTGTCAAACATATCTTTGTACTGATATATTTCATTTGAAGAAGGCAAGCTTCTCGGCAGGCAGTCGCCCTGGTCTAGTGTCTGAGCTTGCATGTAGTATTTTCTTCTTCATAGTCATTCCATAGTGTAAAGAAATCCTGTGTCTTTTAAAAGCTCTTCTGTTTTCCCCATTCATTCGCCTATCTCAGAAAAACTACCTCCACTAAAATGTCCATAACTTCTTCAAATGTTATGCTAGAAACGGAATTTAAATGTCTGCTTGTAACTAACATTCTCTTTATATAGAATCCAAAACCGCATTCCAAATCCTTATATTTCTCCCGCAATCGCGATTACCACGTGTGTAAACATTTGCTGCAAATTTTCATTTTGGCAAAATCTATCGCGTGTAAAACAGCTTTCTATTGCCCCGACCTCAAATTTAAGTTTTCACATTGCTTATGACTCTCAAATCATTGCTAGTGTTTGTCTGAAAGCATATAAAGTGGCTCCCGTTAGAATTTAAACAATTTCAGTGATTTAAGCCATATTTAGTGTTTTACATAATCCGTTCAAAGACCAGTTTAAAACCATTGGACAGTTTGCCAATCGATTCTGTGTCTCTCTTGTGTTTGCTGGGGGAAATTCAGATTGACATAGTATTTGAATTCTGCATTCCTGAAACCTGTTCTCTCTCCTATCTCTCTACATTGCATATTTGGGGGTTGAGGGGTGTGCAGGGGGAAATAGTAACCACATTGCTATTTGATTTGAACACACAACCACAAAGGTATTATTGCTGTGCTGCATTGTTTTTCCTCATTATTACTCCTTGTGATTAAACGGGTTGCTTAGTGTGACATTACCCCATTGGTAATCATTTTATCCCCATTAAAAATAGTGTGATTATATTGTGAATATATAAATAAATATTTTAACTTTGCAAACCAGCCCGATTCCTGGTTCAGTGTGACCGGGGAGGGGGGGGTGTTCCAAGAGAGGGGTGTGATATAAGTGGTACATCGTTCATAATAAAAGCTCTTTTAGATATAAATAAATAAGGATTTCAGTCGTGCATTACATGCTAGGGATTGACTTAGGTGAAGTGCCGGATTGAAATCACTTAGATTGGGGGCTCGTCTCGCGATTTCTGAATTAGACATACCACTTGTGACAGTCTAATACAGCGTGCTAACTGATTTGGTACATAAACGCTGTTGGGCTACCACACTGTGCTACACTGTAAAAGCACCCTTCAATAGGAACGCTCTAAGGAGTTGGCCTGTTTTGTAAAAATAAAATAACTCCTGTAAGTCAGAAAGGAAATTAATATTCCGTAATGGCAACCCCAGTAGAAATTTATATTACAAAAGAACTACTACTGCACAAATTATTTGTCAAGGGTGAATGGACAGAGCAGGATCAGAATGTTTGGTTGCAGGAAATCAAAGAACAAGCCACTGCCCCCGGATTAGATACATGGCAGGATCAGGGTCCATTGCACATGGAACTTGGTGAATTGAGCATGGCCCCTAAGGTGAAAGAAGAGCATAGTAAAATTGCCAAAATAGCGACATATCTGCACCTCCACATTGGAGCAAAACAGGAAAAACATGCCGAAAACCTAGATCCGGCAAATGGGCAACTACAATCATTGGAAAAAAAAACTGATTTGGACTGTGCAGAGCAAAGGTTACAAAAGAGCCTAGAACCAGAAAATGAAACCAGACAGTACTTGATGAAAGTAAAAGGAGATCTGGATATCCTGCAGCAAGAGAAGGTAGAACAGGATACCAAAGTACTGGCGCTGCAAAAAGAGTGCCAAGAAAGTTTGGACTCCCTACTACGGAGCCAACAAAAGCTGAAGCAGCAATTGAACTATAATCGAGTCTGGGGAAAGCAGATAGTCACCCTGCAAAATCGCCTAGAATCCTCAAAAGAGGAACATAATAAATTAATTCTGAAAGACCTTGACTCCCAAACTGAATTTGATGAAGAGTGCCAGAAAGCTTGTGCACTCTAAAAACAAAGGGACAACCTGGCTGTACAGAGGGGTACTCTAATTTAGTAAAGGGACACCTTAAGCCAGGTGGTCAGTTATTTAAAAACCAAGATGGAAGAAAATCACATGGCCCTTCAAGGACTGGGTGAGCTTCAAAAAGACTGTGAAAAACAGAGCACACCAGGAGGATGGAAGATGCTCTAGCAAAGAATGACCAGGCCAGTAAGGACAGGACTCGGGAGGTAACCCTCCTGCAGCAAAAATTGGCCCAATACTCCAAAATTACACAGGAAGCACAGAGAGACAATGAGGCTCTCTGAGAAAAATGACAGGCTCCATAAACAGGTAGCTATGCAGGAACGACTAATAGACACTAGTAAGGCCTTGATAGAAGAACAAAAGGGCCAGGTTCTTGCATGGAAACGGGGAGTAGGGGCTGAGCGAGATGAGGTCCGCTGGGAGACGGAAACACCTGAGCATAACCTCAGGAACCCTGGTACCAGAGACTTTCATCTCTTCAACTCCAGGGACTCTGCCACCCCCATGTCCACTGGCGGACATGAGCCAAGGGCCACAGGGATGGCAGACTTCAACCCAATGGGGAATATGGGGCTCATAGATCAGCGCCTCCCAGGAATGGATGGGCGGGCATCTGTGTATGGGTTCCCAAGTGCTAGGATCATCTTCTCTGATCAGGGAGACTCCAATGAGGGGAGGATCCGAGAAATGGATCCTCAAAAATATAATTTACCCAGAGATCCGATGGTAACATTTGGTGGGGACCTCCATGAGAGTAGGCCCACTAAGGGCATCCTGAAAACCTCTTCCAAGCTAGGACAGTGGTGGGGGGTACTCAGCCAATCCTGGGAGCAAGGAAGAATCAGAAGACTCTTCTGAGCACCACAGGACTCAAACTAGGCCCCCACATTCTGCCAGCCATTCCCAAGATCGCAGAATCCGGGAGAGCCTAGAAGACAAGACAGGCACCTCTGGTAGTAGTGCCTCTGAGTCAGAGGATGAGTGGACCAGGGTCACCCAAACTAAAAAAGCCAACAAGGTCAAAAGGACCTTGCTCAAGGACCCCCTGGAACAAATAAAAGCCATTAGGAGCATCATCACTCATTATCACAAGAATGCAAAATATTCGGTTTGGGAGCACCTTGAGCTATTTGAACAAATGATGGAAACTTTCCATGTGAAGGACAGCCAAAGCTGTATTCAATATGTTAAGTGGACATTTTCTCCAGAGTACTCCAGCTTCTTTGCGGGGCTGGAGGATCAGAATCATTCCAGATGGTCCACCTATAGGGCGGCCATCCTGAAACACTTTTCTATTCACAGGAATCCTCAGGAGGCTCGCAAGGCAGCCTACAACTTGCAATGCGGGGAAGATCAGGTCCCACAAGAATTTGTTCAAGAGTTAAAACGTGCCTTTGAGCAGACCACTAGAAGGGTGTGCACTGACGGCAAAGAATTTGTAAACACTTTTTCATGCTCTCCCTAAGTATATCATGACCCAGCTAGTGAGGGACTTTCACGAGAAAAGATCGCTAGACTGGGTCATTGAACAAGCCACGTGCATTTATGAGGTGCAAAAGCCGGTGGAAAATAAAAATAATGGAAAAAGCCCCACAACAAGCAACACCCCTGCTGCTGCTGCTAAAGTGGCCGAAGTTAAGGTTGCCCCCATTTTAGATTTAGAGATGAGGGGCGGGGGGGCTAAAAACCTGCCTGCACAGAATCAAAGCAACCCCAAACCCATAAGGCCCTTGGGCTAATCACAAACAGGGAGCCAGGGAGTTAATCCCACAAATGGGCCCCCTAACTCCCCTGACTACATCAGCCCACGCTACAAGGGCAATAGACCCATCCTGGGTTGTGTGGGCTCCTCCAGCCCAAGGGGGGGTCCAACCTGCCACCTGGAAACCCAGGGAACTTCCCTCCTCACTTCCCCCAGGAGTGCAGTAACCCCCCAAATACTGGACAAAATGTCCTTCCTAGGTACCTGCCAAATTTCAACCCCCAAAACAACCCATCCTTCTTTCCCCACTATCCTGAGCCCAGACAGCCCGATCCGGGAGAGGGGAGGCCAAGGGTGGAGGGGTACCCAAACTTTCCTAACCTGGGGTATTTCGGGAGAAGGGATAGCTATCCTTCCCGGGATCAACCCAGGGGAGACATGAGGACCCCGTACCAGTCAGAGCGGGTGTCACAACTAGAGCGCCAGGTCCAGAACATGACTCACAATCTGGGTCGCATGCTGATGGCTCAACAGAACCCTCAGATGAGCATGGTGGCTCAGAATGCCTCAAATCCTGGACCATGTGTTCCAGAGCATTGACGGGGGAAGAACCCCGACAGCCCACCGGTTCCCAAGGAGGAAGCACAAAGGGAAGGGGGTGTAAAGCCTTGAAAGAAGCATCCTTGGCCTCTTGTAAAAAGCCCCTGGAAACCTAGGAACCAGAACCAAATCTCCTGCCCCCGAAAGTCTGCAACCCAAGGAGCAGAGAGGGGGTAGGAGGAATAAGAGCCCAAAAGGACCCATTTTGTGGAGGAGGTACAAATCTTCCAGTTTGAAGGAGAGGGATCCTAAGAGGATCGTGGGGAAAAAAGGATCTTCTCCTTCAGGGATGGTGGAATTCCTCCCAAATAAAAATGGGACCCAAGGATCGAAATCCAGACTGGGTAGATGTGGGGACTGAGTTAGCACCGCCCATCATCAAAGCCCAGAATCATCAGCATGAAAATCCCCTGGTTCAAAGCCATCCTGGTGACTGCCTCCAAAAAGGGAGGGGCAGCCCAGAACCAGGGGAACCCAAAACTTCCCCCCATATCTGTCACCTTTTTTCTTCCAGATTCTCAAGACTCCAAACAGAATCCTTCCAAATTACCTTTCTTTCAGTATCCAAAACCAAGAAACTAACCCACCAGTTGTCCAAAAATGTACATTATCTTTGCCCCCTTGAGGAGGAGGAGGAGGAGGAGGAGGGAAGATTCTATGCCCCGGTCCAAATACAGGAGCAATGTACAATTTTGGCACTGATGGACACTGGATCCCAAGCTACCCTTCTGTCAAAAAGGGCCTTTGATCAACTGAATTCAGGAATGGGGGAGAAATACGAAATTCCTCTCACCCCTCTTCCTGGACAAGTTCAGAACTTTGACGGGAAGGAAATTCCCGTCGAGGGGACTGCAGATTTGGACATTAAAATTGGGCGACACAAGGTGAAGCACCCTGTCGTAGTTGTGACTCCAGAGGGCACCCCTTGTTACTAGGAAATGACATCCTGCCTGGATTGTCACCCCTCATAGATTGTTGAAACCAGGTCCTCTGGACACAGACTAGCCGACCAATAAAATTGAAACAGAGTGTCAACCATGTTAGTTTAAACGGCACATGCCACATGGTTGAACAAAAATTTGACCAAATAGAATTTCATTTCCAGAACAATCAAATCCCAGACGTGACAGTAATTGCAGTAGGACCACAAACTGGTGATGGGGGAGGAGTCCTCTCTATTTCTGAAAATCAAACTTCCTTCCAGTCTAAGGTGGCATTACACACTGGCAGGAAATACTCTGAAATTCTTTACAAATTCACAATCAGAAAATCGCACTCCTATAGTCCAGAAAGATGAAAATCGGCTCAAAGCCTTGCTGATATTCAGAAAATTGGAGAGCAGTTGTTCATCCCTATTCAGTTAAATGAAGGGAAGGACTCTGTTCTCACCTTAGTATGTGTGAACAACGTTAAGAGCTTCATCAGTGAAGCCATGTTCCGCAAACTCCCAAAAAATCCAGCCATTCCCACTTTTAAACTGTTAGACAAATGGGAAATGGACCTGGAAACACCGAATTCTAAACATCTCCTGCCTAGCAGGTGTATTCTCAAAATTTCCATAGACAACAAGAGCATTGTCCATAATTGTTGGGTCGTGCGAGATGTCCCTGCTGCATTTTACTTAGGCAGTGACATTCTCAATTGCTTTGCCATTAGTTTGGACCTAATAAACTTCAAAGCCTGGTCCCGATTAGCGGGTAATCCCATGGACGTTGATGGCCCAGAGGAAGCATTTAGGTCAGCTAAACTGCTGCCTAATGCAGTTGAAATTGAGATTGGAGAGCAAGTCATCATCCAAGAACGGACCCGACAATTCTCTGTGAAAGTTAAGAGGACAGAAACTGAAAACCCTGAAGCCTATGTGCATTTGAATGCTCATTTCCAACAGCAGGGATTGGGGGTAAACCCAACACCACTAGTCAACATTGAACATGACACCATTCCAATAGAGGTGGATAGCAGTGACCTAAAGAGTATCACTCTGGCCGCAGGCACCATTATTGGAATGGCTGTTGATGACTGACATTTTTCCATAGATTTAGGTAATGAACTGTCCCAATCCCCAAGGACTGTTTTGACAGTGATAGCGATGATGACACAACACCAGACAGGATCTTCACCTGGCATGGGGGCGAATTTCCCGGTGTACACTTCCTGCCCTTATGGTAAGAAGCATATGACCTGTGACTTCAGGAGGGATGAGGTGATCTTCCAAGTCCACAAGGGCTGCCTTCCCCACCTAAAGCCACCAGTCCAAATCAGCACGTTGACCAGGGACTTCTCCACCCAGTTGGAGGAGGCTGCTGAGATAGTAAAACCGGAAGTCTTTCCAGGCTTCAGGCAGATGGTTGAAGAGAGAGCCAACCTAGCTGATGCCTGAGAGACTCTGGAGCAAAAGCAAAAATTGAAATGAGTTTTTAGATTTTTAAGATCTTTGTGGTGGACTGACATCCACACAACAATTCCCACGGACCCTGGCATGACTCCAGTGTTTGAGAAGCAATATCGCTTGCCTCTCATCTTTGGGAGTCCCTTACTGAAATAATTAAGAACATTGAGTCCCGTGGGATATTTCGCCCAGTCCACAGCACCTTCAATAATCCGGTGCTGGGGATTTTGAAACCAAACGGCCAATGGAGACTCTGTGCTGACCTTAGGGAGCTCAACAAACTGGTGCATATTTCCCGATGGCCTCTTCCCTACAGGTCCAGGGGTCACAGGTATTCACCGCCATTGACTTGACCAATGGGTACTGGACTGTACCGGTCAGTAGGGATGACCAATACAAGCTGGCCTTTACCTTTGGGGGGCAGCATTACACATGGACCCGGACTCCCTTTGGATACATCAACTCCGGCAATGAATTTAACATTTTTCAACACAAGGCCATGCCTGACCTGGGAGAAAGGGGTAACCTGGCCTATGTAGATGATCTAGTCAAAAGCTCAACTGTGGAGGAACACATAGCAGAGATCCGTTATGTTCTGACAGTTGAGGGCTGCCGTAGCAAAACTCTCCTTTCAAAAGGCACAGTGGTGCAGAACCAGTGTCAAATTCTTGGGGCATGGGATTACTCCTCAGGGTCTCTGTCCCCAGGAAAAGAAAGTGGAAGCACTCCAGAAATTAAGACCACACAACTCTGCGGGAACTAAGGAGCGTCCTTGGACTAACTAATTATAGCAGAAAGTTCATTGAGGATTACGCAGAGATCACAAGACCCCTGATCTATCTTTTGAAGGGGGGGTCAAGTGGGAGTGGGGCCCAGAACAAGCTGAGGCAGAAGGAAAACTCAAAAGAAGCCTCACACACGCCTTGTCTAGCTTTCCCGATAAGAAACAAGGAGTTCTTCTTGGAGACAGGGTTCTCAAATACATGCTTGACTGCAGTATTATATCAAAAGCAGCACAAGGTCAATAAAGTAATCTCCTATGCAAATAAGACTTTATCCTCTGTGGAGGAAAAATTCAATGATTGTGAAAAGGCACTCCTGGCAACGGTGTGGGCATTGAAGAATTGCCGCCCGTTTATCCTGGGGGATCACATTATAGTGGAGACGCCACACCAGCCTCTGCAATATCTCCAAAGTGGCAGAATCCCGGCCGGAAATGTTAGTAATTCCCAAATTACTTCCTGGATTCTGTCAATGCAAGGCTTTCCTGTGAGGGTCAGATATGGCCAAAACAAGAAGAGTCCCCTCGTGCAAGGTCTGGCTGACTTGAATGATTGTGCCAGAGAAAACTGTCTCGAGAACGAAAGTCTTAAAATCAATGACAACATGGAGGCATACCTTAATTCCCCACACAAAACCTTTGAAGAAGACCAGTGTGAGGGATTGCCCACGGTCTATGTGGATGGATGCTCCTACCATGTTGAAGACAACGGGGGGAAAAAACTTGTGGCTGGCGTAGGGAATGCGTGGGTGAATGATGCCCCAGAAGCCTCCGCTGTGTACAAGATCTGTCCCCGAAGTAGTCAAGTGGCAGAGTTGATGGCTGTGCATCAAGCCATCTTCACTGCTGTCCAACACCAACTCTACGAACTGGTCATAATCACAGATTCGGATTATGTACAGAACGGGTTCGTGGAGCACCTGGTTAACTGGAAAACCAGAGGCATGCTATGTACTAATAAACCATTGAAACATGGGAAATAAATCCAAAATATTGATGATCTGGTCACCTCGAATGGGATGACCATCTACTGGAAAAAGATCAAGGGTCATTCCAAAGTAGAGAGACCAGACAAAACTGGAAATGACCTGGCTGATCAGCTGGCAAAAACTGGAGCCATCCAAGGGGATCTACTTGAGATCGAGACCCCGTTGGGCGAAATCCAGGTCACTGCTATCACTATGTCCCAAACAAATGCTCACAATGAACTCAACTGCACCATAGAGTAAGGAGACCCCAGATGCTGATTAGATTATGGCTCAAAAAGGGGATCCAATAACTGGTAAATTGTATCAACACATTGAGGACCCTGAGAGTTTTCCCCTGATTGATACCGATTACTTATTTTTTTAATTTTTTTTTATTATTGATATCGTTGAAATAAATCAACTTTTCAATACAAAACATCACATACAATTGAGCTTAAAAAGTACACAAGATTAAGAAAGAATTCATTATGATAGATTGAAGCATTAAAATTGATACATAAGGATGATGTACAATTCTCATTAACAATAAAGGAGAAGAAGTTATTCAATTTAGTTCATATAAAACAAGTCTCACCAGAAATACTGAGAACGAGGATTCAACATGCCATTCCTAGATAAACGACAGAGAGCTCAAGTAAACAGCAACAATTGTTTAACAAGTTAAGTTCACTCCATAAAGAAAATTGACAATGGCAATTTGAAGGGAAACATTGGTCGTCAGCAGTAATGTGGACCATCTTTCCACTGATTCTAAGTTCCCTAAGTAGCTACAGTGCCATGAGAGAAATTTCAAGCGCTCTTGAACTAGCGAAGGGCATAGCGAGAGTATATGCTCTAAGGTTTCTATGGCTTTAGTATCACCACAAAATCTACAGAAAGAGGCCACCTCTTCACAGCCCTTCCGTTTGGCCAAAAGTTCACGAGTGTGCCATAAGTTCAGGCGCATTCTGAGGATGGCTGAGCGTATTCTCTTACAGGGAAATTTTAAGAGATCAGGTTCAATACATCCCAACCTCTTGTGTCGAAATTTTTCAGGGATTGCGGACTTATATTGCAAGCATTTGTTACGAGTATTAATCCAATCATGGCGGTAAATTGTTTTACTTTGTTTGGATTGGTCAAAAGCAATTTAAGCGACGCATCTGCCTCTACCAAAGTGCGATAAATTGCCCGCAACCACTGTTTGACAAAAGAGTGTTCAGTATGGAAAATGTAATTCGACAAATTGTAGAATATTGTGCTCACAGTGAGGTAGAAGAGTTTTCCGCAATAAGGCACATATTCTCCACTGATACTGAGCATAAAGAGAAGCGAGACCTAATTCATACCGTATCCAGGCTATCGGGATACATTGAGGTAGCTGAAGAATGGCTTTCCAGAATTTGCCTTCGAGCTTATCAAAGACTTTTGGTAGCCATGGTGATTGAGACTCCAAACCATATAGAATACATGGGGTGGCTTTTTGTTTCCAAAAGAGCACAGCTGGTTGCATCGAAAAAGCACCATATTGATGCATTATAATTTTTGTTTGGGAGATAGCCGAATTAAGCTTACACTGAATAGCCTTGAGGTGAGCATTAGTCGAGACACTAACATCAAAGACCATACCAAGATAAACATAGCTTGATACTATCTCCAGATTTATGTGATTGATGGACCAAGATGAAAGAGATCTCATTGTGTTACGTGCTCTATAGACAACAACCTGGGTTTTGGTTGTATTCACACGTAAATCATTGGCCAATATATAGCTATTAAAGCCATCAAGAGGTTTTTGTAGTCCAACTGGAGTTTTGGAAACTAACACCAAGTCGTCGGCATACATTAAAGTTTGAATCTGGCAATTGTTTATCTTGGGGGAGTCCGATGTTATTTCCTCAAAGACCTTTCGCACATCATACATAAAGTAATTGAAAATTGCTGACGCAAGAAGGCAGCCTTGTTTAAGGCCGCGAGCAGTAGGAATGGCTCTGGATAGAAGACCTTCTAGGTTCAGTCTAATGCGCACTGAGGTTTCCCCATGCAACAACTGAATAATTTGTTGTAGAGTGGACGGACACTTATCTCTGGTAAGTTTTGCAAAAAGAATCGGATGAGAGATGGCATCAAATGCCGTGTGGAGATCCACAAAGGCAAAATAAAGTGCTTGTTTGGTATTTTGCGCTTGAGATTTAAGAGCGTTAAGACAGAACAAGTTAATATTTGTTCCTAGACCCGCAAGAAAACCCGTTTGAAACGGGTCTCTTGCATGAGCTACTTTGGTCCAGATGTTAAAGTCCCTCAAAATAAGTTTGGAGAAAAGCTTTCCGGGGGCATCAAGAAGGGCAATGGGTCTATAATTGCACGGTAAAGTGCGGTCGCCCTTTTTGTGAATAGGAACTATAATAGATGTTTTCCATGAGTTGGGAATCTCGCGAGTCCTGATGATAGATTGGAAGAGATTTAATATTTCAGTCCACTTTGTAGGGTTCAATTTAAACATATGATTACTAAGGCCATCCGGGCCTTTGGCCCGAGAAGAGCTAATATGTCTGATGTATTCTTCAAGTATAAGTGGGGAACAAGCAAGAGACCAACGCTCGGAATCACTGGGTAGCTTGACCAGAGGCACAAACGACGAGTCTGCATATAGGCTAGAATAGTGTTTGATCCATTGGGTCTCAGTAACACTGGAGGCCTGTAAAGTACCTTGAGATTTATTAGCACATTGGTTGAAAATTGCCCAAGTTTCGGCCGTATTCTTGTTTGCTATTAATTTAAGCATATGTTCACCATCTACTTGTAAAATGTGTGCACAATGTTTCATCCAATTGTGGAATTTGTTTTTAACGATTCGCAACTGTTGAATGGAATTAGGCAAATTCATTTTGAAAATCATTCTTTTTTCACGATGATATTCAGTCTTTTTAGCCTTGATTAGTGGATTGAAGGTATGTTTGTGTAGATGAAGCTCTTTTTTTTTTATATGGTTTCATACAGAAATCAAAAGTAAGGAGAAGGTGGGTATACTGTTTTGGATAAATAGAGCTATCATTTGAGATAACTAGACAAGCTAGAGATGACAAATTACTATTTGACCAACGAAAGCGCATTTTAGCATTATTGACTATTTATGACTTTTTGATAGTTAAATAATTCCACTTAATTGTAAGCACAAGTAGGTGATCACTATGTACTTGTGGAAATATTTTAAAAGTGCTTATTTGTCCAGTTAAGTTGGTATGTGTATACATATAGTCTATTGTAGTAGATATGGAACCCCTATGCCATGTGGGCTGAGCCGGAATATTGCCTTGAATTTCACCATTGGTCATGTGAAAATGGCGATTTGACATAAAGGAGGTCCATCGCTTAACCTTCTCCATTGTGATTTTTCCTTTAGGATTGATACAGTCCAAGTTAAGATCACCTACGATAAGGGTATCCGTAATATCTTGGGAAAGGAGTACCAAATCTAAAAGTCTGGACAAACCTGCATAAAAGGCAGTATCAGTCACCCTAAAGGATTGCGATAAATATTAATCAATGCAATAGTATGTGCTGGACATGTAATCTTGACAAGTTGGATAAAGGCAGAAACAGAATCCGAGGCTTCAATGGTGAAACCACTGGATATGTTCACTCCTGTCAATAATACTGATGATGGTCGACCTCTTTGACTCGCAATGGCTGGAAGGAGAACAATCTCAAAATTGTTCCAGAAAGGTGTTTGCAGGAGCCAGGTTTCCTGTAATGCTATTATGTCCATAACAGCTGGAAAGTTAGCAATGGAGGTTTGTAGATGTGTATGACCTCTAGTGTTCCAACTAGCAACATTAATGAGATGGTCTCTAGATGTTTCTAATGGTTATGACATAAACGACTCGGCATGACCAATATTCTGAATCAAAGGGAAGCTTGTGCTAGATTGATTCGATGGTTGCTTTACATTAGAGTCCTCATTCATAAATGCTGGGTCTTGTTCTAATAAGAAACCCATCGAATATAATTGCATTTTTGATTTCCAGATGGTATTTAGAATGATACCCGAAGGTATCCACAAATGCACCACTGAACGAGTATTCTCAGAAATAAATTCAATCTGCTCAATGTCACTCGAACTTATGTCTTCAAGCTCCACCACTTCAGAGAAAATGTTGAGCACACTACGACGGTTCAAATCGTAGGTGCCAAAATTTCCTCCTCGACACTTCAAAATTAAAGAATGACATTTACGCCGTGCCAAGGGAATGAGAAGTGGGTACCGCTAGGGGATTATTTCGGGATTTGTGGCTAACAGAATGAAAAGGATCGTTTAGATTAGGTTTAGATAGATCTGAAACGTGAGATGAGATAGCATGAGGGTGATTGTCAGTACGCAAAGAAGATTGTTGAGTTACTATGGATGTTGGCATAGAACTCGGTAAGAGCCACTGACTCAGAGACGAAGTTGGACCACTTGATTTTTGAGGAAGCTTAGAAGGGATAGGCTGAGAGCAGGAGGCCAAATAAGCATCTACAGCCTCACGTATTTGTTCTGCCGAGATTGTGGTGGAAGAGTCGATGCTCTTTTTGGTGACTGAAGACACAATTTTGTCACTAACTAGATTTGTTTGGCCTTTGTAATTGTTTGGAAATTGGCAAGAGGAGGCTAACTCAAGTTCACGAATCAAAGCATCTAAAGGAGGATGGCTAGAGGCCATGGTAGTAATAGGCACTGGAGGCAACACTGGGATAATAGACCCAATATTGGACTGTAAAGGGCTCTGACACAGAGGTGGGGCAATTAAAATGAGGTTTGGAGAGGGCACTACAGTATTAGTTATGGGTACAGTAGTAAGTCCCAAAATGGAATTAGGATTCTGCAGACCAGAGGTAGAAGGCACTAAAGAAGTAGATATTGCTATCGGTCGTGTAGAATCGAGAGGTTGTACTGGCTTAGTGCCAAAGCAGCAATTGGGGCTTGGGACAAAGGACAAGAATTTACACTACTAATAGTAGAAGCTGAATCGAGAGCCAGCATAGGTGAAAGTTGTTTAGACACTGGCATTTGTATTGAATCTTGAGAGGCTTGTCTAGCTACCAAAGACTCAGGTACCGGGATCAAAGTTTGAAAGAAACTTTTCATGGTTTGCTTCTGTAATGTCAGAGTAAACAGGTTAGAGTTTTTCTTGTTTTTTTTCTGGGTATTGTAAGAAATTTTTTGGAGGTCTTTTTTCTGTTTCTTCTTGCTGTTGGGGACGGAATATCATTTCCTTTCTCAACAGTAATCGCAGCAGACATGGGGACTGAGGGGGGTGAGAACACTAGGGTAGAAGGATCAGTTGGGAGAATAGTGTGTGTGTCATTCACAGGATCATGAGTGGTGGTAGGATTGTCATCCTTCAGAAGTAATAATATCCGCAAATGCAGGTATAATCTGGGGAGGTGGAAAATTAAGGGACTGGGGACTTGTTGATCCGATGGTCACGATTGAAATATCGTCATCATGAGCAGTGTTAGTTGGACAAGGATCGCAGGGAATTGATGACAGATTATCAGCTAAAGTCTTGAGTAGTACTAGGGTTTCGTGTGCTTCTACTGAATGAGCAGTAACTTTGGCAACTAAACATTCAACTAGTTTGAACAGACTTTGTAGATTTAGCTGCATAGCGGCCAAAGTAATGTCGGATGTTGAAAGAGCTACCCTGGCCTCTATTGGAAAGATAGCTGGAGGGAGATGTGAGTCAACTGGTAATACAGTCCGCACTGGTGATGTTGTTGCAACAAAAGATAGGCTCTTAGACGGCACGTTTATTTTGACCACCTTATTAGATAATGAAGTATCAGATGGATTCTGAAAAGTGAGTTTACCCACAGCACTTTGAAAAGAAAGTTCCTGTGGGACTTGTATTTGGACTCTGCGGGGAGTCGGATAGACAAAGGAGATTGAGGGGGAACTTGGTGAACACTCCGAGCGTAAACTGGCTGAAATAAGATTAATTACGCTCTGAGAGTCCTGCAGTATTGAATTGTTCGAACCAGAGTGTCTTGCATGTAGTGAGAGTTCAGGCTCAAAACATGGAGAGGACATTAAAGGTCTATCTAAGTGCTTAGCGCCTCTTCTTTTAGTAGTCAAACTTGGCAAGGGTGTATGCAACATTGTGTTGTCTGAGAGTGGGAGTGCCGCTCTCATAGCGTCACTTTTAGTGTGTTCTTTCGTTATGGGCTCATAAGGAGACAGAGTGTCAAAACTTGGAAGAGCTTCACTAATGTGCTCAAGGGTTGATGGAATCTTTGTGCAATGGGAGCTGGCTAACATAGTAACAGAAGGAAAAAATCCTACGAGAGACTAGGGAGTCGTGCCGCAGGTATTGTCAAGCCCTTCTGACGTAAATTTTGAGGCATACCAGAAGTTAATAAATAGGCCATGTGAAACAAAGTAAGAAATGCCCAACAATTCAAATTTGTAAAATTAGATAAAATACAAAACTGAATTTTTCTCAATGGTACCACAACAATAGACACACAGCGGTTGAATTAGGTACCTTCGAAGTTAGAATAGAACGCTTGTAAATAGAATACAACAGGCACTTGGTTCTCATAATACAAGCATGAGTTCACGACTTATCCAGCCACAGGGTAAGGAACGCCTGACAGCTTAAGGAGCTGCCAGAGTCTGTCTCTCCCCCCTTACCCTTGTGACAATTGGGGGATTGTGCAGCTGTTAGAACAAAGAACCTCCAAACTGGAGTATTCACCGCACAAGGACACAGACACAGCCAAACAGCACAACAGCGGCTCCAGCCCTTACAGCTTCCAGGGCTTAACGCCGCAAGGGTGGCTGTGCGATGCTTTTCAGGGCAGTCCGTGTCACGTGATGCGTCATGTGGCAAAACAAGCTCCTCCTCCTTGGGGAAGCGGCCTGCAGCAAGAGCAGAGGCTCGCAGTGCTGCAAATGAAAGAACACGTGTGGCACGGGAATAGGTTCCAGTAATAAAAGCACTTGTGAAGCAGTAGCAGATTACATAGGGAAAGAGGACCTCCGAGTGTTGATGACCTGCCCAAAAATGTTCCGAATCCAAGACTGTTTGTTGGTGAGGAGATCCGTAGCTGGCCATGACCAGTGGGTGGTCCCTACCTCATTCCGAAGCCTGATGCTAAGTCATGCCCATGATGCAGCCACAGCCGGTCATCGGGGGTTTCATACGACACTAGAAATCTTGAGAGCATACTGGCCACACATGGGGCAGGACCTCGACCAATAATTGAAAGGGTGTCTTGTATGTGCACAATTTCAGCAAACATCACTCACATACCGTGCACCTCTCCAAAAGAGGGGGATGACTCTGCCTTGGTCAGATTTACAAGTCAATTTTATCAGGCCCGTGATTCGCTCCTCTAGGGGGAACAAGTACATGTTGACCGTGACACGCTTGTTCACTAAATGGGTGGAATGTCTCCCGGCCCCAAATTGCAAGGCAGAAACAGCAGCTTCCCTGATGATCAACCATATCTTTTCACATTTTGGACTACCCCAAAGGATTGAGTCAGACCTAGGTAGCCACTTCACTAGCAAAGTGATGACAAAGATGTGGGAGATACTTGGGGTCAAAAGGAAACTATACATTGCCTACCGGGTAGCCTCTAGTGGTGGAGTTGAGAGATACAACAAGACAATTGTGAGCATATTAAAAAAGTTTGTGGCAGATCAGATTCTGGGCCAAGTTGGGACATTCGATTACCTCTTGTCCTGATGGCCATCATATCTACCCCTTCTGCAACAAAAACATCAGTTTGAGCTGATGACGGGACAAAGGATGGTGCTTCCCCAGCATCTGCTCTGCAGAACCCAAGAGCAGACTTTGATCAATGTCTCCACAACTCATGAGTATGTTGAGAATCTGAGAAAACACCTTCAACATGCTTTTGCCTATGCTCAGCGGAATCTAGAAAGATCTGCAGACTGTATGAAGACCCACTATGACCTTAAGACAACTAGAAAAGAATACCAAGTAGGAGACCGGGTCTACTTGAACAATATCCAAAGGAACCAGGCCAAACAGCGCACATTCCTTCCTAGCTGGTGGGGTCCTTTTGAAATTGTAGACAGAATCTCACCAGTCGCCTACAAAATCCGTATCCCCAAAGGCAGTTTGGCAGAAGGGGAAGATAAGTTGCTCCACATCAACCAGCTGAAGTGTTGCCATCCTAGGCATACTCTGCAGCAAGTAGAGGATTCATCTGGAAACGCAGAGGGGGGCATTCCAGCTCCCTAGAAAATTCTGACTGTAAAAACCATTCCATCTGTTATAATCAGTATAATTATAAGCGGGAAAGATTGTCATTTATATGTCAAATGTATGCGTCTGCCCCACTACATGAATAGTGGTGGGGAAATGTCCAGAAATATGCTGAGTTTTGTCATCATAGGACTGAAACCAAGGATGCTAAGCACCAAGGAGGACCACTCGGGGACCAGAAGGCAAGACCCAAAGGGCCCGGGTATCACTCCATACTCTCATCCGGAACCGGCGAGGAAAACCTGTTGATCCACCACAGATGGGAGAAGCAGACACATTTTTCCACTTGGACCAAAAAGAAAAACTGAACATCCCAATCTCCCGACTTCCCCTTGATGGGTGGTCAAAAGTCAATTTGCGAGGGGGGGGGGGCTTTGTGGGATGGATTAACCCACTTATGCTCTGCCCTGCGGCACCCCTGTGTCTTGGTTGTACCAGAATCATCAAAATGGCCGCAAAACCCATGGAAATTGCGCTCTACAAAGCACAAAAAGATGGCTGCCAAATCTACCATGCATG
The DNA here is from genome assembly GCF_040938575.1 of Ambystoma mexicanum. Classification (NCBI taxonomy): domain Eukaryota; kingdom Metazoa; phylum Chordata; class Amphibia; order Caudata; family Ambystomatidae; genus Ambystoma; species Ambystoma mexicanum. The sequence goes on along the minus strand of NC_090930.1, from coordinate 913,648,248 downwards.
TTGTCAGTGGTGGAACAGAGACCTCACTTCTAAAACATGTAATTGGGCTGCCCAACTAGTAAAAGTGGAGCACAGATGAAAAGCAGCGCTTTACTGAAAGAAATCCAAATTCTTGCATTTAAAACCTTTTTGTTGGTTGCTGAAGATACAGAATGCTGGTCCAAAACACCCACAAACATCCAATCTTCTTGCTGGGTGTCACATTTTACTGAATTCAAGAAATCATTGTGAAAATGCAATATCCTGGAAAGCTGAATTGGTCATCAAAACACCCACAGCACAAGTTTGCCTGCCTGTGAAATCTGTCAAATATGGGCGCAGTACCAGTGGCCACCTGTAGGTCAGCGGGCAGTAGTTTGCATCAGAAGTTTAAACTTGTGCAATTGAAATCAAATGTATGGAAACTAAGTGACGTGTTATCAGGAGTAACGTAGGTTGTAACTATTTAATTTCCATGGTTTAGAAGCTGGAATAGGAGTTGTAGCCGCTTGTTTGTAAATTGTAAGTTTTGTTTTAAACCAAGAAAAATGTAATACAATGACATTGAATTTAAGCTGAACTCGGAGCCATCAAACCAGTTCCACAACTTCCCCGAACAAAAGGCACCTCCCTTCTGCTTCCCACCAAGGCCAGGAAATCGCACCTTTGTGAGAATTAGATTAGGGGAGGAGATCTTGGGCTGCAGCAGAAGGGGACAATGGACTTTCTCTGGCTGAAACCATATGCAGACTGTGAAGTGTCAAAAATGGCCTCTCCCAGAAGGAAGGGAAGGGGGCAGATTGCTTCAGACCTGCCAGGAGGAAAAGGAGGCGGGGACAGACAACCATTTGTGGATTCACAAGCACAGAAAGCATATTTTTCAAAAGACTGATAAATGACTGTGCAAATTTGTAAAAATTATAGAATTAACAGCATTGTTAATGTGATTTTTGTGTGCACATTTCAAGAGATGCCAGAACTCTGTGCGATGTTCTGGGAAGGCACAGTGATAATTCTGTTTTTGCAGCAAATGCATTTGTCAGAAGCATGAAACTTCACACGCTTATGCCCATATTCAATGCACTCATGTACACATTTTTGATAAATTAGATAGTGTCCTGGACAAAAAGTGCAAAATTCTGTCAAATCCAGACCCAAGATCCTACAGCGACGGGGCTTTGAAGAGCATTTGCTCCACAAAATATCTGATCTAGATATGTTATTGTTATAAGGTCTGCAAAATTGTAAATATGTATTATATTAAAAGTAGATTTCATGTTCAAAAGCCAAGGGGAGGGTTCTCTGAATCATAAACCCACATCATCATGGTGACACCCTGGTTTCTCCTCCAATCAAGTGAGAGGGGAGATTCTAACCTATAGCTTGTCAAGGGGGGTGTGCTTAGGATAATTCAGCATACACACCCCTATATCAAATGCATACATAGAGATAGCTGAGGACTTAGGACACACAGATTCACCCACTAACCAATCGCTGGTGAAACACCCTGAAGAAGATCCATCTATATTCCTTGCTCCAGACTCCAGAAACTTGGCAAAGCAGAAAGGCCCACTTTATAGCTGAACCATTCGCAGCTAGGCCTTAATTTTCCAGAAACCAGAATTTACCCCAGACCTCTAACTGGAACCAAAGAACTTCCAGGCTGTGCTGTAACCGCATTCCTGCTAAAAAATGATCTTCAAAACTGAGACGGGCAGATTAAACTCAATCCTGTGCCATGCCATGCTGTGACCAGAGAGCCATTGCAGACCCAGTCCAGTCATGCCGTGCAGACCAGAGTGCCTTGCTGTCCTAGTCCGGTGTGCCCAGCAGCCTGTCCAGTCCAGTGTGCCCAGCAGAATTCCTGTCCAGAAATCTTGACTGACCAGAATTTCTGACGGTTCTGTTCAAATATATATAGTGAGTATCCAGAGTATAGAACAGATTACTGCGTGTAGAAAAGTTTGCAGCGCATTTTCCTTTTGGCAAAATCTATCGCGTGTAAAACAGCTTTCAATTTCCCCGACCTCAAATTTAAGTTTTCACATTGCTTATGACTCTCAAATCATTGCTAGTGTTTGTCTGCAACCATATAAAGCTGCTCCGTTAGAATTTAAACAATTTCAGTGATTTAAGCCTATTCCCTTCAAAGACCACTTTAAAACCATTGGACAGTTTGCTAATCAATTCGCTTTCTTGTGTTTGCTGGGGGATATTGGGGGGGTTGAGGGGTGTGCAGGGGCAAATAGTAACCACATTGCTATTTGATTTGAACACACACTCACAAAGGTATTATTGCTATGCTGCATTGTTATTGCTCATTATTACTCCTTGTGATTAAAGAGGTTGCTTAGTGTGACATCACCCCATTGGTGTTCTTTGTATCCCCATTAAAAAAAGTGCGATTATATTGTGAATATATAAATAAATATTTTAACTTTGCAAACCAGCCTGATTCAGTGTGACCGGGGGGGTTCCAAGAGAGGGGCGTGATATAAGTGGCACATCGTCGTTCAGAATAAAATAACTTTTAGATACAAATAAGGATTTCGGTCGTGCTTTGCACGCTAGGCATTGACTTAGGTGAAGTGCCGGATTTAAATCACTTACATTACCCTGGTACAAAAAGCGGTCTTCTAATGAGAAGAATAAAAACCAACCAAAGTTGCTCATCAACATGAGGGATCAGAACCCTTAACGGACTCTGAGACAGAAATGCAACCACCACAGAGGCTTCGATACTAAGACCCCAGCGACCTGAGGAGCCAAAGCCCCACGAGACTGCAAAAGACTGAAACAAAACCCCCTCTGGGAGAACTACGCCACCGCACAAGAAAAACCATACAGAATCCCTGAAGTTAAGACCAAACCAGTGGGAGAACATAGCCAAGCCATCCTTGAACACACTAACGGACCAAACCAGCGAGAAAACCGTATCCAAGTCACTCATCAACATAGGAGGCTCAAGAGCCATAAAAAAGAAACTCCAAGAAGATAATGCATCCACCACAAAGAGGCATTTACGACTAAACCCCAAGCAACTGGAGAACCCAGACCCTATGAGATTTCGAGAGTGAGATACAATCGCCACATACAAATATATACATTAACCTTAAACAGATGCACAACACAACGATCACAGTGAGGCCAATGCCACTGCACATCGGAGCACACCGATTTAAAAGGAAACCAGGAAAGTGTTGAAATACACCAATCTAACTGGAGACCAGGAAAAAAATGACCCAGGTGGGCACCACCCATGGAAATATACTACAACTTATCACAGTCCAAACCTGTCCCCAAAACGGAGGCTATTACCAACAGCCATAGTGAGGCAGACACCACTGTACACTGCAGAAGGTTGCACTTCTTATTCCAAGTAAAGAAATACACCCAGGAGGGCACATGTTACTTGAATACCCAATACCAAAACGTTGAACATAGACCTCCAACATGCCGCAATACAAGAAATACAAAGCAAAAAGTAAGGAAAACGGGAAGGAAACTGCACCCCCTGTGAACCGGAAACAGAATTCACAACACCACACAGTCCCCTTACAGACACCACTAAACGGACTAATGATACGGACCAAGAAAATATCAAACATGGAGTAAATCTCATGCTACCTCTCCACTTACAACTGTAACTCAACATAAAACAACTGATGAACAACCTACCAGCAAGGACCCGAGCAAACCAGGACCCCAACAGGATGCCAAACCAAATACATCAACACACAGAACACAGCAGCTTGAAAAACACCCATGAGAAGACCCCACTAAGAAACAGAGCCAATCTTGAATCCTTAAACATCCACAACCCCTACATAACCAAAGAATGGAAAGGCCTACATGTACCGACAACTAGCCTCCATGAACTAGAACAAAGAAATCCTTCTGTCAACCTACTTGAACTTCTCCATGAAGAGACAGAGGCCCCAACCACAATCTCAGCAAACAACCTTACCCAAGAGAACACCACAAGAAATGAAAACCCAACAAACGTCACCCCATCTGAGATGCAAGGAAAAACGCACACTTGGCACTGCAGCCTAGTTGATGGAAGATCCATGGCAAAACAAAAATGTATGATCTCCTAAGCAAGGGCGGCACCAACACACTTCTTCACTGAAACATGGCTATTGAACAACTACAAGACAATCACCCACAAAGCCAAACCAGACAACTTAAAACTATTACAAGCAAACAGAGAACACCAAAGAGGAGGCAGAATCACAATGACAAAGACCACATCTCTGGTAAGCATCAGAATGAGGAAGGGGCTGTTCCCCTCAGTCCCCTTCTTTGCTTTGATGCTTAGTAGAGTTGGTCCCGGTTACTGCATGGATGGGAGACCAAGGATGCCTATTGCCACTGGCCGTGGTCAGCGATTACTTTTCACACCTAAATCCACTGTAGCTGTGATCATTTTTTTAAAAAACATTTTGTTCTATAGAACTACAGATCCCCTCAGCTATCTGTAGTCCTATTATATCACCTAATATTGGAACAGTCTAAAATAAAAGCTTTCCTGCCCCGCTCGCGCACACCGAAGAAACCGCTGGACGGAAATGGACCAGGTACAAAACCAGTTGGGCAAGAAGCGTTTACTCATTATCCGGAGGGGGGGGCTTGGGGGTTATTGCGTCCAACACTTTTTAAAATGTTTGAGAAGTGGGTGCCCCCTTCTCCCAAAATTATAGATATAGCTCATGGTGATTTGCAGCAGGTAGACTGACGGGCATTTTTCAGAAATGAAAAAGCTGCCATTGTCCCAAAATTATATTGCTAATAACTTTTGAACTGCTGGATTGATTTGAATGACATTTTTAAAACGAGGTTTGTCAAGTCCCCCTGGACCTCAGACTGCAAATTTGGTGAACAAAACGTGAGAAAATGAAAAAAGTTATTAGAAAACAAAACACCATATTCAGTAATCGGCCCATTAATTTTCCCATGGAGAAAAAGTACTGTTTTTGAACAGCTGTAACATGTGAACCCCTTAGCAGATTTGGACCAAATAAAAAACGACTTGGACACAAAGCATGGACTTACATTTATTGACTGGTTTGGTGTAAATCCATCCAGTGTGAACATATTCGACAGAGAAGGGGTTGCACCCTTCTCCTTGAAACCTTTTGATCAGCTTTGATGCTTTTTACAGCAGCAAGGCGAATAACTTTTGACTTGCTGAATGAATTTTGATATTTTTTTTCGAAGGAAAGCGTTTTTTGAAAGGCCCCCGTAAACCCCCAACTGGAAATGGTGGGAACAATTAGTCAAATAATTAGTTACCAAGAAAACACATATGCACAGTTTTCAGTCTACTCCCATTTGTTTTCCAATAGAGAGAAAGGGAAGTTGTTGGTGTGTGTACGTGGTAATGAATGTTGCCACATGAAATTATACCCTCCAACATGCAAACCTTCTTTGGGATGGTTTAATCATAAGTGTCCACGTTCCGTTATGCTCGTATGGAATGGATCATGTAGAATGGTTTGGTATGGGGTGCATGCTTGATCTTGTGGTAAGTTGCTAATATAACTGTGGGTATGGGGAACATTTTTTTGGAAGTTAAAAAATGGCTAATACAAAATGGTGGAATTTTACAGCTACAGTGAGGCGTGGGGGAACATGTACTGTGGACCTGAAAGACATGTACAATGGTCACGGCCAAAGAAAACCGAGCGTGGGAATATTTATGGTGGACACGGCTGAAAGCCATGACTAGTGACATGGTAGAGATGTAAAAGATAGCGGACACAGCCAAAGGCATTGCTCACTGGCCAGGGGCGAAGGGCCTGGCTAGTGGGCCTGAAAGACATGTACAGTGGTCACGGCTGAATACCATTGCCACCTATTGGGTTGGGAGAGCATGGATAGTTGACAAGATACAGTGGGGACGGCCAAATGCTGTGCTCCATAGCAAGGGCCTTTGGGCCTGGTTAGTGGACCTGAAAGACAAGTATAGTGGTCTTGACTGAATGCCATAGCCACCTAGTGGGCCCAAAGGAAGCGTGTCAGGAGTACCTGTACAGTGGCCAAAAACCATGGATAGTGGACTATAAAAAATAAAAAGAATAAAAGATGGCTTTGAATAATCTTGAAATTTACTGAAGAAAAACTTTAGTTGCTGGGATGTTAAGGTGAATATCTAACGTAACAAAAGCCCTGAAATCCCGCACAAAATTCAGGCAGACACCTTAACTTCACACCTCCTGTTGTGCAGTGTAAGAACACAATGACAGAGATTACGAACACCCTGGTTAGTGAACCTGAAAGACATGTATAGTGGTCACAGCCAAAGGCCGTAGCCACCTAGTGGTTCCAAAATAAACCTATTGCGGGAAAATGTATGGTGGATACGGCCAAAGGCAATGGCTAGTGGTCCGTAAAAAGCTGTGCTATGCAAAACCCTTGAAAGTCACTGAAGAAACTTTAGTTGCAGGGGCATTAAGGTGTGCAATACATTGTAACAAAACCTTTCAATGTTTAATAAGTGATGTCAGATATGATCTAATTAGTGATGTCATCTGTCATTTTAATACACTGCACAACATGGGGCATGACGTTAAGGTGGCTGTTGGGGAGAATTCTCAGAAATGTGCTAATTTCTCTCTACCTTACAGACCCCCAGAAACTTTGCTAGATTTTGAGGACTTGAATTTTTAACCCGCAGAGAGCGAGAACCTTTTTCCCACTCATGATGTATTTTAATGTGAATTTGAATACTTTTTCTTTTGGTTGTGCAGTCGGACGAACTCCATACGCCTCATCTTTTACATTCACACTGCACCTTCAGTGCAGTGGCACAGGGAAGTCTTTCAGATTTTCCCAAGGTTTAAATACCTTCTCTTGGATAAATTACTGTTTCCAAGAGCAGTAAAGTGAAATTGACTTTACTTACATTTGTAACTTTCTAGACCCAGCACACACTATCTTACAAAAGGGTGCTGGACAGTATTCAAAGTGGGCGGGAGCGGTGCTCCTCTACTTATTATGTTTTACCGTTCCTATACATTTATTTTTAAAAGAAACCATTCCAGAACAGTTTAGTTTTAAAATAAGTGTAGGAATAAGTTGAAACGTACACTTTCAGTGCACTGTACAGGACGTTTTCCTTAAAGAGCAGGCACGTTTTTTGTGCATGGGAGGGTGTGTGGCGATGGGGTCTGTGGGGAAAGGTGCAGGCCAGTAGGGAACATAGTTCCACTACTTCTTTTCGTACACTTTGACCACTGGTGCTGGAGGCGTTACTTAGTATCCCCTTTGTCTAGCTTCTCATGTAACATTTTTATGTTACCCTTTCCTCGACGAATGGCTGGTGGCATAGTTTTTTTTTTATTTTTTTTTTTTTTTTACTACCGTGGTGTGCTTTTACCGCGGGCTGCATTCGCAGCTGCAGTAAAGCACCCAAGGGTGGCATTTTTGTCAAAATGGCCCTGTCTTCTTTTTTCACCATTTCTTTGTGGAAAGGTCCTTCTTGAGATTTACTCCACATGCTAAACCAGGTTTGGTCCCTTTGTTCGATTTGTCTTTGGCGGGATTCATGAGTGAAGCCTGCCTCTGGCTACAGGGTGTCTGGCAGGGGCAGAAAAAGAGGGAAGTGCTCGAAACTCTGTGCTTGATCTTCTAGGAGACAGGAATGCACTCTTAGGTGATAGGCCAGCTGGCTCTCCGGCAAGGACAGCCACCCTGCAGCGTGAATGACAGCTAGGCTGGGATGAATGGGAGAAACCTGTGTAAAAGTCTAGTCTTTTTGGCTTTTAAGGCAATCGACCACTGGACGAAGGAATCCGAAGAGGAACTTGGAAGAGATGCCTGCTGCAACTCTAGGACCGTTGGTTTGCCCGGTGAAGCCCTGCTGCTGTGCTGAAGCTCTGAATTCGTATCGACAGAAGTCCCGCAAGGACGACTTCTACCCTTGAATTGGTGGGACCAATCAACTTCGAAGTAAGCCACCTGGACATCCTCTCGAAAGCTGGTTGAAATTTTCACTGCAGGCGCTGCTAGAACCGAATAGCCAGGGAGAGGAACACCATAATCATGTGCGTTGCTTATAAAATGAACAAGAGCTCCAGGAAGATCCTCTGGACTCCCAGGAAGCAGGACTGACCGAGCCTGAGCCACCTCAACAGGGTGCTGGACCCCAGATGCAATGAAAGCCCATCTCGACAGCCAGGAACCGCTATGTTGCTATTTGCGGTAGACGCGACCAGCTGAAACACCAAAGTGCCACTTGTTTGAAGATTGCCGGTTGCGATCGGGGACCATCCCATTGCAGTGCAGGAGTCCCCAGAAGTCCTCCCTCTTATCCCCATGACTGAGGTACAAGAACACCGGGATCTGCAGAGCTGCAAAGGAACAGAAGCCATCTGCTGCACTGTTCTTCAAACTAAAGGTACTGTACAGTCTAAGAACGTACCTCTTGTTGTGCCACCTTACTTGATCTCAGTTGAGACTTTTCTCCGTTGCTCTTGAAGAGTTGCTCGCAGCTGCTACTACTCACAGGTCTAACAGCTTGTGGCCCTACATTTGATGCTACCTGCAAGAAGTGCTTCACTTCACCTTGACTTTTGCTAACTTAACATTGGCTGGCCTAGCTCCCTGAATGACTTCTCTCCTCTTATGTGTTTTGACTTCCAGGAAAGGATTGACTGGCTTTGCATTGTTTTTTATTTAACTTGGTGAAGAAAAATTGTGTAAATTCTTACCTTATTTTGAAACATCTTTTCTTTGGCATTCCTCAAGAATATTCTAAATGCAACAGTGATATATTAATGTCTACAACACCCTAGCTTTTGAACTCACCTGAGGGCGTAGGTAGTGCCTTTGGGTCATCCCAAATGGGCCTTTGCTGATTTAGAAAACTAAGAGTGTGCATCTTTGAAGTGTATTTCTGTGTTGCTTTGTATTGCTCCCTTCTGAAGAAGTCTTATTCAAACTGACTGTTAAATATATTCATAATTGTTTAATCAAACCTTGTGTGCAAGAGTTTATTTGGAGACTTGTCATTGTGAATTTGTGTAACTCCCCTACAGCTCATATTGACCCCTCTTGAGATAAGCCTGGCTGCTCAACCACACTACCAACCTGTGTAGTACAAACATATACCAAAGGTTGAGTTCCTATTGCCAGGAGGTCAGGGTTGTTGTAGTGCACCAAAGGGGTACTGCATACAATCTTACCAAACAGTGGCTTTGCCTGAATTATATGCCGAATTTCAGGAGTTTTGTTACATTTTCACCTTCACGTCCCTGCAATGGGATCAAGTGTTGTGAATGGGTTATTTCTGGGTTTTTCAAGGCAGTAGTGGCCAAGCTTAAATCTGGCTGGTCTGCCCTCTTGTTTCCTAGTCTACACACTGGCAAGGAGGGGCATTGCTAACATGGCTTTGCTCATCTCTGCGCACACTCATGTATGCAGTTATCATATTTGAAGCAGTCATTTCGAGGGCAATGTTGTCAGTCTGAAAAATGAGAACCACACAGCAGATCCATATGCAAAGGGCTATAGAATTAACATTTATTTCTATTACATAATCCATGTGAGGAAAGAATCCATGATAATCCTATCCCCAGTGCAGCAGTACTCAAATTTTCCACTGCCAGGGAGAGCGGTGCGACTCTGCATCAGCTCAGTCTGATGCCTTTACACACACCACGCCCCGGACATGACGTCTGGGCCAGTATATATTGAAGCGTCGCGCCCTGTAACCTCAGTTCCTTTTTTCTGCACACTGTTTGCTGATTGGAACATATTCTCTTCAATAATTCCCACCCTCAACCCTAGGAAACCTCCCTGTCCCATTACCCAATTGCCTGCTCTGAAGAGCACAGCCATCTGGTTGTATACCTATGTAATGTATGCTTATGTATGTTTTCGAGGATAACTGCCATTTGGTTATACCTCTTCACCATGTGCCTGTATGAAACTATGCCTGTATCATAATAAGCCTTAACAATACTTTGTACCTGCAACAGCGTCTCAATGCCTACGGGTTGTATGTGCCCTATACAAATGAAATAAATACATAAATAACATTTCTATAAGCCATGCCAACTCCGTCAAAGGCCTCAGGATTTAAACCAAGTGTGGATTGTGGCAGTCAGATGTTTTCGTATCTGCACCAGATCTGTCTTTAATGCTTGGTCGAGTATCACAACACCCAGGATTGTGGTTCATTACAGTTCAGGCGCCCGAAGGCCCTCCAGGAAAGAGCAGTGAAACTCTTCACATTTATCCATAAAGCGAAGCACTCTCGTTTGAGGTCACACGACGGAGTGTTGTCCCGAAATACCAGCTTCATGCAAAGAGTAAAAGGAGCAGCACCGGAAGAGGTACTGCTCTCCCATTAGTTTTTTCCACTGTCACTCTTCTTTATCCTCTAAGAAGAGGAGCCACCGCTCGAGGGGTGGGGGGGCCTGGAAATGCAGATATGCTTCCACTGAAGAGGAATGGGAGACCTTTTCCGTTAAGATGCTGGACTTCTTTGGCAAGGCTTTGAAGGGTTCCGCCTCTGCGCATGCACCTTTGGCTTTGTCCGGTGCGCTGATGGATCCCACACCTGTTGTGATCAGCAGGGCACCCTCTGGAGAAATCTCCTTTGAGTTTGGGCCTGGATCCACCAACGACCATAGGGTCTAGGCACTGGATGACCCCAACTACAGGAAAGGTTGTCCCAGCGTTGAGGTCTGACCTCGATGTACACGCCATCAGCACTATCGACGTTGAAGTCAAAGCTCCTCAGAAGCATGCTGCCCTCCCAAGAGAATCCTTCATGTCCAAGATGGACTCAATCTATGACAAAGGGATCAAATACCATACGGTTTGGAACCTATGGTTTCCAGTGGGGAGAGAGTTATCCCTGAAGAGTTCTATAAGGAAATTGAGGATGTGATGGGACTGGCTGAGTACCTGCAGGTGACCATTGGCCTTGGCACATCTCCAGAGATGGACATCTTGCCAGTTCCCACTCCAGGCCAACCTCACGCTGATTTTCAGTAAATGTTGGCCAAAGTAGCTGATGTTTTGGGTCTTTTTGCTCCATCCAGACCAAAGATCCAATACAAGCTTTGTGATATCCTGGAAGATGCCCCAAAGAAGGACGCTGCTGCCCTTTAATATAGCAATGGAGACACCTGTGATGGAAGTCTGGGAGAAACCTGTCTGTTACAGCAGTTGATCCATCCTGTCAACTCTTCCTTCCCGCAGCTCTCATCCACTACCTCAAAACTCTCCAAACAAATGATAAAACGAGCTGCCATCTTGCTAACCACCCCATGCCAGTCGCCAATGTCCAATAATACTTAGAAACAGCAATTGATTCACGGTGCATCACTCTTTTGTCATGGTGGCCCAGAATCATGCTGTTCCCATCTTCATCTTGTATCCAGGCTTGCAACATTGTGTTACTACTGACTTCAATTCACTCTCCCCTCTTGCTTCTCCACTTTGACTGCTTACTCTGTTCTCTCCTCTCCCTTTTCCCATCTCCTTCTCTCCTCCCTTAACTTTCTTCTATGCACTTACTCAGAATTGTCGCTGGACCTAGTATGATGGCAACCTAGTCTGTCTCCGCCCTCCTCCCCATACTTGTTCACCCCCCCTTCCAGCACTATCTGAAATGTTGTTGGGCCTAGTATGGTAGTCGCCTGTCGGTTTCCATTTCCTTATCTATGTCTTCGCTTCACATCCTTACTGTTCCTTACTGTTCATGGCCTGAAAGAATGTTGTATTTTCCCTTGTTGACTCCCTTGCCTTAAAGTGTTTTGAAACACATTGTGTATAGGCGCTATATAAATAAACTATCATATCATCACAACGCACAATCTTGAGTTCCTAGCCATCACAGAATCCTAGCTCCACGTGGCAGCTGGCCCAGCCCTTGCCCTTGGTGTGCCAGATAACTACTATGTAGGATGGACAGACCCTCGACCAAAGGCAGAGGTTTAGCCATCATTACAAAAAACACCTTGAACATGAGAGAAACGCCTATCGCTCCTATGACATCGGGAGCACTAATTTCAGTCACAATGTTAGTCCCTTACTGGTAAATTGAATATCCACCTCATCTACGGACCTCCTGGGCCTGTACATACCTTTGAAAAATATGTAAAACAAATTCTATCGTCCAAACCTAAATCACAAACTATTATATTGGGTGACTTCAGCTTAGAGTTTTTGTTTACTGGGAGATTAAATCCTATCACTTGCCAACACTATGTCCGCACTCTGCTTCTCGCACCGTATCCAGAACCCTAGATATGCCAAAGGCTATATCCTTGTCTGGCTTGCAGATCTCAACTGCAATTTTCCCATTACCTTGAACTCTCCCTGTCCATGGTCGGCCCACCATCTTATAACATTCAATATCGATACGAAGATGAGCTGCTCCAACCTCCCTACAACTGGCCTAGCCTGCCCTGTCGAGTAACAAACAAAACATCCCAGCTAACAATGTACTACCCCTGATGCGACCTTTTTTAGTACTACAAAACTCTGGTAATTCTGACCCGACAAAAATGACCAACCAGTACAATGAAACTATACTGGCAGCCATAGACAAACTAGCTCCTCTTGCCTTACGCAAAGCTAAACAACCAGCCCACCTAAATGGGTAGTTCAATCCTACCTTAAAAGCACTAAGTGCTAAGAGAAAAGCTGAATCTTGCTGGTAAAAATGTCCTTCTGAACCAAATGAATGAGAATTCGCCAGTCGCCCTTGAATCCAAACATCCTCCTAACAAAAAGTACTATGTACAATGAAAGAATCACCAAGGCTAACTCAAAAACAAAGGAACTCTTCTCAATCCTTAGAGAATTAGAATCCCCAGTGGAAAGCTGCAACAAGGACGCAATCTGGTGTCTGAACATCCAGAATGCTCGCCAAGACAAAATCACACTACTTCATTTGAAAATTAAACCACAAAAATACATAGTTCATCTCGCTGGACCATGAAGTGCCACAATTTGAATTTACCAAGGTCACAAACTCTAAAGTCCTCCAAATCATTTCAAGTCTGAAATCCTCAAGGTGCAAAGGTGACCCATGCCTGGCAAGTCATCAGACTAAGCCCCTCAAATCACTCCTTTCATCACAAATCTTATCAATACTTTGTTCAAAAACAATTGCGTCCCTACCATATTAAAGAATGCATGGGTGTTACCCCTGCTAAAAAAATAAACACCCTCGACCGAAACATACCTAGCAACTACCACCCAATAACTACAGTTCCCTTTCTATTGAAAATTGTAGACAGAGTAGCTTACCTCCAAATACAGAAATATCTGGAAGCCGATAATATCCTTGGATTACGACTGTCAGGATTCCACCTGAGACATGGGATGAAACGGCACTACTGGACTTAAAATCCAAAAGACAGAGGGAAGATAGCCCTACTTCTCCTCCTTGACCTCTCGGCTGTATTCAATCTCGTTGACCATAATATCCTTTGCAAACACTTGGCCCTAGCAGCACATTTTTCTCCTCACGCCACCAAATGGATAAAATTATTCCTAACAGACAGAACAATGAGGGTCTTCTCCCCTAAGGCTGAAGCACCACCCACTGTTGTCTCACATCTAGGATCGTGTGCATCTCCAACATTATACAACATCGTGTGCATCTCCAACATTATTACTAAACATCTTTTCATCCGCCTTGACGACTTGTGTGTCACCTACACTAATTATGTAGATGCCGCCCAAATCGTCATACCTATCGCTGGGGACCATGCTACTGACATCGCCACACTCCATGCCATCTACCTAACTATCCAAGCATGGATGCCTCATCATGGGTTATGCCTGAACAACGACAAGACCGAGTTGCTCCTGATAGGCTCACAACTTCGGCTTGCCAAACTAAATGATGCCTTCAAATTCTTTAACATCGATGGTAACACAATCAAAGTCTCCGAGGTAAAAACCCTTGGATTTTACTGGACTCATCACTCACCCTCTCAAAACAAGTAAATGCCACCATATCAGCTACAACTTACACTTGCAAACTTATTAATGCCTGCAGACCATTCTTGTCACCCAACAGCTGTATCACTCTGACCAGAGCCTTAGTCCTGACTCGACTAGACTACTGCAATCCCTTATATGCTGGCAGTAAGATCCACAACATCAGAAAACTCCATGTTCTGCAAATGAACGCCCTTAGAGCTGCCCTTATCACCCCCAGATCCGCACAGATCTCCTCAACTAGACAGAAGCTCCATTGGCACCCAGTACAAGATTGGATCATGTTCAAAACACTCACCTTGACACACACATGTCTTAACCGAGCGGCCCCTTCATACCTATCAGACAAAATACCAAAACCCCATTCTGCAAGGCCTACAAGAGCAGCTTACATGCACCTTCTCGCCACGCCTATATTCAAACTCCAGACAGCAGTGGCAGCAGTTTTCGTACGATTGCTAGCAAGCAGTGGAATACCCTGCCTGTGCAACTTAGGGCCCAAGAATCCTTTTGGCTCTTTCGCAAACAATTGAAAACCTACATCTTTACACAAATCATGGGTAATCTTCTGCACACATGTCTATTGTTTATAGTATACCTTCACAAGTGCTCTGTTGACTGTTTTATGTAACTTTGTAAATAATGTATCACCCTTCAACTAACTGTATTTATTATTGTTGAGGACTTTGTATATACGTAACCATGTAAACATTTGTAACATTACTTGTAAGAAAGCGCCCAGATGCCTTTAGGGTTAAGCGTGCTATATAAGCAACAAAATGAAATAAAATTGAGAACTGGTGAGGAAACACCACCCTGCACCATCATATTTGATGTTTGTCCCCCCTATTAAGGTTTGGTGGCTCATCCGGCGATTGCAAACTTAATAGCCTCCACTTTGCCTTCCCTCCCTCCTGACAGTGAGAGCCTGAGGCTTGACGCAAGGTGTTCTCGTTGGGCAGCCTTGCCCTTTGTGCGGTGAACACTTTTTTTTTTTTAATGCTGTAGCAAAGTTCTTTTTTGCATATGGTCTGCTGTGGAAGCAGTGGCTGAGGACATCCCTGAGTGGGAGGAGCGACTGCGCACATACCTACGTGAATGATGGGGGCTGGTTTCCAGGCTCTAGTGGTTGATGGCAGGTATGCCTCACATGATTCTGCAGTCCAGTTTGGATACTGCAGATTGTTTGGGCAGGTCCACGGCCATAGGGATGGTTGTCAGATATGACTCTTGTTTGAGGACATCAGGGTTTGTGGCCTCGACCTGCAGAACTGGTGTCACTGGACCTTCAGTGTGCATACTTCCATGTTCTGATTCATTAGAGACACAGGAAGTACCTGAGGTTCATGGTGGGCCAACCGCATTATCAATTCAAAGTCCTGCTGTTCAGTCTTGCCTCGGTGCCCAGGGTTTTCACCAAGGTGGTGGTGGTAGTGGTGGCGGCTCGCCTCAGGAAAGAGGGCATCCATGTCTTTCCCTACCTGGATTACACTCCTTTCCGAAATGGCTCACGAGTGGTATCTGTCTTCTCTTCACACGCACCCTTTTGGAAATCCTGTACTTTTTACCTAACCTACAAAAAGTTGCAGGTTTGGCCATCCAATTCATCGAAGCGAAGCAGTCTTGGACACTTACCTGGTCAGGGCATTCCCACCTCAGGTCTGAGTGGTGAACCTTTTTCAGATGGTCCATGTTTTGCAGCCCCAGGAAAGAGTTCCAGCCTCAGCCTTTTTGCGCCTTCTGTGACTCATGGCTACCTGCATCCTAGTGGTGTTGGGGGCAAGACTGTCCATGCCATCATTTCAGTGGCTTCTCCCTTGACAATGGTCAGTCTCAGTACCACATGCAGGCGTTTTTTTTTTCTTTTCATGTCTCGGACCAGGTAGAATAGTAGCTAGCCTGGTGGGCTGTGAGAGAAAACATGCAGAAGGACTAATTGTTTTGCCAAACTTGGCCTTAAGGGATGGTAGTCAGAGTAGTCCGACTGGTGGAGTTGATCACCTGTTGGATCTGGCTGTGAGCAGACTTGTGTCACCAGTAACACATTAACTTGCTGGAGCTGTCTCAATAAACAGTGTGGTGTGTGGTCTTTGCCTCTGTGCAGGGAAGCAATGTGGCTTTGAGCTCTGGAGCACAGCATCTCTGATGGCAGCCCATCTTGCAGGGAAGAGGGCATGTCATCACAGATGACTTGAGCATACAGACATGTGCCTCCCACAAGTGGGAGCTACGTAAGGAGGTTCTGGAGGCAATTTTCTCTTGCTGGGACTCCAAGTGGACCTCCTTCCCTACCAATGTCAAAAGGAAGTGCAAGTTCTTCTCTAGGGAAGAATTACCACATTTGGGCGCTCTGGGGGACGCACTGACGGTCGAGTGGACATTCGACAACGTATTTATTTGTTGCCACTGATCCCAGTCATTATGCTGGTTCCAAGATTGTGCTTGTATTTAACCACGCTGATTCTTATAGCTCTGGACTGGCCGTGGAAACATGGTATCCAGAGTTGCTGGCCATGGCTGTCTACCCTACATGGCGCCTTCTGAGGAGAGCGGACTTGATCTCCCAGTCGGAGGGGGTGGGGTGCTCCACCTGAACCTCAGTAGCTTGAACCTTCATACTTGGCCTGAGAGGCTGCGCTACATCGGACAATGTCCTCAATGTTCTATGTACAATGTACTAATTTCAGCTCAGTGGTCCACCACACAGTCACTTTATGCATACATTTTCAGTTCAGAGACTTGGACCCTTTATCCTGTCCTTTTTTCCATGTTTGATTTTCTGCTGTCTTTGGCCCAAGCGGGCCTGCAGAAGGGAAATGTAAAGGGCTAGCTCACTGCTATTTTGGTTTTAAAGAGGTCCCCAGAACAGAACTTTTTTCTACACAATCCCTACTGTTCTGCAGGGTTGTGTACCATTTTCCTCCATGCCAGTTTGCTCCGGGGTGGGATTTAAATTTGGCTTTGACTCCATTTGCACCCCTCATGACTGTTTTATTAGATTGCTCACCTTTTTAAATGATATTCGTGGTTGCCATCACTTCCGTGAGATGGACGAGTGAGCTCCAATCCTTGTCTGTTAAACCTCCCCATTTGGTTTTCTCCAAACAGATGACTTTGAGAGTGAGGCCCTTTTTTCACCCAAAAGTGGTCCGATTTTCATCTCTCTCCTAAAATAAGATAAATCATCTTGTGTTTTTTCTTCCACCTCGTCCTTCGAAGGCAGAGGAGCGTTTCCATCAGCTGGACCTGGTGCAAGCCCTTTGCTATCATGTCTGACATCAAAGGCTACGAAGGCTGAGGATTTTTTCTTGGGGTACACTTGTGCTCGTCCTGAAAGGGCTGTCCCGAAACAGACCCTGTCAAGGTGGATCCTTCTATGCATTTCAGAATGCTACAATATGTCTGGGAAGAATGTACCTGCAGGTCTCTGCGCTCCTACCTAGGGAGAGGCTTCCACCTCTGACATGCAGTGGGAAGTCTGTTATGGATATTTGCCAGGCAGCAATGGTGACGTCTTGGCACATGTTTTCCAAGAGTTAATGCTTGGATTTCCTTGCAGGACAGGGTGCCTGTTTTGTTAGGGCAGTCTCCAGAGTTTACTGATGTAGATGGTGTCCATGCTTCCTCCCTCCTTAAGATTTACCTACTGCTTTGGGAGTCTTATCATAGATTAGGAATCTGTAGGAAGAAAGAATCTATTAGAAGAAAAAATTACCTACCTCTTGCTCCACCCACAGTGCTTGATGGGTAGAGCGTCAGATGTAGCTGTTGCGTCACTGTGCTGCACCAATGGCAAGAACAGCTGCACTGGGGATAGGAATATCATAGATGCAATTATAGATGAGGAATACATGGGAGTAAAATCCATTATAAAACAGAGGTAAGTAAGTTGTTCTTCCAAAGGTCACTCTGAAAGGGGTAGGGAAGCCAATGTGATCCCCTTCAGCCCAAGCCCACATTGTGGGCGGAGATGAGAGGATCTTCCCCATGATGTGCCTGGGCCCCATGTCATCATGTTGTATGTGACTCAGCAGTATTAAGTGAAAAAATAGTTCTCCAGCATGGATTCACATCCAAATGAATATTCCCCATCGTCAGGCTGGGAATCCTCTGTAAAAGCAAAAACCGTTTGACTTGAAACTGTATTTCTCCTCTAAATCAATCAGTGTCTTCTTGGTCATACTGCCCCCATCCAATGACAGTCTTCCCCTAAGCTCCACCAAATATGAAAAACTTCCCTGTGCTACTGCACTGAAGGTGCTGTGTGTCACAATGTAAAAAGATGTCTATGGAGTTTGTCAGACTCCAAAACCAAAGGAAACACAGAGCTCAAATCACAGAAATATATGAGAGAGAGTGGGAAAAAGGTTTCACTCTCTCCAGGATAAAAATGAAAAGTCCTCCAGTCCAGCAAAAGAGCTGGGGGTCTCTAAGGTAGAAGGGAATTGGCACATTTCTGAGAATTCTCCCTAACAAAGAGGAAGTCTCCTAACCTGGCAGAACTGTGTCCGCGGATGGACCCAGTGGCCGCACAGACCCAACTCCCACCTGAAAAGGAGGGAGAGAGACACTCCCTCCGGTGGAGCTTTCCCGTTACCTGGATCAGGGAGCTGTTCCAGACAGACCAGAGCAGATCTACTCCAGTACCAATGAGGACAATGATCTCCTGGAAAATTGCTACACTGATCACGAGGAGTCACCTGGTCACAATAGGAGGCGTGTCCCATCTGACCGGACCGCTGGCACCATTCACCCGGAGACATGGAGACATAGGGACATGCCGCTGGATATTCTAATGACCTTGCACACACCGGTAATCGAAATCCAGGAGAGGATGCCTCCAGGACCTATGCCTTCACAGGGATACGCAGGAGTCCGAGGCTAAGCTCACCCCCACGAAAGAAGGCGACCAAAGGGGGCGCTGGTCCTAGCCATCATCCGACTTCTCCACCACCTCTTTGTGAAAAGAGCCCACCCAAAGCCCTGGATAGCCACCAGCGAGGACGACTTAATCGCGCAGAGACTGCACCTGGATAAGCCCCATAAGGCCTCCCCATCCAGAGAAGTTGTATCCTATCTTTGTCATATCAAGGGCCGCTGAGCTGTTTCAGTTAACCCAGAGGAGACCAAGGTGGCTTGCTATAATCAACCACGTGAGTCGGGAAGAAAGACAATCGTGTCTCTTCCCTTCCTGAACTGCATCTGGGAGGAGGGCTTGGTGCTGATTGGAAAAGAAAAAAAAAATCAGTGTGCCCCCAACCAAATGGAACAGGCTGGAGAAGTACAGGGTTCCGGATTAAACCCCCAGGAGCTTAAGGTTTTAGCCCTTGTATGACACTGTTCTTGGCAGCAGCCAGGAACTGCTCGGTGAACCAATCATCTGCAGCCATGGTACCTACAGACCAGGAGGGGAAGAAGCTGGAAGCACTAGCCATCTTGTACCGTTACGACCAAAGACAAGAAGGTTGAGTCACTGGAGCTCTTTCAGGAGGGGTAGGTGGCCTTGGATCATGACATCAGTGGCAGTGGGCATCGCAGACACTGGTTTCTACTAGATGGGGAACCGTTTGTCCCTGCATCAAGATTGGTTGAAGACGGCTATCTTTCCCCTGGACGTTCAGACTAAGGTAGGGGATATGCCGTTCGTCGGTGAGAACCTCTTCAGCAAGGCGGTCAACGAGTCTTTGCTAGCAATAAAGACCGATCAGGAGATGGCACGCTCCTTGGGAACATTACAGCAGCGATGGCCGCCATCCTTTTCTTCCAGAGGTAAACCAGGAAGATCCTCCAAGGGATATACAATGTACCTCCATCCTCTATCCTCCTCTAAGGAAGCATACAGGGGTCACTCGCAAGGCAGTGGAGGACCGTGACTGTGCCACTCTGACTCCCACCCCACCCCCACCCCAATCGGGCCTGAATCTGTCATGGCCTCGGGGCCCCCACCTAGGCAACCAGTGGGAGGCTGGCTCGCGAAGTTCGTCGGCACGTGGGAAAAGATCACAGACAGATGGGTGCTGGACAATGACATAAGGGGTTTACAAAGTGCCTGGCCCAGGTGGCAGCACATCTGAATCTACATCTATCCATGTTTACCCCTACAGGACGCCTGGCTGGAGCGTTCGGGCTCATGCGCCCTGGTCGGAGAACACACATCGAAGACATGCATCCGTTGACAGAGTTGGGGTTCTCCATAAACTATCCAAAGTCTTGATTGATGCCATCTCAGGATACGCTGTTTCTAGGTACCCGACTCAACACAGTGACTTGTTTGGTGTCGCCCATGAAGGAGAGTACAACCGCCATACAGGGCAAGGTGTACAGTGCTTGTCATTAATGGAGACTGCTGTGGTTTGGTTAATAAAGTTGTTGCGCTGCATGATGTCCTGAATCAGCCTCGTTTGTCTGTGCAGACTTCACATGAGACCTCTCCATGAGTTCCTGGATGCGAGGTGGATGCAGGTGTCGGAACTTTGGGGACAAGATCTAGCTCAACAAGGAGTTTCATCGGGCAATACAGTGGTGGGAAGTACGGCCACATCTTGACCAGGGAGCACCGTAGCAGGCCCCCCCCCCCTTACCGGGAGACGGACACCAAAAACGCTGCTCTAGATGGATGAGGAGTGGTTGTATCTCTTCTTCTGAGAAAATTACTCCTAAGATTAGTCCTTCTCAGGGTCGCTGTGATTCTTTGGCCCAGTTCTTTATCTCAAAGACTGAGGCTATTCGCACTGCGATCCAAGCGTCGTCCTTGGCTACCGCTCTGAATGGAGGACTATATGTTATAGGTGAACCGACTGAAGTGAGAGAGTGGTCTACTTTTCCACCTTTTTACTGAGGAAATGGTTATGGAGGCCATATAGCGCATTAAATCAGGCTCACCGTCTGTTGTGGTTCCACTAGCAGTCATGAAAAGATCTCTGATGTACTTATTGAACTTATTATCACGGTAAATACCTCCTGTCAGATGGGGTCATTCCGGCAGAACTTAAGATTGCCACAGTGATTCCCCTTCTGAAGAAACCTTCACTGAACCCTTCTCTTCTTTCTAATTTCTGTCCCATCTCTCTCCTTCCTTTTTCTATGAAGCTGTTGGAGTCTTTGGTATCTCCTTCTTTCTTGGAATCTTCTACACTGCTTGACTCTGCCCAATTAGGCTTTAGGCCTGGTCGGGGCACCGAAAGTGTCAGTTCAGGATGACATGGCCAGGCTGGTTGTTGCAGGTGGGGTGGGGACCGGATTCTTTTAGATCAATCAGCAGCCTTTGACACCGTTGACCTCCCCACCCTGCTGACCCGTTTGTCTCAGATTGGGATTGTGGGTCAGTTCTAGCCTGGTACTCTTCATTCCTGGCTGATCGCACTTGGTGCTGTCTTCCTCCTTTCTTTTCGCTCTCCTGCCACCACACCTGTGGCATTCCACAGGGCTCTGCCTTGTCGCCCATTCTCTTTAACATATACATCTGGTCCCTAATTTGTCTCATCCACTCCCTCTGCATCAGGTGCTACTCTTATGCCGACGACACCCAGTTTTTGATCTGTCTTGATCCGGCTGAGGTGTCATCGCGTCTCCAAGTCCTGGCTGCCCTAGGTTGATGGACGGGCCAGAACTGGTTGAAGCTGAATGGGGACAAGACAGAAGTGATGGTGGTAGGCGCCCCCCTCCCCCGATCCTTCACTTTGGGTGTCTTCTTTCTGGCCCTCTTTCTTGGGTCCTGTTCCTGTTCCAGTGATGCAGGTGAAGAATCTTGGTGTGACCCTCTCTGTCTATGAAAGACCAAGTCTCTGCCATGTGCAAAGTGGGTCACTTCCATCTTAAGACATTGAAGAGGGTTGCTTTGTTCTTGGCTTCTCTCCATAAACCGGTTGTTGCTGCCTTTGTGCTCAGCCGGCTGGATTATTGCAAATCGTTATATCTTGCACAGCCTAAAGGTCTGATCCAATAGCTTCAGCACCTACAAAATATGGCCACCCGGGTAGCCTCAAGGTCACTGTATGGAGCTCATATCTCCCTGGTGCTGCGTGCTCTTCACTGGCTCTCTATTAGACATAGAATTGAGTTCAAGGCACTCTGTATTGTGCATTGACCACTCCATGGATCGGGGGCAGAATACCTTCACTCCAAGTTTGTTTGCTACTGCTCTCCCCGTTCATTGTGCTCTGCATCGGTAGTGCCCCTAATCACTGTGAGCATATTAGGGGAAAGCCCAGCCTCCATCAGTTAAGGACTTATCAAATCATTTGGCCTTTAGAAGGCCCCTAAAGACTTTATTTTAACAAACGGTGGCAGATAGTTGGTTCTCTTTCTATCTCCCAAAATACCTTTGAGCCTGTTCTGTAAAAGTTCAAACAACAACATAACACCTCTGGCAACCGGAGGAGAAAGACCCCCACATCAACGTCCTGGAACTTTGGGCCGTATTCTGGGCCCTCAATTTATTTTTTTTCTTCATTGAATGGCACGGTGGTGAGGGTCTTTACAAACAGCACCACCACCATTTTCTCCATCTGGAAGCAAGGGGTTTTGGGGGACTGCTCACAATCCTTTACCAAGGAGGCCCAGGTCCTGTGGCGCTGGGACATTTGTGAAGGCATGTTCCTCATCCCGTTTCATCTAGCGGGAGTCAAGAACACCATTGTGGACTCACTCAGTGGGGAGCTACGTTCTTGCCACAAGTGGGAACTTCACCAGGACCAGGTGAATTTTCAATTCAGCAAATGGGTCAAGCCCCAGATCAATCTTTTCATGATGGCAGCAAACGCCAAGTGGCAGAGGTTCACCAGCAGGTTCCCTCAGCTGAGCAGCTTGACGGGGGGGGGGGGCGGTGGGGCACGTTCACGTGGAGAGGGACGGTTCCTGTATGCTTTCCCTCTGATTCCACTCCTTAAGTGTGCTCGACACACCCAGTGTCACTGCAGGATACTAGTTACCCCGGCAAATCTGGTATTCCGACCTACATCTGTCAGTGGTCCTGTCCATCAAGCTGCTGCTGTCTCCAGACCTTATCGCCAGAGAGGAGGGGGTCTGAGGGGGGCATTCTGTATCACAACCCAGAGTCACAGGACCTGAGGCCATGTGTCCTGCAGCCCTAGAGTTTGGAGGTTGGGCTTTACCTGCGGAATGTAAGAACATCTTCACCAGGGACAGAGCCTCGTCAATGTTAAAGTGCTACGGACATATATGGAAACACTTCTCCGTGTTGTGCTGGAATTGGAAGATTACTCCTCTGCGTGTCACAGCCCTGCAACTTCTACTATACTTGCTATCCTTTGCCAAGGGGGGGGACTGGCTCATGCCTCTCAAGTTAAATCTTACCGCCATATCCAGGTACACCAGGTCTCCTGGCAGACCTTCACTGTAGTCTCACAGGCTCGTCGAGGAGCTCCTCAAGGGGCTCTTCAGGACTTTCTGCCGGTGAAGGCTCCGGCCGCGGCTTGGAAGAGCACAATGTTGTGCTAACTAAGCTCATGGAAGTGCCCTTTGAACCTATGCATCAGGCTGCACTCATGTTTCTCTTGTGGGAGACTGCTTTTCTCATGGCTATCACCTTGGCCAGGTGGGTCAGGGAGATCCAGGCCCCATCTTGCTAGCAGCCTTATTTGCCTTTCCATGCTTCAAGGGTGGTACTGCATACACACCCCACCTTTATGCCAAATGTACCATCGGAATTCCACCTCAACAAACCTTTGGTGTTACCGGTGGTCTTTCCGAATCAGTCGCAGCTGGTGGAGATTGCCTTGCATACGCAGGACGTTACTTGTGCATTGAAATTCAACAAGGCACGTACAAAGGACTTTTGGAAGACTTTGTTTTTTTGTCAACTTTGGACCTGGAAATTGGGGAAAGGCTGTGTTGAAGACTTCCATCTGCAGCTGGCTCTTGACTGCATCATGCACCGTCATCGACTGACTAGCAGGCTGCTGCCAGTCCGTCTGAGAGCCCACAACACCAGAGCAATTGCAGCTATAGAGTTTCTCTCTGGTGTGCCCCTGCTTGACATATGCAGGTCTGCTATGCGGAGGTCCATGCACACCATCATGAGGCTCTACTGTGTCGACAGGGATTCCAGGGAAGAGTCCTGCGTCAGCCATGCAGTGCTGCACAACCTGTTTGTTTGAGGTGAGTCTTTTCCAGAGGTGTTTATTGCTTCTGTTGAGCCTTGCCACCTGCTGTGGTTCTGTATATGTACTGCTGTGTAATTGTTATTCATGAGCATGTGAATCCATGCCAGACACCATGCTGGAGAAGGTTGAAGTTACTTACCTGTAACTATTGTTCTCGAGCATGGGTCTGGCATTCACATGCAAACCCTCCCTCCTTCCCCTCTGTGGTGGTTCTTGGTTCATACTGCAACTTTACGTGCTTACCAACTCTGAAGATAGCCACAAGGGGTGGAGCACAGGAGGAAGACTGTCATTGGATGAGAGCAATATGACCCAGGGCACAGTGATTGGTTTAGAGGAGGAATACAGATTTATAGTGAAAGTGAAACTTATTGTTATTATTTTTGTACCAAGAATTCCCAGCCTAACGACAGGGTATATTCATGAGCCTGTGAATTCATGCCAGACCCATGCTGGAGAACAATAGTTACAGGTAAGTAACTTAAAACTTTTCACTTAATCGGGGAAAAAAAGATTGATTTAGAAAGACTGCTCTGTGACCACACAGTGCATGCAGGGGCTGACGAGTGCGGGCAGGAGAGGAAATGTGCATTGAGGGTACTAAGGTGTGTGTGTGTGTGTGTGTGTGTGCATGCATATGTGATTGAGGGAGTAAGTCTGTGTGTGTGTTGGTAAGTTGGGAAGGGGTGGTGGGTTAGGAAATTGGAGATTTAGGGGAGTTAAACCCCCCGATTTACAGGACAACCAGCAGGGGAGTGGGTGGGGACGAGATCACCTTGTGCAATGCGGGAGGGGGTGGCGTATATGATATTTCTACATTTTTAAGGCCACATAAAAAAGGTCACATTTTTTGTGTTCGCCCTTTAAAATGCAGAAAATATCACAGAACCGGCTCAGCTCCTTGATTTGTATCCCAACACCATAATGGATAGGCAGGAGGCAAAGTCACAGCCAGCAGTAAATTGTTTGCTTTTGAAAAATGTGCATGTTTGCACTATTCCAATAAGTGGGTCTTCATTTGCAGCTACTCGACAAATCAGAGTGATTTATTTACCCATTTGCCAATGTATTGTAAAGGCCTTGTCAAGAAAGACCTGAATGAACTTGATTATGTATTATGTGCATATAGACAAGTGTTTTAAAGTGCAACCATGCATGGGAGAGGAAGACGCAAGGAGGACAAGGCAAACTGATCTTACTAGATGCAAGACCAAAAAGTCTCCAATGAGTACATATACTAGAGAAAGGTGCTGTCATTGCTCTACCATCATGTACTCCATTCTGGTGGAGCCAACTAAGTCCTACATCCGTGAAACCTGTTGCTCCTTTCTGCTTTTCTTGACCTCCGACATCTCTTTAAGCATGAAATGCATAAGTAGCATGAAATTGTGATCAAGATTCAGTGAAGTCGGTCTCTGGCTAGCGTAGACCACCTGCTAGAATGAGTCTAGAAGTTAGGTCATTAGAGCTATCTGGGTGACCTGTTAAGTTCATTTTTTGGAGGGTATGGGGGGCTGTTTAGTGAATTTGTCACATCTAGCCTAGGCTCCTGGGGGAGATAGGGTGTATGGGGCCCTGCATAAGACCCTCTGACCAAGATGCACCAATGTCACAATTCACTGGCTTGGAGGGGCACCTTCTGCAGGCAGCAGGAAAGCTGGTTTCTGCTCATGCTCAAACTTGGTAACCATACATTAATCATCTGTCCAGCCAAAGTAGTGATCCTTGGTTATTAAAGGAGACCAAAACCACTCAGTCAATTTAGTAAAGGGTTTATTGTGAATATTTGACACAATTGCATGTTTCAATTGTACTACAATTGTATGTGGAAACATGATCAAAATACTCCAAATAATTCTTGACATAATTGGAGGAATGGTTAGTAATTAGTAAAATGGTCAAGGTGAACAATGAGCTCTTGTTAAAGCAATCTTGCATCATTTTCTAATTGTAGGCTGTAGGTATTTGGAAATGAGAAGACCAGCCTTCAACACTTTAGACCTACTGACTTTTATTTGCAGAAACAACAAGCTTCTTTAATCCTGGGGAAAATGGGTGACATGCCGTTTGCTTTTCTTTCTCAAAAAGGTGAAGCTACTGTTCACGAATCATTCTGTTGAGGCTAACAATGTTCGGGAGTCTTCTCCAGGAGATGAGACTCTATTGCCTTTTATTCTCTGGAAACTGTTTTCCTAGGTATCATTCATCATCAATTCCTTAAAGTCTCGTATTGTCTCTCAAGCCACCCTATTAATTTCTCTATTTTTCTGCAGAGATGAGGTCTCCAGCTCACACCTTCACTGGTCTTGGTTGTACTCCAGCCTCCTTGGCCTAGCCCCTCCCCTTGTTGGGAAGGCTTTCTGGACAACTGTTAGCACGGTCCTCTGCCTCTCTGTTCATTCAGTCTTCCTCTTATTCACTTGACGCTCACCTTTGTTTCCGGATGACAGAGGCCTCCAGCTGGGTCTCAAGTGCCGTTAGGGTCGTCAGCAGCAACTCTCCTATGGCTAACTTCTTCTTTGGGGATAAATGTCTT
Organism: Ambystoma mexicanum; assembly: GCF_040938575.1. Lineage (NCBI taxonomy): Eukaryota > Metazoa > Chordata > Amphibia > Caudata > Ambystomatidae > Ambystoma > Ambystoma mexicanum. The sequence continues at coordinate 913,621,638 of NC_090930.1, read as the reverse complement.
ACTAAGTCTCTATAAACGGGTTATAACAGGATAGGGCACAACGGGTGCAACTTGGACTACTGTTTCCTTATGGTTGGACTTCAATAGGCCCACTCATAGGCTACCTCCTCCTCATGCCACGGGCCCTCCTCCAACTCTTCTCTCTAATTCAAAAGACAAACACCAGAGACCTGTATCAGTATGACATCCTTGGAATCTTTCTTGTTCTAGAGCATTACCATTGGTCCAATTGTCTGTCTCTCCCAGGTTGTAGCCTCCCTCCATTATGACCTCATCCCCCAAGGTCTCCCAGGTTGTAGCCTCCCTCCATTATGACCTCATCCCCCAAGGTCTGATTGGCTTCTTGCTAGAGGTCTTGTCCTGGCTCTGATCTTCCTTCCTTTCCACCGCCTTGTCACATAGGCATAGTTTCAAGACTTTCTCTGCTCTACTTTGTCAAATAAAAAATAACCTGTTCTAAATAAAAACACAAGACCCAACCAAAATCGAACACAAACTCTGCTAACTTACAGATTAATTGCATTAATGGCACACTGTTGAGATATTGTTTTCTTACTTGACTTAAACATCAGTTCTTAATGGTTTAATATGCATCTACACATGCTTCGTTTCCATTCTGTTCCACTGTGACGTAATGTATTCCTTTCGGAGTGTTGCTCTTTGAGAGCATTCCGTATCAAGTCAGTTGGTGCCTGCTGCTTCAGGCAGTGCCTGCTGTCACCTTATGCTTAATCTAATAAATATCTAGAAGTGTACATTTGTGGCCTGGCCTTGATTCTTAACATTGGCGACGAGGACTTTAAAGGATCCACTGCGTTGCTGCCTCTGCGTACGTGTTTTGCCCTCTGCCCGTGTCGGAGCCCCATCCTCTCTGCGAGTGTGACAGCAGGCGGAGGAAACCGCAGGAGGAGGAAGACGGACACAGACGCTGCCAGTATCCAGGCGAGTGGGGTATGGGCCCAGGCGGCAGGGTGCGCCAATCCCCAAAGGGAGAGCGCGCGAGCAACAGCTCAGGCTTCGCAGCCCTCAAGCCGTGCTGGGAGCGCGAGCGCGAGCGCCAGATCAGGCTTTGCAGCTCTCGAGCCGCACTGTGCGCGAGCTACGCCCACGCACAATTTGTTTTCCCCTTTGTTGGATGCCAGAGGAGTTGCAACTTCAGGAGTGTGCCGGGCCCTGCCATTGTGGCGCACGTTGCCTAGCAGCAACTTCATTCCGCACGCCGGTGCACTCTTGCCTTTGTTGATGAACATTCATTCTGCTTTGGAGCTGACACATTGTATCTCTGCCTCTCTGTGTCCTTGAGCTGTCTCACTACAGTGATGCCCTTTTGGACGCTTGAAAAGGAGGTGCCTAAGGAAAAACAATAAGGAACTGTGTACGTTGGCCCAGAAAAAGTTTGGAGTGTGTGACCAGTTTTTTGGATGAGTATGAGTTGGCTCTTGGTCGGCTGCGAGAACATTTTGAACCAAAGAATGTCAGTTTTGAGAGACACACATTTTTTCAGAGGGTACAGGAAAAGTCGGAACCTGTTGAATCATACATTGCCTTCCTGAGGTCCCTGAGTAATTCCTGCCAGTTTGAACAGTTGGCTGACTCATTAATCAGAGATCAATTACTCAGGTGCACCAACAATGTCAGAGTTCAAGAGAAACTCCTTGCCAAAGATATGAGTCTGGATGAGGCGGTGAAGCTGGCCAGGAGTATTGAGCAAACGTCGCAGTATGTCAAAGAACTCAGGGTAGATAATCCTGTTCCATCAGTGGCTGTGTGCGCCGTAGATCAAAGGAAGAAGTCTAATCTTTTCACTGGAAAAAAAAGGGAAATGGAACATGAGAAGTTCTTGTCCTCGCTGTGGGAGCTCCAGGCACGGCGCAAATTTCCCATCTTGTCCTGCTAGGTTTGGTGAATGCTTCAAATGCAGGGGCAAGGGACATTTTGCCAACGCCTGTAAAGCCACTTCTGTCAACCTCGTGGAACTCCGGGCAGAAGACAACAAAGAAGAAAATATTAGGAGGGGATATGACAAACAGGAAGTGTCGGATGTGCGGGAATCAAGCACCAAGTATCTTTTTGAAATTTCAGCCCCATCTGGGGAGACGAAGGGCCCAGTGGACACTTTCCTTATTGATGGATGTGAGCTTGTCATGAAGGTAGACACCTGCTCTCCTTGGACTATTATATCCTGAGACACCTTAGTTGGTGTTTTGAAGAAGAGTGATGCGATAATTCGCCTCACCAGTGTCAGGGCCTGTGGCTACGGAGAATCTGCCATAGACATTCTGGGTGAATTTCCGGCAAAGATACTTTATAAGGAAAGAAGTTGTCAAGCTATTGTACTTGTGGCAAAGAAAGGCACCTCCTTATTAGGTTGGGAGGAACAGAAGAATTTAGGGGTGTGAGTACAGGCCAGTGCTCCTAATCCGGTAACTATAGCAGAAGTTGAAGATATTTGGACCAAGGAATTTCCAGAAGTGTTTTCTGAAAGATTGGGCAAGCTCAAGAAATTTGAGCATCATATAAAACTTAAAAGTAATGCGCAGCCTGCTGTGCACAAAGTGTGGCAAGTACCATTGAAAGTGAGAGATCAACTCAAGGAGGAGTTGAATAACTTGGTCAGTAAGGGTGTTATTGAACCGGTGATGGGCACCGAATGGTTGTCGCCTATTGTTCTGGTAGCTAAAGCCAATGGGAAACTGAGATTGTGCGTTGACTTGCGCAGCCTGAACCAGAACATGGTCATTGAGAGACATCCACTGCCGAACATTTCTGAAACTGTCGACCTTGGGTGACCAAAGTTATTCTCCGTCATTGATCTTTCGTCAGCCTATCATCAGGTTCCGTTATCCAAGGATTGCCAGCACCTCACCGCTTTCATCACTCCCGAGGGTGTGTTCCAGTACAACCGCATGCCATTTGGTTTGGCCTCCGCGGCATCTGTTTTTCAGAGGGTCATGGAGGAAGTTCTCAAAGGTTTAAGAAAAGTCACTGTCTTTCAAGATGACATTCTTATTTTTGTGGAGAATGAAATCGAACATGAGATGTTGAGAGCTGTTAGACTCAAAGAAGCTGGTTTGACAGTTCAGAGGGGGAAATGTAAAATTGCTGTAAAAGAAGTGGATTATTTAGGCCACAGAATTTCATGTGATGGAATTTCCCCTAAGAAATCTCTGGTGGACAGTATTAGATGTGCTCCCCAACCCCAAGATAAGGAGCAGTTGCGCTCATTCATGGGGTTGGTGGAGTACTATCACAAGTTTGTTGATGGTTCTGCCACCGTGTCCTCTCCTTTGAGAGAATTGTTAAAGAAAGGTGCAAAGTATGTGTGGACTAATGAGCGTCAGAATGCTTTTCTAAGAATCAAAGATTGTATTGTGAGTGTGCCCTCTTTGGGGGGGTTTGTTGCTAATAGGAAAACTGTGTTAGCAGTGGATGCGAGTACCCTGGGCCTGGTTGCTGCTCTTTCTCAGTTTGATGCTGGCAAGGTGGAAAATGTCATTGCTTTTGCCTCTCGACCTTTGAGGGGGGCTGAAAAAAATTATTCTGTTGTAGAAAGAGAGGCTTTAGCAGTCTCGTGGGCTGTTGCGCATTTCAAGTTTTACCTCTGGGGTCAGACTTTTACTGTGAGAACGGATCACAAACCACTAGTTCAATTATTGGGGAGTGTGGAATGGGCCAAAGGCTCTCCCAGAATATCCAGATGGATGGTTGATTTGCTAGCTTATGATTTTAGGGTTGTGTATATACCTGGTAAAGACAACATTGTGGCAGACTGTTTGTCAAGGTTGCCTGTACAAGACAAGGACTCTAGGGAAGTGAGTATTGAACGGGGTTTAGGCATTTATGAGGTTGAATATGAAGCCATAGGAAGAGATGACTGGAAGCTTGCCGATGATATGGATGGAATGCTAAAACAGGTAAAAGTGTGGACCAAAACAGGTTGGCCCAGGAAGGATCTCATTGAGAAGAAATAGGAGTGTTACCATGGTATAAAGGAGGAATTGAGCTCATCAGAGGATGGCTTTCAGCTCAGGAAGGGAGTGAGAGTGGTTCCCCTGTGTAATATTAGATCCAAGTTGGTGAATATTGCACATCAAGGTCATCTGGGCATAAATGGCACGAAAAGACATATTAGACAATGTTTTTGGTGGCCGGGAATCGACAGCGAGGTTGAGAAATGTGTGAGAGGTTGCAGAGAATGTGAAGAGAGTGACAAGAGTAAGGTCATTAGGGAGACTCCCATAAGACCCGTGAGTGTTCCAAGCGAGCCATGGAAAAAGGTTGCAGTAGACTTCAAGATTTGGGAGATGACTTTAAGTACTGGATTGGGCTTGTGGATTACCACTCAAAGTGGATTGAATGGAAGGTGATAAGAGAGGCTACCACTGCTCAAATGATCACATTTTTTGAAGAGGTATTTTATAGTGAGGGATTCCCCACAGAGCTGGTATAAGACGATGGAGTTCATTTCTGCTCTAACAGAATGGTAGACTGCTTTAGGAGGTTTGGTATCAGACATTACAGAACGGCCCTCTACCAACCTAGGGCAAATGGTTTGGTGGAGAGGCCGAACAGATTTATAAAAGGAGGGTTACAGTTAGCCATGGCATCAGGTCTAAAATGGCAGACTGTTTTGAGGGAAATGGTGTGGAATTAATGCACGACCCCGCATTGTTACTAGAATTTCTCCTTTTATGTCCCTCAAAGGTAGGCAACCAGGGGCCAAACTGTGTCCGGGATGGTTGGATTTGGCGAAGAGTACTTATGTGGACAGAACTAAGATTGTCACTGATAAGAGAGGCTCAAGATGAGTACATGGAGAGGGCGAATGCAGAAAGGAAATCTAAAGCCATAGTTTGGAGGAAAGGACATATGGTTTATATCAAAAACCCTAGATTGTCTCCTAAGTGTATTGAGAGCAAATTCATTGGGCCAAAAAGAATTTCAGTAGTGAGGGGAAATGTAGCCATCATGGAGGGAGGGGAGTGCTGGTCCATGTCAAGGTTGGTGAAATGTAACAATGGTCCGGTTGAGGACTGTGAAGGCACTGAAGAGGAAAATGATGATGATTTGTCATTTAGTTCAAATGCAAACAAAAGGGTGAACAAAAATGTATTAGAGGATAACAATGTGAATGTGAATTTGGAGAGAGTGAGGAGTAAACCTTTGGTTAAGAGATTATTATCTTGAATAATTTCAACATTGTGGGGGAGGAGATGTGTGTTGAGATATTGTTTTCTCACTTGAGTTAAGCATCAGTTCTTAATGGTTTAATATGCATCTACACATGTAATCTTTTGTATATTGCTTCGTTTGCTGTGACGTAATGTATTCCTTTCAGAGTGTTGCTCTTTGAGAGCATTCCGTATCAAGTCAGTTGGTGCCTGCTGCTTCAGGCAGTGCCTGCTGTCACCTTATGCTTAATCTAATAAATATCTAGAAGTGTACATTTGTGGCCTGGCCCTGATTCTTAACACACACGTGCCTCTCTTTGACCCGAAGTCGAGATCAACTTTACAATTCACAAATTCTTTAAAAGTTAACTGAGTAAAGCAGCCGGGGCTGAGGCTCCAATAAGGTATTTGTAGTTGGCCGTGTACGACGCCAATTGGGAGGTATGAAGTAGGACGTCAAGAGGCGCCATTTTGTCCCTAAACATAGAAACATGTTCTGCCTTGGTCGGGAGAGGCACCAACATGACCCTACATATAGAGTAGCATAACTCCTAGAACCCGCCGTGAAAGTAGCATCTTCTAGTTTAAACATGCTTTACAGTTAATGAAAAGGATGTATGAGTAAAGGGTTGCTAGCTATTATGAACCCCTTTAATTTAAATGGAGCCAGATTAGAGACTTTCAGATAAATACCAAAGGTGTTTAGTCTATTAAAGCATACTTGTGACAACTGTTGCAATCGCTTTTAAATTTAAAAGCACAATGTCCAGTTGTGTTGTGATTTCAGGTGGTGAAAATGACCAGGCTATGGAGCCCAGTCAGATGAATGGGGAGGCTGCCATGGAAATTGATCAAGAAGGAGCCAAACCTGCGAGAGCCGTTGCTGCACAGCCGTCGCTCAAGTTGTCCTTTGCTGAATATAAGCAAATATCCAACCTTCTCGTGTTTTATGTGCAGAAGACTGAAGCTTGTAAGTATGTAACATGGTATCTGTATAGTTACATTAACATTTCATACTAGCCATAATATTAAAGGCTAGCTACAATGGATGCATTTCTGTTTGAAAGTAAGCAACTACCCAAGTGATTTGTTATGCAGTCCTCCAATTCTGCTTCAGATTCAGACCAGCATTATTTGCTTATTTTCTGGATTGGGCATGATGAACTTATGCAGAATTGATGAGTCATTCTGGAGAACCTCCTACTATTTCTGAGACCTGTACAGTTTTTACAAACAAATTGTAATCCTAAAATGATAGAAATAGTGATTGATTTTCCTTTTGAGAGATTTATTTTACCTGATTGGCTGCTAGGGACGATCGTTGGCTATGGTGGTTTCAGAGATGCAGCCCCGCCGCCCCACACCCACAAAAAGCTCACACTTTAGTTTTGAACATCTATTCCGAGAGTGCCATGCAGAAGTATCATTCACTGATGAGGAACCCCCTCCTCCACCGAGAGAAATGCTCCCTCAACCACTTTGCAAGCAACATGCATGATTTTGTATTAGCATGCACGATTTGGCACGTTGATGTGCAATATTTCTCCTCAGAAATGACCTCGCCTGGAGTAAAGCAGATCTACAACCCAATACAAGAATCTTAAATTGTACTGCCCAGCCCAGTTTATGTAATCTGACTCATTGGATGAGTAATATTTCTCATTTCTCTTATTGAATTAATGCACCCTAAATATTTTCATGGGTATTCCCCGATCAGGTTTGAGCCTTCACGTGTTGATTAATCTCAAAATTCTCCCCAAAATTTGAAGCAACTTCTGAAGACGGAACGTGCAGCTGCGTACGTGTCTCAGCAGAACTATTTTGTGCGACGTTCTCCATGTGTGTAATTCCTTCTCGGTCTCTTACCACTACCTACTTTTCCTCGTCATCATAGCTACCTAGAAACCTCACCTTAGCTTCATATTATGTTCCAAAACTGCCCTCTTCTACCCTGAACAGCTGTCGCCCACTTTCTACCTCTGCACTCATGTGCACCCCACCTACACCATCTCAATGCATTAATATTCTTCATCTCTTTCCTTTAGCTGGGACTACATCCTCAACTGGTACCTATTAGCTGCTCTTCTCATTCACTGTTCTTGATTATCCTTCTTTCTTCAGCTCATTCCAGAACCCCCTCTTTTCGCCCTCTTAAATTTAATCTTCATTATTCTTTCTCCCTTAATCTCTAGTTCTTAGCTTTGCCTTCTGTTATTGCCTCACATTTCTGAGGTCCGTCCTTTCACATTTCATAGTATTTTGGACCCTCGGTTAACCCACTCCCCTGCTCTCACATTTATGTGTTACATCTTCCTAACCTTTCCACCCTTTTTAGGAAGCCTTCTTCCCTTTAAGGATGCAAGTCATGAGTGAATTTGTTGGAGCGCAGTGGGTGATGCCACAACTGCCTCTTAAATTCCTACCAGATCATACATATGGGAGCATATTTACTAAATGCAGAATGAAGGATTCCGATTGCTGTTTCAGGAAGCCAACATTAAACATCAATTCATGCCAAGGCAAACTGGCATGTCTGTACTACAAGGTTTTAAAGAACTAGTTTATTCTTTGCTCTTGTTATTCCCAGTACTTAAGGGCATTCAAATGCACTACGTGACCATGATTGAGCTCTGACCTTTTATTCTGAACGTATTGTTGCAAATTATATTTTGCCAATTTTCATAAAACATTCCTCCATACTCTGTTGGCTCACTGCCCTCTTGCAATATGCACCTGGTTTGCTAATGATTAAGGAGTGGTTCTGGTTCCAAGTTTCTAGTCTATCTCAGGATCATAACTAATGCTAAAATGGGGTAGGTTTTTCTGCAGAAGTTGTTTGAGGATCCAATATTTTGGCTTCACATGCTCACAAAAATATATGAAACAGTTTGGCCAAGGAGAATACCTACCAAAGGTGTGCATTGTAAATGCTTTCAGTGGAATGTTGTTGGTATGGAGACCTTTAGCATAGACTGGTACCCCCTGAAATTATCTGGGCTAATGCTCGAAATGGGGTGCGACTTGATTGCATCCCCAGAAACCCTTTTCATTGTTATCTTAATGTTATAGGAACATGATTCTCGTATATAAGGAGTAACTCGCTCTGATTTCTAGAATATTGTGAGCAAAGTTGCTTGAGCTGCTTGAACTATTAGAAGCCAAGTCTAGGAGAAATGTTTAGTGAGATGAGGTGTGTGGTAGTTATTCACCTTTCACGTCAATATCTGTAGTGTTCTGATGTCTATCAGAAGCTGCCATTTAACATTCTTCTGTCTCCAAGTTGGCAGCGCAAGGGTGCTATTGAATTACAAATTGATGTTATGTTCCCTCTAGATACATGCAATCTCAGAAGGAGAAGTATACTCTTGAGTATTTGCTATACATCAGAATGGGATTATTGCCCTTTCTAAATTTCTTACTGTCTTTGTGCTTAAGGCTCCTTAGTTGTGACCTTACTTTCCCTTTGACAGGCAAACCATAGAACGGTGAATGATCGGTAGAGCAAGTCTGTTTACACAGCTGAATCTACCAGCAGTAGTAAGCAGTCGCATAGTTATTTTTGGCTGCTCAATTGGTATTCAAACTGGGATTACTATGGGCCTCATTAAAAGTGTGGCGGTCCGGAAACAAGCTTACCGGCACCCTTATTTCCGGACCACACACTATGCCACACTAAGAGTCTGCCTGCCGGGGCTGCTGCGCCCGGCATGTATGACCCTGCCGGGGGCAGCAGCCCAGGCAGGCAGAGGTGCAATGGAAGCACCAGCACAGGAGTCCTATGGCACTCCATGGAAATGGGAATTTACAAGATCTGCCGCATGACTTCCGGCTCTGCCGGACTTGTAATGTTGGCAGCGGATCCAGTGTTACGGGGTCGGCAGTAACCCTGCCGGTCGTACCAGCGGGTTACCGCCAACCTCCTAATGAGGCCCTATATTTTTAACTCTTTACATACATTTTGGGGAGAACACAGTGTTTATGAATGCTTTTAATACAGTACAGTTTCAAGATCCTATTTTAATTTCAAAATGTTGCATTTAAATAGTTAATGTTCATTACAGTCAAAATGGGTATGGTACTCACCTTAAATCTTTCGGTAATGGCTAATATGTTAGTTTTCTGAAGACTGCGTTGCATAATCCTTAAACTGCTGTTAAACTTTTCTTTATTATGTAGACCTACTTTAAGCGGTGTGAGGACAGATTTTCCTAATCTCAGACTTCATGAATGACCATAAATGTGCGACCTAATGCCCATCTCTGATCCATGTGTTGGCTGCCTCTGGCGTCTATTCAACATATGTTGCGAAATAGGAATTGGAACAATATTTCATGACACAAAAAATAAAACCTTTCCACATACCCTACGTCTGGGTATCTAGCTCCTGCAACAGCTGAGGGATCAGCAAATGGATTGAACCCAATATAGAGCTCACATTTCCAAAATCTTGTTGACACACGGTTATAGGGCTAATGAAAACGAGTGGGCGCTTTTCACACAAGCCTGCACTTTTGTTTATTATAATGGATTTTAGTTCTTCACCCTTCCTTGCCCTATTTATGATATGGCTGGGCCCCTGACATTTTTTTTCTTTTTTCGTTTCCTTTTTAGCTTTTCTCCTTCGTGCTTTCTCTTGTGCTCTTTCTCACTTTTCCTCGCATTCCCCCTGTTAGGGAGAATTTTCAGTTCTCTGCTAATTCTCGTCTACCTTGGAAACCCCAGCTCTTTTGCTGGACTTTGAGACTTCATTTTTATCCTGGAGAGAGTGATACCTTTTCCCCACTCTCCCATGTATTTTTCTTTAAATTGGACCCTGTTTCGTTTGGTTTTGGAGTCTGACAAACTCCATATGCATCATCTGTTTATCTTGTGACACACAGCAACTTCAGTGCGGAGGCCCAGAGAAGTCATTTGGATTTCTGCTAAGGTTTAAATACCTTCTCCTGGATAAACTACTGCTTCCAAGAGTAGTAAAGCGAAGTTGACTTTACTTACCATTTTCACTATTTTCTCTCTGGTGGTTGTGGTTTATTTTTTCCTACCATTGTGCGTTTTTACCGCAGGCAGAATCCACAGCTGCAGTATTGCACCCATGGGTGCCCATTTTGTAAAAATTGCTTTTTTTCGCCATTTCTTGTTGGAAAGTCCCTTCTTTCAATTTACTGTGCGCCAAACCAGGTTTGATCGCTTTGTTAGTTTTGCCTTTGGAGAGATTTGCTGGTGAACTCTGGCTCAAGCATGCCTGGCAGGGCAGGAAGCGAGGGAGGTTCCCAAAACGCCCTGTGCTTAGTTTCCTTAGTTACAGGAAAGCACCCAAAGGTAATTGGCCAGCTGGCTGTGCTTGGAGGGCAGCCACCCTGCTGTGTGTGACAGCTTGGCTGCGAATGAATGGGAGAAACTTGCATAAAAGGCAAGGTCAATGGCAAGGAAGGCAGTCCACTGGATGAAGGAACCAAAGAAGAAACAAAGAAAAGCTTGCTGCACCCTCCTGGACCGTTGGTTTGCCCAGTGAAGCCATGCTGCAGTGCTGAATCTCTGAAGTTCTAATGGACTAGAGAAGCTTGGAAAGGACATCTCCCCTTGGGTTGGTGGGACCGATCAGCCCCAAGACTAATTCGACTGGAACCCCCCTCTCTCTGCTGGCTGTACTTCTTTGCTGCTGCAGGAACCGAGTGCCAGGATACAGGAACACCTGAATCGCGTGCATTACCTTTATGCCGTGCATGATCTCAGGAAGATTCTCTGGCCTCCCTTGAAGCAGGACTAACCAATTCTGAGCCACCTCAACAGAGTGCTAGACGCCAGAAGCAAGGAAAGACTGCAATGTGTCCAAGAACCACTGTGGTGCTATTTATGAGTAGCTGAAACGCGAAGTGCCGTTGATTGAAGCAAGTCCATTGCCGCTGCTGACCTTAAAACCATAGTGCGGGAGTCCCCAGACATCCTCCCTCTTGTCCCCACAACGGCGGCCCAGGAACAGGATCTGTAGCACTACAACAGGAACAGAAGCCAGTTGGAACCTTTTCTTCAGACTCAAGGTACTGTGAAAGTGTTGGTGCTTACCTCCTGTGTGCAGCTTGCTTGCTCTCAATGGAGACTTGCATTGGATGCCCTTTGCAGAGTTGCTTGCAGATTTGCCCTTCACAAGCCTCCCAGTTTATGGCCCATCAATGATTTCTTTTTACAACAAAACTCTTTAACATTGTGCAAGACTGTTGTGCTAGCTTCAAGAAGTGCCTCAGCTCCCCTAGACTTTGCTCAATTGTCATTGGCTGTCCTAGCTCCCTGAAGACTCTTCTTACCCTCTGACTATTTGTTGATCTGTCCCTCCACAATTGTATACATATCTTACTTGTATAGCTGGGAAAGGGTTAACCAATATTTCATTGAGGGATTGAAAAGTGCTTACGTGTTTGAAAAACTTGTTGACCTTTGTTTCCTTCCCTTACCTTTTCCTTTTTGCAATAACCTCTGTGCTACCATTTTAGTGTGAAAGGTGAGACATTAATGTCCACAGTGCCCTAACTATTGAAGTCACATCGGGGTGTAGGAAGTATCTGTGTGCCATCCCAAAAGGGTATCTACTTTATTTAACTGAAGGAGTGTATTGTTGAAGTGTATTTAAGTGTTGCGTATTGCTCCCCTTCCAAAAAAAGCTGATTTTAAAACTGACAAATTAATAACCATTTTATCAAGAAACCTTGAGTATGTGCTGTTTGAATACCTGTCACTGTGAATCTCTGTTACAACCCTAAATCTCACATTGACCCATCTTGAGATGAGACTGGCTGCTCAGTCACTCTACCAACTTGTGTAGTACAGGCCTATACCAAAGGTTGGGTTACCTATTGCCAAGAGGGCACGGCTGGCTTAGTCTCCCACAGGGTTACTAAGTACAATCTTGCCTAACACCCCCTTTCCATCTTGCCCCCTCTTTCTCTTTTCTTCCTCTCAAATTCTTTGGACACCTCATTTTTTTTCTTCTCTTCCTCCAATGTTTGACCATTTCCTTGTCTGTATCCAAGCTGTAGAAATGTTAAAATTAAATCGTATTTTGCCTTGGCATTGAGAGAAGTAAGTTTATAAAGATTCTATGCTATTAATGTTCTTTACATATAGGTGCTTGGTGTACACCTTTTCTTTTTCAATATGGTTGCATCCATTTAGGGTAACATCGACTTGTTTGATTTTTTTTTTTTTTTTTTTTTTTTTTTTTTACAGTGGAAGAGGAATGCTTTTTAAGGAAAAGTGACCTGGTAAATTGGTATCTGAAAGAAATGGAGGGTGAAATTGACACTGAAGTAGAACTCATATTGAAGAAAAGTCTTATTGAGAAAATAATCCATCGGCTTGTTCATTATGTAAGTCAATGTAAAGTTCATCAATTGCAATTAATAATATGTTGATCAAATAATTCTGTGTCGAGGTGGAGGAACCAAAGACGACCTGAATTATATTTTGCGATGTGAAATTGAGTTAAAATATCACAAATGTAAAAGGTGAGTTTAAATGACAACAGCAAGCTTCAATTTTGCAGAAGAAATGGGGGGAGCTTTCAGGGCAAGTTTTACAGAATATTGATCCTTTCGTTTTTATTTTCTTCCACCTACTTTGCTTTCTGTGTGCTGGAAGGTTGGGTTGTGGAAATGTGCAGGACAATGTTGCTGTGTGTGGTGAATGAACTTCCAAATTAATTGAATTCTACTACTGATGATGCAATGGTGGGGGGAATTTGCAATTTCAGCACAGCATGCGCAATATTATTCACACCTGGCACCTCGCGTAACACTAAATCTCAAAACCTGGCCAATTCAGAAAATACAGTAAGGGATGTACATGTATTTTATGGTCCGGTGTTAACAACGTTTCATGTTTTCAAGACTCAATTGAAAATGATACTTTGGGGAATTCTTTCAAACAGCACAGAAATGGAGTAGGATTGGCCACAGTGAAGCAGCATGGTGGCAAAACTGGTTAATCAGTATGGACCAGTTATTGAATATATGCATGTTTGGTAATAATAGGAATGGGGGTGGTAGAGCTTAAAGAACAGGCACATTGAGGGGTGAAACATTAACAAATGAACATATATAGTTTATTTTTAGATTATAAATATGTTTGCCTTTGAACTGGTATGTTTGGCATGCAACAGAGCCGGGAAGAGTATCTGCTCACATCTGCTATGCCAAAAGAAACTGATCCCACCTGTAATTTTGTCTCCCAAAACTTTTGGAGCTAGAGTGTTCAACAAGGGTGAAAAAAGGGTTCTAGTCAAAACGTGATTTATTTTCAAACAATTATTTTTGCCATTATAAACTTTATTTTTTAGTGTGAACATTTATTTTGATTGCTAATGATCATGTGATTTATAAGATTACAAATATGTTTGTGACCTAGGATATTCTTTAAGAAAAATGAAATTCTGAATAGTTTTGAAATATGTAATCTTTACGTTGAATCATGAGCATAATTGTGTTGAAAACATGGTTCAGATTGAGAGACTTCAATGTAACACATTATTTTATACGACATTTAAGACTAACATTTTTCTTGTATGGATTGATGTTGCTTTAAAGGACAGGACAGACGTGCAATTCTGTCTTTGCTACAACACGTTCGATGAGTGTGGTTCACCTGCTTTACCTTCTATTCCAGAGGTAGTTATCAACAAATGGGATGGGTGTTCCTCCCGTGATCTGCGTTATGTGCAGTTTATGTTGCAACTGTTGCAGGAACTCATCCTTGCACACTTGCAAAGTAGTTCTTCCTTCTGATGTTTGCTACACCTCTGACAAATCTGGCTGAATAAGGGCTACTTTAACCTTAAAAACCATGGTTCTATAAAGGAAGCCAGCAGGTACCCAAGGCTGCCTTTTAAGGCAAAGTGCCAGTGAATAACATCTCCAGTTTGAAAGTAGTTCCTTCACCAGCTGGGTTTTATCACCTGCCTGAGCCCGGGCCCTCACCATATTGGACATGTTCAGCAGATGGAGAACTTCACTGAGATGTCGAAAGCTATTGATTAATGTTGTAGCAGGTATTATTGGTTATGTGCTATCAATGGCAATGTGCCAAATGACCCAATCTTAGGGTCTGCTGTCAGTGCTGTAATCTTTCAGGGCATTGCACTGCTCAACATTGTACAAGCCGCACTCAATGAAGGTTCATTTCCAGATATGTTGAAGGTAGGTCCCATACAGCCCCTTCACAGTGACCCAGAGGACCTAGCAAACTACAGATTCATCACAAGCCTCTATTCATCGGGAAGCTTATTGAGAAAGTAAAAGGAAAACCTGGAGGTTGTGAAGTAGCAGTGCGCTAGTAAATGCCACTATGTGATATAAGTATATGGATCTGCTGCATTGGAAACCTTTTGCTGGTGCCCCTAGGGCTGTGAATGAATGGGAACGTGCATAAAAAGTGAGGTTTATGGGACTAAGAGCAGAGTTTGACCACTGGAGGACCACATCCAAAGCAGAAGACGAGAGAATACGCCAGCAGCACCCTCCTGGACTGCAAAGTGCCCGGTGAAGCCCTGCAGCTGTGCTGACCCAGTTTTCGAGTTGACAGGGAAGACCCGTAATGCACCAATTCCTCCCTTAGACTGGTGGGACCAACTAGCCTCGAGACACTATTTCGGTGCAACGCCTGACTTGCTGTGACTTTCCAAGGTTACAGAAGCCCAATACCCGGGGTACCTCAACCACTTGTGAGTGAATTGTCTTCCATAGTCTGAATCCGGCTAGATCTTCATGGGCATCCAGAGGTCTCTACAGAAGCATGAAACCTGCACCCAAAGTCCCCTCGCCAGAGTGCAGGACTGAGGGATCAAAGAAATCCTAACCAGAGCTTTTCGTTCTTAGTTGGCACTGAGAAAAAGGCACCAAATTCACACAGAGCTGCTGAATCGATGGAATTACATTGCTACCGAGTGCCTCTCTCGTGCTGCCACAGGAGCCCACCAGACGTCCTCGCTTTTGTCACCACGACCAAGGACTAGGAACGAGTGTCTACTGTCTTGCATCATAAAGGCAACCAGCTGGAACAACCACTTTGTTTCAAAGGTACTGTGGGCCTTGGGTGCTTTATCCTTTTACCATTTGGGGTACTTCAAATCTTTGGGAGTGCAATTTAACCCTACACTAAGTTGATCTCAACTTACCTGCATTGGCCTTGCAGCGTGTGCTTTCCAAAGGTAACTCCTTGAGTTGCTGTGATTTTCCTTTTCAGCACTGACTATTTACGAACCTATTTCTAAGAAGAGCATCGGAGCTTTGACTTTGTACAATAACTTTGGCTGTTGTGAAGCCCTCCCACCCCTAAAGCCTCCTTCTCAACCTATTGGCTTTAAGGCGTGTTCCCTTACAGGCTATAAATGTTGAACACTTTTAATGCTGGTATAATAGACTGCCTTTATCTCTTTGGGAGAATCTAACAGTTCTTAATATATCAGTCTCTTCTGATATAACCCTAACCTTTCATTCCTTGAAAACAAAATATTGTAAAGGTGATGCTATATAAATATTATACTGACCTCGGGTGCTGGAACATGTGTAAAATATGAATGAATTACTCACCTGCTTTATTGTTCACTTTTTTGAATTGAATCCGAACTTGGAATTATTGTTACAATGAATTAGTTTTTTTTAAATGCTTTAAATATCTTTGTGTATAAATAAATGTAATATATAACTTTTTGTTTGCTTGTATGGCGCTTGTACAATAAGAATATATGGTTTCAAAGCGCCCACAGGGCAGGGCGAGGAAGTAAATGGAAATACAATTACAACACACTATTAAGGGGGTGGGACGAACCTACTATGCCTTGTGAGTATTCACAATGTGCACTGCAGAAAGTAAAAAGGAAGAGGGGGTAAGTGCTAGGAGGTCCGAGCTCGCAGGAGCGACATGGACAACGTGCTAGGAATGATTGAGGGCTACACAGCCTGGGCTGCAGGAGGTGTAAGTACGAGTCTCTAGGGCGGTAGGTGTGCAGATGCAAAGTGTTGTGGAAGACGGGAGCTGGAGGAAATTGTTGTGGGAGGTCAAGGCCTCGAAGATTCATAGGGACCAAGGACACCAATAAAACACCTGTGAGATTAGCAGAGGAGAGAAGGAGGGAAGGAGTAAAAGAGGGAAAGTACTAAGAAGCTTCTGGAATTTGAGAAGATCCTGCTCAAGGTGCAGGTAGAGAGGGTAGCTATTCCAAAGGAGGGACTTTGAAACTTTAACTTTGTAAGAGTTTAATTGGATACATGTATTTACTGATTTCATTGTACAGCTTTACAGCTCACATTACCCATCTTTAGATAAGCCTGGCTGCTCGGTCACACTACCAACTTGTGTAGTACAGGCCTATATTAAAAGGTGGGTTACCTAATACCAAGAGATGTTTTGTGTAGTCCCACACCATTTGCACTGCACTATTTCTTACCTAACACTCTTCAAAGGGACTGCTACTAGAGAACACCTCAAAATACATACTTATTCCTACAACCCTTTGTTAGAGATCATATATCGGACACACAGGAGACCTGTAAAACAAAATTGAAGGTTTTGTATGGGAGGAAGATTCCATCCTGGTGTTTAACGAAACCACACTTTATACCAGCATAAAGCATCAAGGTGGTCTGACAGCCTGCAAATATTTTCTGGACATGAAATATAAATCTATCAGCTACAAACAATGAAATTATCATAAATTTGCTATGCTTTTGTCTTGAACATAATATATTTCTTGTTGAAAATGACATCTACAGACAGAAACGCGGAACTGCAATGGGCTCATGCATGGCCCCAACCTACGCCGATCTATACATGGGATGGTGGGAGCTTACAGAAGCATGGTCTGAAAAATATGAAGGCTATATTGAACACCTATGTTGGTATCGTTTTATTGATGATCTCTTCATAGTCTGGAAAGGCTCAGAACAAGTACTGGATGAATACATACAACTGAACACCAATTAATTGAACCTACACTTAACTATGTGACCAATAGTAAAAAGAATATAATATTCCTAGATGTGGTGTTTCCATAGAAGGGTCAATTACAAAGTAAACTTTACAGGCAGCCCTGTGCCTCTAATTTTATATTGCATGCCAAGAGCC